>NW_012134969.1:6642326-6645035 GCF_000956105.1 Propithecus coquereli | reverse complement strand
AAAGACAGCTGATGAATTCACTTGCAGTAAAGTTCTGTAGATTCATGGTTCTGTTCCTGTTGATTGTTCCCTGCTCTCTAAGTAGGAGAGTGGGAACACAAAGTGCCTGAGCAGTGGGGTGTGGTTGTGCAGAGGGGTGTGGCTGTGTGGCACTCCCAGCCAGAGCCTGGTGCCAGCCTGGTCCACACACGGGTACCTGGGTATATGCTGGTCGGCTTGAGGCTCTGCCCCAGAAGTTAGCTTCCAAGCTGCCCTTGTCTTCGAGTCTACAGTCCATCTGAGCTGAATGAGGAACTGTTCCTAATGAATTCCTTTATTAAATTTGGTTTAAAGTCCCGCCTTTTCATCTTTTTAACAACTTATGAAGCAAAAGCAGGGGCTTTCCCCAAGCCCCGTGGACAATGCGCAGGCTCTGAGAGCATCCGGCAAGGGAGAAGACTGCCAGGACCTCTCCCTCCCAACACCAATAGCGTGCTCCTGGGACCTGGGCAGTGTCTCCAGAAGTCATTCTACCAGCCAGCAGGCCAGAGGCCTCAGGGAGCCTCCACCCAGAGAGGAGCAAGGTCATCAAAATTAATTGCTGATTCTCTGAATTTAAATCCCCAGGTTCCAAGAGCCCCGCGTGCAGGGCCACTCTGAATGAATCCACAGCTGCGCTCGGGCAGCCTGGGAGCTTGGATGTGTCGCAGCAGTGAACTGGTGCTACTCCAACCCAAACAGATTTGTAACAGTGGCCCAGGCTTCCAGGACTGCCAGAGCAGCATTTGTGTCCGGCAAATGAGGCCTCGGTCAGGACAAAAGGGGCTCTTAGTGCTCATTCTGCTTTGGCTGCTTCACACCCAGCAAGAGCCAGGGGACTTCTTTTGTCAGGATGGGGAAAACAAAGGGGATTCATTTCATCATGCACCATTGCCGTGTTCTTTGTGGTCGGCCAATGCAGGGAGGCCCTGCAGCCAGCCGTCCTCGAAGCCGCCGCTTACGGAGGGCCTACGAAGGGGCCGGGGACTGTTCTAGGTGCTGGGCACATGTTGCCTGACTTAATCCTCCCAACAAAGCTATGATGTAGGGATTATCCCCGCTGTAGTCATGTGGAAACCGAGATGCGGAGAGGTGAAGGTCACACAGTTAATGAACAGTGGCAGAGCCAGAACTGCTACCGAGGCCGAATTACTCTCAGCTGACTGCTGTCCCCAGCATGTACCTGCTACAAATGTCTGATAGGCCGAAGGCAGTCACGCCTCTCCTCAGACCCTCCATCTCCAGGGAATGTCCCTGACATTTAGCAATTACTTATATCAAGAGGGACAGAACAAAAAGATATGAGGAGATTGAGATTCACAGATACTTTTTTCTAAAAGCCACAGAAAATGCCCCTGCTTTAATACAGCAGTGTTTATGTAGGCATTTGTAAAAAACATAGGGATAAAAAGAAATGGAGATCAAGTTTTTTATCAATAATTGAGCCTTTGGTTCCCTCGCTCTCCCCTATTAGGGCTAGAAGCTCCAGCTGAATGTGTTCTTACCTGGTTATACTGCTGACTACTTCCGATCCCTGATAATGAACTTTGTATGTACTAATGTCCAATCACTTTTCACTCTCCAGATGCCCTGATTGGGCATTTGTGGCCTTACCTAAGGCAGGGCCCGGGGCAGCTGACCTCTCTCCTTTGGCACTTCACCATGGGCCCAGAAAACGAGATAGCCCTTCCTCCCAGAGGTTCCTCATGTTAACATGCCAAAGGAGAAGTGCACTGGCACAGCGTGTACGAATCCAGAATTCCCCTTCACAAGCCCATTTTAGTCGGGCCAGGTGGGGCGTGCTGCTAATTTATCAGTCCGCTGACTTCCAGGCACAGATGTCTCCCATGTCACCAACCACTTGTGTCACATTTTCCACTGACATTTTAGGCAGAATCCAAACCCTGGTTTAGGAAATCAGGTTTTTGGATGTCCCAAGTTTCAAATTCTAGTTTTTTTTTCCCAGGAGGTGATGGGTAACTGTGTCGAAGCTATTGTCTCCTCAGTTCTCAGTTCCTGGGGACCATTTGGGAGCAAGATCATAAGCCAAAGGCCAAAGAGTCAAAAATTTGAGAAAGGAATGTAGAGAAAGAAGAATCTAGGAAGAGAGAGAAGGGAAAGCAGAAATACCTCAAAGCTGAAGCAAAATCTGTTCCTCGTCTGTCAATGCAATTTTTTCCCAACAAATATTTGTTGAGTACCTACTATTTGCCAAAGTGTTAGGTACTAGAGATACAGTAGTGTGTCAGGATCCCAGCAGAAGGGAGGTAGTATGCTTAAGAGAGTCGATGGGCCGGAGAGTCAATGGGCTGGGTGTGGTGACTCATGCCTGCAACCCCAGTCATTAGGGAGACTGAGGAAGGAGAATCACTTGAAGCCAGGAGTTCAAGATCAGCCTGGGCAACACAGTGAGACCCTGTCTCTACACAAAGTAAAAAAAAAAAAAAAATACAGTACATGCCTGTAGTCCCAGCTATTCAGGAGGCCGAGGCAGGAGGATCCCTTGAGCCCAGGAGTTTGAGGCTGCAGTGAGCTAGATGATGCCATTGCACTGCAGCCTGGGCAATAGAGAGAAATTCTGTCTCTAAAATAAAATAAAGCAACAAATGAAGAGAGTTAATGAAGGGTCTATTTGCAGAGGTGCAGGTAGAGCTATGTAGGGCATGGGGAAGACCCAGGATGGCAATAACC
>NW_012134969.1:6639289-6642276 GCF_000956105.1 Propithecus coquereli | reverse complement strand
CAGTAGACCAAAGATCTTTTTTTTTCAAAGATCTTATTATGAGCATTTAATTTTTGCAAAAAAATCTGTCTACATAAATATAAAAGAAAGGAAAGACACACATTAAAATGACTAAAGTAGTCTTGCTAGTGAGATCTGAAATAACATTAATGCTGTTGTGTTTTCATTTTCTAAGCTTTCTCCATGAAGAATGAATCCATTCTGTGATTAGGAGAAAAGTACTAGTTTAAAAGCAAAATCAAACAAAAAATAAACCCTGACTTCTTTGTATTGCCACTGAGAAGACTTGGCTTTGCTGAAATTGAGATTTTTGGAGAGAGAAAAAAAAGAGTAGAAATCCTTTTGATCAATGCTATCTCTTCCATGGTTCTGGGTTTGGAAGGCTTTAACATATTTGGGGCCAGTTGCGTTATTTGTTCTGGCCGCGTGAGTGGACTACTTGTTTCTTATCATGCTCTGGATTCTTCAGATTACTGCCATTTTAGAGTAGTCTGTAACAGTGTGGTTACTCAAACCACTCTGAGGTATCAGATTTAATAGACTTGCTATTTGACTTAAACCAAAGGCTCTATAATTGGTGAGCAAGGGAACCTGCCAGTTCCTAGGCAATTAGAAGATTAGACTCCTTATATGTTTTTCCCCTACCTGCTTAAACAACTGGCTTTTTGTTACTGTATAAATCTTTCATGCTACACGTGCAGCAGCGATGACAAGGAATACTGAAATTTAGTAAAATGCTCACACCAGGCCACAGAGGGGAGGTTGTAGAAACGGTATCCGTAAGAGCAGCTGGCATGATGCCAAGGAAAGACGGCTTGAAATGACAACTAGCACTTTGCATAATTGGTTACAAGATGTCCATGTCTTAGACCTGCTGGAGAACAGGTCAGGGTGGCAGGGAGGCAGGGAGGTTTCCCTGCATCATTTTCCTTGGTCCTGAATTTGAGACAGATAACTCTACAAGGGAGAGGCTGGTAGTCAGATTTTAGGACTAAGCCATCTGAGCCCTTAAAGAAATTTTTTCCTTTGAAATGCAAGCCAGGCTTGTCCATGCCGTGCTAAGCTTCCGTAGAGACATATATGGAGTGGCTTTAAATCAGTTGAGAACAGACTCCATCTTATGGTACAGTGGTGTGTCTGAAAGTTTAAAACAATGCCCTGATGGATTTTAACTTGCAATCTCATTAGAAAGGTTGCGTTTGTGGGTCCCTGGGAGAGGCACTCAACAACAAACAGGCTCTCCAGGGCATATGACACGAGGAAGAATGCATAAAGGTTGTACCAGCAATTGACTCAACCAAACCACAAGACAAACACAAATAAGTGTTTACGTTGTGTAGCTAGCACAAGTTAAGTGCTTTCAGAGGGTGGTTAGTGAATGAGAAATCTTAAGACTGGTGAACCACCCACAGTAGAATGAAAATTAAATGCTGAGTTCTTAGGAGATTTCTGAATATCCATGAAGAAGTATTCCTGATTGGATCCACCTGACTCTGTTAGCCCTGTTAGTGTCTCTTTAGCACTCCGCAGGACTCTGTGCCTTATTTTTCACTCTATACAAAACATGATCTGCATTTGCTAGGGATGTTTTCTCTTCTGCCATCTTGATCCCAGGTCCCTGATCTTGTGCCAGAGTCTATGGATGGACATCACCAGACTTAAGAATTCCCAGAAATTCAATGTCATGTTGTATATGCATGTGACTCTCAAAGGGGTCCCTGACTCAAAAAAAATTGAAGAACCACCAGTCTGTCTGGGTTTTATGCTTGGTAAAAAGAAAAATCTCATGTTTAATTTGCTTTGTGTCAAGATTTAACATTCATTTGTTGAGAACTTACCAGGTACCATACTTGGTGCTTTAATATATATATATTTTCTCATTTAATCTTCACTCAACCTAGAGAGAATTCATAATATCACCTTTATGTTACCTTGGAGGTATTATCGACACTGGGAAAGTGACCTGCCCAGGACCTCATCACTAGTAAGTGTCAGAGCTGCACTGTGGTTGGGTGCCCTTCTCCCCCGGATGCAGGGCCTGGTCTTCCCCAGAACTTGGTAGAAAGGGCAGGGGCAGCCCAGGGGTCTCTACACAGTCGATGACAAAAATCTGTCGATTGGCTGACTGGCAGCGGGTGAAGACGGACAATAAATATGGGTGATGGGAACCCATAAAAAGAGTCAATCTCTGTAGGTTTATGAAAACCTCAAACTCTAAAGGGCCGACCCTGCTCTCTCTCATACTCACAGGATCCCTAACAGAACTGCAGTTCTAAAGCACAGCACATCATATTATTCAGCCTTAGAAAGGAAGGAAATTCTGACACATGCTACAACATGGACATAGCACTAAGTGAAATAAGTGAGTCACCAAAAGACAAATACTGTATGCTTCCACTTATCCACTTATCTGAGTACCTAGAGTAGTCAGACTCATAGAGACAGAAAGGAGGATGGTGGTCACCAGGGGCTGGGGGCACGGAGAGATGGGGAAGTATTGTTTAACGGGTAGAGAGTCTCAGTTTTGCAAGATGAAGAATTCTGGAGATTGGCTGCATAACGATGTGTATGTACAAAACACTACCAAACTGTGACACTTAAAAATAGTGAAGATGGGGGCCAGGCAAGGTGGCTCATGCCTATAATCCCAGCACTTCGGGAGGCCAAGGTGGGAGGATCACCTGGGGCCAGGGGTTTGAGACCAGTCTGGGCAACTCTGTCTTTGACACTCTGTCTCTACAAAAAATTTTTTAAAAAAGAAAAAAAAAAAAAAATAAATACTTAGAGAAAATAAGAAAATGCCAATAAACAAACATAAGAATATAAAAATAAATGTAATAATATCAACCAGGTCATTCTTATTAATTGTGTGTGTGCGTGCGTGTCTGTGTGTTTGTGTGTGCGTGTGTGTATGTGTATGTGCATGATGTTAGAACAAAGATATGGGAACCTGACCCACCGAAAACACCATGGGGCCACCATTAGGC
>NW_012134969.1:6623085-6636679 GCF_000956105.1 Propithecus coquereli | reverse complement strand
AAAGCAACAAATGAAGAGAGTTAATGAAGGGTCTATTTGCAGAGGTGCAGGTAGAGCTATGTAGGGCATGGGGAAGACCCAGGATGGCAATAACCGGGAACTTAAGAGAACTTCTCTGAAGTTCTCATCGAAGCAAGTAGGGCCAGTGACTGAGCCTATATGGATCCAAGGACACCCATTCATCTGACACTGTCTGTGTCTGGGGCCCTCCCGGGGCTGGGCCTGACACTATCCGCTTCTGCCTTTTGACCTTGGCTCTGACTGGTGGATTCTGTAGCAGCGGCCTTCCCTGAACTGAGGTTTTCAATAACCACCATCTTCCCCAGCAGGGTAAGCAAGACAATAGAGGGAAATTCTTTTCATGAATAAGAAAGCAACCACTTTCAAGCTTGCAGGGGAATTTACTACAAACAATGGAAAGCTAATTTCAAAAACATACTTATTTATTCATTAAAGCAGATCCCCCAAGGATTCCCACCCCCAGGCAGCACTTTGTTGGCCTACTTTATAGTTCATGTATACTTGAAAGCAACAAAATTGCATCTTTAAAGACATCCTGTAAATCCTTTTCTTCAATTGCTTTCTGATATTCTCTGCAATCGGTCTAATTAGCTAAGATTTCCTAGAATATCTCTGTAACATGGGGAAGTGTATACTTCTGGTGACCCTGGGTAGGGGTTCAGCCTTATTAAGAGAATACCCTGCCTCTCAGTTTCCTTTTGCAACCATAGGAGTCTCCTATGGGAAGCATAGAGAAGGTGAGAAAGGTCAGTGGACAGGAACATTTGGAAGGTTGAATCATTTGCTATTTGACGGAAAGGGAGGCAGAATGAAATAGTGGAAATAGAGCATCGGCTTTGGCACTAGACATGGGTTTGAATCTCACTTCCGTCACTTATCCTGGGCAATTATTTAACATCTCTTTGTCTCCATTTACTCATGTCTAAAATGGGGACAGTAGAAACACCTCCTAGAGCTGTCCGAGGATTAAACGGGATGAGGAATGTGAAACATCTAATACATAGTCTGGTATCTGCCCTCAAGAATGGTCAGTTCTTTTTCCAAAAGTCAGGGGAGCAGGGTCCTGGGGGGACACTGGCAACATGGAGGGGCCCCTGGTCTGGAAAGATGACTAGGTCTTGTATTAGCTCCCTGGGGCTTCTGCCACAAAGTATCACAGACTACGTGGCTTAAAAACAGAAATTTATTGGCTCCCAGTTCTGGAAACTAGAAGTCCAAAGTTAAGGTGTCTGCAGGGTTGGTTCCTTCTGAGGCCTGTCAGGGAAAATCCGTCCCAGGCCTCTCTCCTAGCTTCTGGGGCCCTCGGCAGTTTTTTGGTTTGTAGGTGACATTCTTTCTGTGTCTTTTTATCATTTTTCCTCTACACCTGACCATCTCTGTTGTCTAAATTTCATTTTTTATAAGGACGCCAGTCATGGTGGTTTAGGGTCCACCCTAATGACCTCATCTTAACTTGATTATCTGTAAAAACCCTATTTCTCAATAAGACCACATTCAAAGATGCTAAGGATTAGAGCTTCAATATCTTTTTGGGGAACCCACTTGAACCTATAACAGGAATCATTAGCAGCCTTCCTACCATGAGAGATGGAAAAACCATGTGTTTTTCCATTTATGTGATTCATTTTAAACAGCCTCCCTGCTCTGGGGCTCTCTTGACCACACCCAGCATTGCACTCTGGTCAGGAGTGCATAATTACAAAGATAAGGGTGGGGCAGGGTCAAAGGTTATGTTAGGCAAAGGAAACAGCATGTGTGTTTCCCAGCATGCGGGGAGGAGAAAGGCTATGCTACTGTGGCCATGTAAATTATATGGAGGTGTCTTCATGTATAAATTAAAAATTTCAGTGGTCCCCACCTCATAGGGTTGTTGGAAAATCAAATACGTTATAGAAAGTGTGTAGTCTAGCACCCAACCCAAGATAAGTGTTTAACAATGTTACATGTTTATTTTCTTGCAAATAGTTTATTAATGGCTCTTATGTTGGAATACTCAATAAACGGGTACAATAATAATAATTATAGCAAACACTTATTAGCAAATTTATATGCAAGACATTGTACACTTGCTCCAAATTATCTAATTAAGTCCCTACAACCATCCCAGTGAAGTAGACATAATTATTTCTCTTTTATAGCTGTGGAAACTGAGGCTTAGAAAGACCAAGTAATTTGCACCTGGATCTCCTCTTGTAACCGATGTAGTGGAGACTGAAATTCAGAACTCATTTGTTCCAAAGTCTATATTGGATCACCGTGCAATAATGGTTCTTTTAATTGCAAGATAATTTAAATTTTACCTTGTTGTTTCAGAAAAAAGGTCTGCACCAGACTTCCCAATTGGAAGCAAACGGATTATCAGTACTGAGATATTAATCCCTTGATTCTTGGAGGGACTTGGTGTCAGGAGCAGCCAGAGCCCTGGGGCTCATTTCCCACATTTACCTTCGTAAGAAAAAGTGAGAAGCTCCACTGTGGTCATTGGCAGGAGGAAAAGGTCACCGGGGACTGAAGTAGTCAAGGGAAGCTGCATGGAGGATTTGTGTTGGACCCTGTAGGGGGTGGAATTCAGGTGACTATGGAGGAGCCGGGGGAAGATAAGGCCATAGCACTGGCGCCCAGGAGGAGCTCACATAACGTGTCTGGGGCAGTTGATTGACTAACCTGCTGGGAGTGCCGGGCAGAAGTCTGTGGAAAGGTGAAGCAGGCAATGAGGAGGGCCGGGCCTCAGTGGGGATTTGATCAGAGGGGCAGAGCCATTCAAAGTGGTTTAGTACAGAGCTTAGCCCTGAAGCCATCATGGGGGGGATCTGTGCAAGGCAGTCGCTTTGCATCTGGTGTTGGGCCTGCCATCTCCAGAGGCCAGGTGTTAGCAGTCAGGAAGCACAGCTGGATAGGAAACAGGAAAGGACAAGAGCAAATGGGGACCCTCAAGGACTGAAACTTGAGGAACAAACTGAGTCCCCGTTTGTGCCTCACCACCTCCAGCCTTGATGACATAGGGGATGTGCAGGAGAATTGGTGCCCTTTGCTTTGGAGCCGCACATGCACCTGGCCCTGGACTGGGAGGAGCTGAAAGATGAGATCCGGCAGAAACCCGAGGAACCGCAGGCTGATAGCCAGTGGACCCGCAGCGATGTGTGCCAGCCGTGAAGCTGGGACTATTCCGACCTTCAGAGCACAAAGGATGGCTGCACCCTTGCCCCGCCTTCCGAACACTATGCAGTTCCTTCTTCGGGCAACACTAATCTGGAACTCTCTGGGGAAGGGAATTGAGGAAACGTATTTCCACATCAGCAAAATTAACTCAGCACAAACGATGGCAGCGTTCCACTGCAGAGTTATAACTTTATTCTGTAGGCAGTGAAAATGTGGAAGTTTTCAATAAAGGCATCAATTTGATAAAATTGATATTTTAGGGAAGAATAATCTGTTGAAAAAAATGGATTGGAGGAAGATGAAAATGAGAGAGTATAATTAAAAGTTGACTGTAGTAGTCCAGGTATGAGATTGTAGAGACATGATGGGAAAAAAAAAAAAACAAAACCCAGAAATTAGATGCCAGATTCTAGAAACATTCTAAGGGACGAATGGATAGAACTTGCCAGGAGGCTGAATTGCAGAGTGAGGGTAAGAATGCTCCTGAGGTATTGATCCCAGGTAATGAGCAGAATTGTGGTCCCTGAAAGGAATTTACTTGCTTAAAAGCTATTCTATTCTAGTAGACTAGACATTCTGTTCTGTTGAAACACATTACAATATTCAGAGGATTTTTAAAAGTTTGTAACACTTGAACATTTTGAAACTGCAGGGCAGCAAAGAAGTGAATGTATCTCGAAGTATTGATAAAGGAGGGGAAGGAAATTCCATTGAGTTGTTTGTGAATTTGGTTCTGAGCCCTCTTGTCTGGCAGAAGATGGTTGAGTCCAGAGGTCTCCTGCAGACAGCTGACCTTTCCTCCAGGTTTTATGCTTTAAAGGTAAAGGAAGGAAGGTTGTTCTTTTCTTAATCTCAGAACACACATTCTTAATCTGGGCTTCTTAGATTCCTTTGAATTTCAGGAAGCTTGTAAGGTTTCTCAAGTGTTTTGCAAAACTTTTGGTGTTTTGTGAAGTGTTAAATAAAATTTATAGGCAACCACTGATTTGGACTGAGCTCCTGCACTAGGCCCCAACAGACCAGACCAAAATGGAGTCATTCGTGCTAAAGTTCCACGTCACCAAACAGAAAGTTGTTTAACTGACCTCCTGAGAAATCAGGAGAGACACATAAGAGCCAGATCTCTAAACAGGCCAGTTTTGGCCAGAAGGTAAGGAAGTCCCCTCTGCTTTAACCCTTCTAACGAAAGTTAACCAATCCATTTTCTGTGTTATGCTGTTTTCTTGTTTCTGCTCAGCTACTTTATAAAAATCAGAATTCTGTCATGCCTCTATTTTTAGATGAGATGCTGAGTCTAATTCATGAATCATAAAGAAAACCAATTAGATTATTTGCCTCAATTTGTTGAAATTTTACCTTTTGACAGAAAGACATACATTTTGGAGTTGGGGGGTGGTGTATAGCTTTCACTAGATTTTCAAAGGGAACTGGTTTCCAAACAGGCGAACAGTCTTTCCCACAGAAAGAGACCCTGAGTGTGGCCACTGGCTCAATCCACACTTAGCTCCATTCTGTGTCCAAGTTTTGATCTGTGAATGGAGACCTGTGGGCATAGGAAGACAGAAAGCTCAGAGGATATATGAAGAAATGGGAAACGAACTCCAGACAGAGCAAGGGGCCAGCTTCTGACAGTTTCCTCCTTGTTCTTTCCTGCTAAGTGAAAATAGTCTGCAAGTTGAAGGGGTAGAGGCTGAGGGCCTATTTATCTTGCCAGGTTTGTTCTTGTGTGCGTATCACACCAGGTGCATAACCAATGTACACTAAATACTTTTCAGGAGGCTAATTGATTGAGGGACTTTTTCCAAAATTTCTGCTTGGGACTCAAACACTAAGGCCATCTAAAAGCAAGCAAACTGCCCTTTCTCAGACCGTGCTTCCTGCTTCTGACTATAATCCCTTGTGCCAAGCTTACTAATTGGCCTGTTTGCCTTGAGTTCACTTTATTCTGAGCACTGACCGATCACATGAATAGCAGATCACTTCTGACAGGACTGCAGCGCACAATGGCTACTTTTTGGCTTCCCAGCACTTCCTTGTTGTGGGGAGTCCCCTGTTGGCGGGCAGGAAGCAGGTCCCCACATCCCACCAAAGAAGCCAGAATGGAAAGATGATGTTTCCTCTCCCATTCCTCTGGCATCAGGACGGAGGCACGTGGCCTGCTTGGTCCAATCACACACTCCTACCAGGGACTCTGATCCTTGAATAAAGAATGCAGAGACAGATAAATGATGAGATTTGATTCACAGCCATGGCAGGGGTTTAGCAATGGCAGCTGTGTGGCTTTAGTGTCCAGTGGTGAGGCCATGCATACCCTGGTGGTGGCAGAGCCCTGGCAAGCTAGCTCCTACCCCCTAGCCTCCCTGGATGCCTGAAACATTCAAATCATGTTTCGCCAGCTGTCCTATCCATGTTGTCAGTGACCTGATATCCTTCCAACGGATACCTTCTTGCGTAAGTTAACCAGATTTGGTTTCTGTTGCTTGCAATTAGGAGCCCTGATCAATGTGTTACAGGAAAAGAAAGAAGTCCTTTGAAGCACCTTCACCATGCAGCATGGCTGGAAATGAGGCTGCAGCCCTTGAAATGACTTCTACAACGGTTGATTTTATGTGTCAGCTTGACTGGGCCACAGAATGCCTAGATATTTGGTCAAATATTATTCTAGGTATTGCTGTGAGGGTGTTCTTAGATGAAATTAACATTTAAACCTGTAGACTGAGTAAAGCAGATTGCCTTCTGTCCTAGTTCATTTGGGCTGCTATAACAAAGTACTGCGGGCCACGTGGCTTATAAACAGCAGAAATTTATTTCCCAGAGCTCTGGAGGCTGGAATTCTGGGATCAGGCCGCCAGCATGGTTGAGTTCTGGTGAGAGACTGCCAACTTCTCGTATCCTCACATGGTGGAAAGAAGAATGAGAAAGTTCTCTGGGATCTCTTTTATAAGGGCACTAATCCCATTCCTGAGGGCTCCACCTTCATGGTCTATTTATGTCCTAATCGGGCCTAAAGGCCTCCACCTCCTAATATCATCACCATGGGGGTTAAGATTTCAACATATGAATGTTGAAAGTACATAAACCTTCAGTCCATAACACCTTCCCTAATGTGGGCAGGTCTCATCTAATCAGCCGAAGGCCTAACTAGAACGGAAAGGCTGACTCTCCAACAAGTAAGAGGGAATTCTTCCTGCCTGACTGCCTTTGGACTGGAACATTAACTTTTTTCCTGCCGTTGGACTGAACTAGACCATTAGATTTCCCGGTTCTCAAGCCTTCAGACTCAGACTGGAACTAAACCAGTGGCTCGCCTGGGTCTCCATCTTGCCGACTCACCCTGCAGATCTTGGGAGTTCCAGCCTTCATAATTGTGTGAGCCAATTCCTTATAATAATTCTTTTTATATAGCTCTATATATCTCTATCTACATTTATATACCATCTCCTATTGGTTCTGTTTCTCCGGAGAACTCTAATACAACTACTTGCTAGACTGACTCATTAAGCTGTCTATACACCCAGCACAAGAACCTAACAGTCTAGTGTAGGGGCATCTCCTGGTGAATAGGGTGTGAAACGGGGGTCTCACCTACAATGAGGGATGGGCCGCTTGGGATAAAGGTAGGGTTGCTGTCCTGACCTTCTGGCCAAGTACATGTCCTCTCTCTCTCTCTCGTCTCCCCACCCCCAGTAATATTGGTAGAAGATCTTTGGGCAGATGGTTTTCTTTGAGTCTGGGCTGTTTGAGAATAAATGTTTTCTCCTCTGGGCCTGAAGTATTATGTACATTTCTGTCTCTTCTTTTTGAAGTGAATCTTTTAATGCTTTGAAAAATATGACAAATACTAATTGTTAAAAGAAAAATTCAGAGACTAACTCCCGAAAAATTGTCTGAATATTTTAGTTACATATATCTTTCTAGACATTATCTTCAATTCATTCATTCGACAACGAGGGCTTACTGTGTCCCAGGGAACTGATGTTCAACGTGGTCCTTAGTCTTGCCCAATGGAGCTTTACTGGAGGTTCTTCGTGTCTAAGTGTTTGCTTCTCTGGGAGAATATGAAAGTAAGGAATTTGGGCTATAATATAATATTTTTTTAAAAAATCAGCATGGATTTTGGAATTGGAGAACACTGGGGTTAAAATCCAATCCCCACCATCTTAGTGTTTGTATTATCTTGGGAAAGTTATTATTTAATTTCTATGAGCCTCAATCTCTTCATATATAATATGAATAAAAGTACCTTTCCTATAGATGGCAGGAAGAATTTGCTAACATCATGTTTATAGATGCCTGGTGGACTGCCTGCCACACATTGGCGCACGATGTCTACCAGTTTAATAGGAGAACTCTTGGTCTATGGGTAGAATTAGGTGCTTTCTTAGTTCTTTTGTGCTGTTACAACAGAATACCTGAAACTGGGTAATTTACAAGGAACACAAATTTATTTCTCATAGTTCTGGAGGCTGAGAGGTCCAACAGCAAGGCGCTGACAGGTTCAGTTCTCTGGTGAGGGTCCAGTCTCTGTGTCTAAGATGAAGCCTTGGATATTGCATCCTCCAGAGGAGAGAAAATGTGTCTTCACATGGCAGGAGGTGGAAGGACAGAAAGGGGTGAACTCTCTCCACCGAGTCCTTTCATAAAGGCACCTAATCTCATTCAAGACCTCCCAAAGGCCACACCTTCCAAAACAGTTGCATTGGGGATTGAATTTCAACATGGATTTTGGAGGGGATAAAAACATTTAAACCATAGCAGGTGCAATATATAAATCTGCATCTTGAAAAAATGTGATCTGAATTAAAGAACTAATGATGCAGTATCAGCTAATATTGACCAACAAAGAGGAAAATTTCGATCACAGTCCAAATTTCCAAAAACTGAAGAAGTTTATAAAAATGAAAAAAAATTTTAAACAAAGCTAACTTTTCATACCAAGGATTAACAGTTGGAAGCTACATATTTTTTTAGTTTCTCCACTCTAAGTCTCACTGAACTGGCTGATTAACCAAACGAATTTCTTTACCTTTTTAAAACTTAACTTCCCAAATAGGGGAATGAGGGATTTATTTTATTTTTCTGGGCAGTCAATGCCATGTGCTTGGGGATTCCTGGAGGGAAGACTGGTACCTCTGAAATACTGCTGTTGACAGAAGTAAATCAAATGTTAAAACCTTCAATGCTCTGCTCATCACTTCATAAAAAAAAAGCTATGTAGGGCATTTCTGGTGAAATATAACACAAAATCTAATGTAAATTTCTTGCAAATTATTCTCATGTGATGAAATATGATTTCATTATGACTGATATTCTTATTTTAACAATTTACTTAGAACACAACCCTCAAACCTGCCAACCAAAAAATGAATGAATTGCTTTGTTGGGTAGATTAAAAATAGAAGAAGAAATAAAAGCAAAAAAAAACTAAAAAAAAAAAAAAAAACATTCAGGGAGGAAAACCATCTACTGCCCTCCCAATTCTTGTTTGAACTCCCCAAGCTACGAACAGCGAAGATTAGTAGGAATGCTTCGTTTTGATGGCATTTGTGGGGTATCAGATAAAAAACAACATAGTTCTCTTTTCTAGAATTGGTTATTTCAAACATTTAACTTCAGACTCTTCTCAACAAAAAGCAGAGAAGGTAAAAAAAGGAAGCTGCAGCTCTCTTTGAACCAGCCTGCACCTCCCACCCCACACAAGCAAAGTGAAGGTCTTGAAAACCCAAAAGGCCATACTGAAAATAAGCAATCCCGCAGGAAGATCGGGAGGCTGCCTGACAGCCCAAGACCCCAGGCATTCCAGTGCCGAGGTGCACTTGGCAGAGCATGCCCTAGACAAGCATGTTCGATCACCAGGTCAGCATAATGCTCCCCCAGCCATGGAGCCCGCCATGAAGAAGACAAAAGACAAAACCATGCTGGTCTTGATCAAACATGACCAGGCCAACAAGCAGGAGAGCAAGTGGGGGCATGAAGAAGCTGTTGGCACCAATGTGGTCTGGGCAGAGTCAGGGAGAGCAGGCAATGGAGAGAAGATGTTAGCCCAGCCTTGACTGCATCACACTGTGTGCCACCCACAGAGGTCACATCGACACAGTTGGCTTGTCCTAAATACAATGCACCTTTCCCATTGGGGAAGAGGAGAGATAACCCTGACCTAGACTGACATAATAAGATAAAGCGTAATATGTTTACCAGACCTGAAATTTCCCATTGCTGGTCAAAGCGAGTAGCCAGAAATTTCAGGAGGAAATGAGAGGAAACTGGCTCTAGGCTCCCTTTCCAGATCCACTGCTGTTTAGTTAACTGTACCCAGATCGTAACTTCCAGAGTCAATGCCATTTGCACAGAGCTGATTGAGTGGTCAGAAAGCTATAAGGTCACTGGAAAAAGCAGTCATTGTGATCTGAGGGCCAGGGTAGGGAAGACAAGAGTGCCTAGAACTTTCTGGTCAAGCACTGCTAGTGACCAAGTCACCTGGAGTCATTTGACCTGCTCTTCGCCCCCTGCATAGGCAGGGAATTCTGTGACATCCTGACATCGGTCACTTCTGTCTTCTAATCTTTTTCTTTCAAGGCTAACATTTCAAAGCTGCCTTATTAAATTCCAGGCTCCGTGAGGTGTTCTTTCTATGCATTACTTCATTTAATCATCACAGCCATCCCGTGAGGTAGGTGCCATAGTTAACTCCATTTTAAAGATGAGGAAAGCAAGGCCTGGGGGAAACAAGGCCCTCACCCAGAGTCACCCAGTTAAAGGGACAGAACAGAGATGCAAATTCAGGTCAGTTTTATTCCAAAGCCTGTACTTTTAACCTCAACGCTGTCCTGCCTCCCATGCACTGTTTCTTCATTCTTCATTGAAGAAGAAATCTGATCCAAAGTTAATGAAAGTAGGAGACAGCTGAAAGCGTGGGCATGACGTGCAGGTTATTAGTGAGTGTAGGGCAATGAGGGAAGAGGCAGGACATCTGTGAGAGATAATGCCCTGCTGATCTTCCCTGGTGATCCAAGAGGAACCACTGTTATGGATATTATAGCAGTTACCACCAGAAAGCTGCTAGCAACTGCAGAGTGAACTATGAAAACCAGGGCCAAGACCTCAGCGGCTAAGTACCCTGAGAAGTGTTCCTCATTTTCTTGCCGGGATAGCCGTCTCCCTCCTGTCTGCTTTCTTCTCCACATTGTGCTTGGCCGTTTGGCTGGCCCTCAGCCGTAGTTGATGTCATCCAAACTCTCAGTGGTGCAGAAGATGGCCAAGTTACCTGCCTTTGAGTCCCAGCTCTGCTCCTCACTAGCTGTATGTCCTGGGATTGGTGTGTAAATGTCTCTGAATTAGTCTCATTATCTATAAATGGCAGCAATAATACCTAACTTGCAGGGCTTGTGTAAGGATCAGGTAATATGATGAATGTAAAGTGTTTAGCACAGTGCCTGGTACATACTGTGGTCTAAAACGGTAGCCATTCTTGGTGTATAATGGCTGTTTGTAATATGTTTTTCCCCCCACTAAAGAATTCCATGCTCAAGAATGGATTATGGCCGGCCGGGCGCGGTGGCTCACGCCTGTAATCCTAGCTCTCTGGGAGGCCGAGGCGGGTGGACTGTTTGAGCTCAGGAGTTCGAAACCAGCCTGAGCAAGAGCGAGACTCCGTCTCTACTAAAATTAGAAAGAAATTAATTGGTCAACTAAAAATATATAGAAAAAATTAGCCGGGCATGGTGGCGCATGCCTGTAGTCCCAGCTACTCGGGAGGCTGAGGCAGGAGGATCGCTTGAGCCCAGGAGTGTGAGGTTGCTGTGAGCTAGGCTGATGCCACGGCACTCACTCTAGCCCGGGCAAAAGAGTGAGACTCTGTCTCAAAAAAAAAAAAAAAAGAATAGATTATGTGCCTTCTGATGGAAGAGTACAATACCACCCATGCTAGGGCTGCCATATCAAAGAACCACAGACTGGGTGGCAAAAACAACAGAAATTTGTTTTCTCATAGCCCTGGTGGCTACAAGTCTAAGATCAAGGTTCCAGCAGGGTTGGTTTCTTCTGAGGCCTTTCTCTTTGGCTTGTAGATGGCCCTCCCCCTGTACCTGTCTGTGTCCTAGTCTCCTCTTCTTATAAGGACAGCAGTCATATTGGATTCAGGCCCACCCATACGACCTCGTTTTAACTGGATGGCCTCTTCAAAGGCCCTATCTCCAAATACAGTCACATTCTGAGGGACCAGGGTGGGGGGGGGGTGGTCAGGGCTTCAACCTACAGATTTTGAGGAAATACAATTCAGCCCCTAACAACCTGTGGAGTACTTTTTGCCAAAAGCAAACACCAAGTCAAGGAAATACAGGACATAGAGGAACTTGTTTAAAGTCTCATGGGGAAGTTATTAGCAAAATCTAGAAAGTGAGAAACTGTACAGGACAAACTACCTGATTTCCTCAACAAATTGCAACAGCAAGGAAAAATAGGGCAGTGGAAGCTAATGACTAAAAGAAACTTAAGAGACCTGGTAACCAAGTGTAAGTTAGTGCAAGACTGCAACTGATCTTAACTGCAACAA
This sequence comes from Propithecus coquereli, assembly GCF_000956105.1. Taxonomy (NCBI): domain Eukaryota; kingdom Metazoa; phylum Chordata; class Mammalia; order Primates; family Indriidae; genus Propithecus; species Propithecus coquereli. Next base: position 6,624,948 of record NW_012134969.1, on the reverse strand, counting down.
ACCAATTTGGAAAATGGAAAAAAAAAGGCAAAACATTATGAGACAATTGAAGACATTTAAACACTCTCTAAATATTGACATTAAGGCATTATCATCAATTTTTAGGTGTATTAATGGTCTTGTGGTTTCGTCTTTTAAAAGATCCTTATTATTTGGAGACACATGCTGAAATATTGATGAATGCAGTGATAAGAGCTCTGGGGTTTGCTTCAGCGTGAGTGGGGAAGTAGGTGTGATTGTAGATGAAATAAGATTGGCCTTGAGAAGATAATTGTTGAAACTGGATGATGGGTTTGTTATAATAGGCTTGCTACTTTGTATATGCTTGAAACATTCTATTATAAAAAGATTAAAATACATGGAGAACATTTTTCCATGTCTTTAAATATTTCTCTACAACATGGAGTTTTTAATGTAGCCCTCCATTGTGTGGATATATCATAATTTATTGACAAAATTGTCCACTATCAAATTATTAACTGGTTTCTTTTCTTTTCCTCTTTTATTTTTTTTTGCTATTAAAGATATGTTAATCACTATACACACTCTGATTTTTATTTTTATTTTTTTGAGACAGGGCCAGAGTGCAGTGGCGTTATAATAACTCACTGCAGCCTTGAACTCCTGGACTCAAGCAATCCTCCCACCTCCACCTCCCAAAGTGTGCTGGTTACAGGCGTGAGCTACCAAGCCTGGCCTAATTTTTTCTTTAGAATGAATTCTGAGAAATGAAATTGCCGGGCCCAAATGTAGGCTTGTATTTAAGGCTATGGTTCCATGTTGCTAACATGTTCTCCATTTGTGACAACCCTTTTTCTCTCTCCTTTGAGAACACAGCCCTAGGCCCACTCCTGCATGTCCCCAGGTGGTTATGTAGGGCATACACACGGCGCTCCAGAACTTATCCTGCAGGAGGGCAGTCCCTGCGTCTCCTGGAAAGAGTTCACTGAAAATGTTTCTCATTTGCTTGATTTTTTTTCCTTTCCTACAATATGCTGTAAATGTTATGGATCATGCTTTGGCTTTGATCTAGAACCTTCATCATGGGAACGGCAAATCAAACAACCAACTAACTGATAACATTCTCTTATTCGATGGGATAAAAGGATAGGACAAAAGGCATAAACCTGAAGGACCATGCTTGCAACATACTTACATTAGATAAAAGGAGAAAAGAAACTATTAAACAAGATCAGCAACTGGTGTTATTATGTTAAAGAACAAGAGGGAATTACCAACCCTAGCTGAGAAAAAAAAGTGAGAAGCAAAATATCTAAGTAAGTTATACCCCAAGTTAGACAATGACCCAGCCATGTCACCCTGCTTATTCATATAGTTGGCTGGACGTACCTTAAAGAGACAGATCCGAAGACTTATTTGTACATACTGTTTTTGTTAGTGTTTTCTAATAGTGCAAAGGGCCGGAAGAAAACTGAGCTTATAACAGCATGGTAAGCTGGAAAACCGTGGACTTTGGATGGACTTATAGATCTGAGGTGGAGTCCCAGCCCCACCACTTATTAGCAGTGTGAATTTCATTAAGCCACTTTCCAACTGCACGTCTCAGTTTACTTATTTGTAAATATGGATGTACATAACGACCCTACTTCATGGGGTGGTTATGAGAGTTGAACAGATAAACATTTGTAAATTGCCTAGCACAATACTGGGCATACAGCAGGAATTCCAGAAATGCTGACTGTATATGGTGAACTATTTTTAAATAAGTTTGTCTTCTGTGTTTCCATGGCATTTTTTCAAATATTCATTAAAACTCTATTATATTGTTCTATGATTATTTCTGTGACATTGTCTCACTTATCTGTCCTTGGGATTCATGCTTAGCAAACCTTTCGCTGACTG
>NW_012134969.1:6614142-6619515 GCF_000956105.1 Propithecus coquereli | reverse complement strand
TCCCAGGCTACAGTGAGCTATGATCTCACCACTGCATTCCAGCCTGGGGGACAAAGCAAGACCCCATTTCTTAAAAAAAAAAAAAAACAAATTAAATTATAGACAAATATGTACAGTATAATAACATTTATGTAAAAAAGTATAAAACAAAAATATGCATTCATATCCTGTACACACAAATGTATATCATGCAAACATATTAGAAAAAGATCTTGAATAACACGTTATTAAACTGGTAATAATGAGAGAGGGTCTGAAGCACAGGGTGGGGCTTTGTTAAATCAGATTACTTCTAATTTATCTGTTTATTGGGATTCTAAAAAATGAGGATGTATTGCTTGTATAATTAACAAATTAAAAAAACGAAGTTCTTGGAGTTACACTCCAAGAATTGTGGCAATGCGAGACTGCAAAAGAAACAGATTGGTTAAGAAGGAATTCTGACAATTGATTTCTCAGGCTTATGGGTAAATAAAACACAAGGTTTCCCCACTGAAAAGCAGAATCAATGTGAGTAATTCAGGCAAAAAGTCCCAAATACCTAGATGGATATTTGTGGTCAATTTTATAAGTTTCAGTTTTAAAAATAATCCTTCAGGTATTATTTACTTCCTGAGAACTATGCCTGCAATTCAGGTAGCTGCCACCATTGAGTAACTAATTGCTAAGTTTGTGTAAAAGGAAGAATGCAACTTAGATTAAGATATAAATAAAAAAAAAATACCTAAGTACACTTGGCTACCTTTAGCCTTTAACTTTAATAGCTAATTACCATTGCTTAATCTAATTCTGGCTCTTTATGAGACCTAAGCTGTTTAGCTTATCTAAATTTTTATTTGAGTCAAATGTCTTTGGGCATAAACATTGATCTCTGTCTCCAGCATTTTGGAACTCTAGAACAATTAAAGCTTTTGCTCCCTCCATATTAGGTTAAAAACTCTGGCTCACGATTTGTAACTTATTGGAGACAATGAATTTATTGATCTTCTGCACATTTCTAACTACTTTTGTGGAGTTGATATTTAATCCCCCTATCACTTGTTATAGGAAAAAACGTTTTTACTGCCCCGTAAGACTTGGCTTAGCTTGAAAGGGACCATCTGGTCGTTTACTTCTTCACGCCAACTGTCCCAACAGTGGTCATTTCTAATTGGATTTGTCTGATGATGACTCTTAGCGATTTTCTTCTCAGTTTTCTTCTCCACTGCACATACATTTGGTAAAGACTACTAATTTAGGATGGTTTAGTAATCCATGCCAGCTTCCAGATATTTTAGGAGAGATCCCAGATGTCTCTCTTTTATCATCTGAAATTTTTAAAAGCACATTGAAATAAACAGTTCCAAAACAGAACTCTACAAGTGGTTTTCTTGTTTCCTTCCTAACACACAGTGAGTGTACATGTGTTTGTGTATAAAACTAACACAGATATATGTACCAGGTATGTCATAGTCTGATGTAGCCAGACAGAAAATAAACAAAATAAGAAGCCCAGAGAAACTTCCTTGATTTGGAAAATTTTAGCCTTTTCAGACTCATTTCTCATGGTTTTTCCATTGGCAGTGGTTACAATTGAGATGGCAATAATAGTTGCCCGCAATGAATTTCTTAAGTTTTTAAAAGAGTTTTTGTGTGTTCTACATTCGCAGCTTTTATCAAACCACAATCTGCTTTATACTGAGGGAAAAGTTCAATTTTTGTATCCTGATGACAAAACCACTTCACTGGCATTCTTGGGACTGCTAACACAGGATGTGAATTTCACCTCATTACATCAGAATCACTCTTTTTAAAGGTACATGAGTGAGACAAAAACCTAAAAGTAAAATAAGAATTTTTCAAATCTCTGCACAAGCTCCCCAAGTCAAGATGGAGTAATAGCTACTTGTGTGATTTCTGCCAATTAATCCAGCCCCGCAGCACAAACCAAAGATTCCAAAATAAGTTAAACAGCAGCATTAGTGACTCAGACAAAATGACTTCACCCACGTGGCCCCGCTGCAGTGGTTTTCCGTTGCCGCTGGTATTTCCCTTGGTACCGACAGTGGCATTTACCTGGGGAAAGTGACAGGGACTCAATGACATCATTTTCCCAGCAGCCCCTGCAGGTGGGGGGCCTACCCTTAGTGAAGGAAGCAAATCATGCCTGAGGACATTGGTACCCGCGTCCGCACGCTGTTTGCTGTCAAAGCCTTCGCCAGCTCCCCACGTGTATGGAATAGGTTCCACAATAAAGCCTCATGGTCGACGCTTTCCCCTGTCTGCCCTAGTCTGCCTCTTTGGCCTTACATATCACAATTTTGTACCCTAAGCCAAACAAACTGATTTATTCTAGTTCCCCACAAACGTCACTTTTTTTTTTTTTTTGGCCTCCATATTTGACTCTTGTTCTTTTCCCATCCTAGATTGTCTTTCTTCTTTCCCAGCTACAAAAAAACCAAATCAGGCCAGACGTGGTGGCTCACACTTGTAATCCTAGCACTCTGGGAAGCCGAGGCGGGAGGACTGTTTAAGCTCAGGAGTTCGAGACCAGCCTGAGCAAGAGTGAGACCCCGTCTCTACTACAAATAGAAAGAAATTGGCCAAACAACTAAAAATAGAAAAAATTAGCTGGGCATGGTGGCGTGTGCCTGTAGTCCCAGCTACTTGGGAGGCTGAGGCAGGAGGATCGCTTGAGCCCAGGAGTTTGAGGTTGCTGTGAGCTGGGCTGATGCCACGGCACTCTAGCCCAGGCAAGAGAGGAGACTCTGTCTCAAAAAAAAAAAAAACCCAAATCATATTCATCCTCTAAGACCTAGGGACCTTTCTCAGTTACCCTCTCTTATTTTTCCAAAGATATGTTCCTCCCTTAAAGCACTGACCACCTCTGCCTTATCATCAGACTATTTGTTTATATTTATTGTAAGCTCCTTGAAGTATGGATCTGTTGCTTATTTGTTTTTGTGTGCTGGACTTTGTTTAGCAGTTTTTGCAAGGACCCAGTGACTACTTATTGACTCGAACCTCAAACTCAGCATGTCTGAGCTCAGCATCTGTTTCCTCCACTCCCTCCCCAACATCTTCCTCCTGAACTTCCTGCTCTGGTGGTGGAAACCTCATCCACTTCACCGCCCATGCCAGAGAATTTAGCATCATTCTTTCTCCTCTGTCTGTAAATATCTCAACGCCCCCTCTGATCAATAACAGTCCCGTCGACTCGGCCTCTCTAATAACTCTTAAATGCATACCCTGTTCTTTCTTGCCATAGTGCTATGACTTTAGTTCTGAGCACCACTAACCCTCGCCTGGATTGTCATAACACCTCCTAGCTGATCCGTCTGTCCCTCTTCTTGCCCTCCCCTCCACGCCCACCCAAATCCATTGTCCACACTGCAGCCAGTGTGATCTCTCTCAAATGCAGACCTGACCATGCCACTTTACTGCTCATGCTTCTCAACATCTAGTTCAAACTCTTTAATATTATATGGTAAGCCCTTTATAATCTGACTCTTTCCTTTATCATTCTTATACCTCTCCTTCTCATCAGCCCCCATCCAAAATCCAAACTCCACCCATAGTGGACACATAGATTTCTTGAAAGGCTTTTTAGAATTTCTACAAATATCTGATTTATGTTTTAAATATATTTTAACTGTTAAAAAGCTATAAGAAAAAGCATTCATGTAAATGCACATTATATACACAATTCTGTACGTTAAGAACCATAAGTGCATTAATTTTGGCTGCCAAGTTAATTCTTCAGTATGGAAGTTCTACCTTTTTTGTGAATATACTCTGCCATGGTTTGAATGTTCCCACCAAAATTCATGTTGAAATGTAATCCCCAATGTGGCACCATTGAGAAGTGGGCCTGTAAGAGGTGATTGGGTGGTGAGGACTCTGCCCTCCTGAATGGATTAATCATTCATGGATTAATGGGTTCATTCATGGAAGGGGAATTGGTGGCTTTATAAGAAGAGGAAGAGAGACATGACCTAGCGTGCTCAGCTCCCTCGCCACATGATGTCCTGTGCTGTGAGTCCCCACTGGTGAGAAGGCCCTCACCAGACACAGTCCTTCAACCTTGGACTTCTCAGCCTCCATAACAGTAAGAAATAAAATCATTTTCTTATAAATTACCCAGTTTCAAGTACTCTGCTATAAGCAACAGAAAATGGACTAAGACATACTCAAAGTTCTCGTAAATGTGTCATTAATTAGAAAAGTTGGTAGTTTTGCACAGATCAATGGCTCTCTTTTTTTGAAACTAGGCCAGTACTGATCAACTCAAGTAAAAATTGAATAGCATTACTATAGTATTAAATTAAATATCAAACAGGGCTAAGGCCCACGGCCTCCACACATGTATCATTATATGTCAAAGCATCATATTTTATTGAGATATTCTAGCACTTACTGTAAAGTTAGGGTGTTTGTTGCTGATGTTTATATTATGATGAGAAATGCAAGCCCTTGTTAAATATTGTTGTGATTAAATTTGAAACTAAAAATCTCAACTTTTTGCCCAAGTTTTTGAATTAGTTCATTTGAAGGATATACATGATTGAAAGGAGAGCTTCAAAAAAAAAAAAATCACTTTCCATTTGCATCTACTTACATGAATTAGGATTTTCTAGTTACTTTGAAACACATAAACAAATTTTTTTAAGCCAAAACATAACTGAAGACAAACGAAATAATTTAGATGCAGAGATTGATACGAAGGAAGGAATGACATCTAATTTTAGATATTTATGTTCACTAAAGTTATCTTGCTGTTCTTATTGATAAGCACATATTAAAAATAAAACATTCTAAATAAATTTATACTAGTAAAATATTATGTTTATCTGTTTTATACATTTGAACCCTAAGAAAAATTGCATTTAAAAACATGGGTTTCAGTGATTTAAAAATGTGAGAACCATTGACACCTTAGCACAGACTCTACCTTCCTCTTGGTCCTGGTAAAGCGTGCACAATATGTCTTGTCCAAGTGTGGACAAGAAGAGAACCACCAGATGTCCATACCACGTCTTCTGTACCAGCTAGGGCTATCTCTGATCCAAACAGGGACCTGTCTTGGCATTTCCTGTGTGTTCTCAGGGGAGCTAAGGTATGGCTGATTCTGGGCTCTCCTCACTATCTCTGCCCCACCTGTCACTATCTCCTCTCCCCACCTGTCACTGGGCCACACCTGTGAAAAACCGCTGGATGCTGAGCACATGGCCACACGTGTTCTTTCCTTTTGCTGCACTTCCTCTGCCCCATCTCATTTCATAACACGCACACATCACTGTACTATTTCCAAAGGCTTGGAGGAACAGAACTTGCTTTGCAGAACTAATTAATTGCAACGATGTCAGAGAGTATCTTGCTATGTATGCTTTTTAA
>NW_012134969.1:6611143-6614092 GCF_000956105.1 Propithecus coquereli | reverse complement strand
AACTAGATAATAAAACAAGTCAGTCTATGGTGAAGTGTTTAATGAATAGAGCAAATTCTCAAGTCCTGGGCATGGATCAGTGAGGCAGATTTTGACCACACTCCACCTTTCCCTTTTGTGGTGACAGCGTTGAAGGTCGTCTTTCTTTGTTGTCTTCCTTCCTCTTCTTTCGGATTCTGAGGGATACACAATCAAAAGTTTAGATCGCTTAGTCACAAACTCAGGTGGCTTCACAGACCACACAAGTAATGCAAATGTGTGAGGCAGCAAGAAGCGACAACACGATGTGGTAGCTAAATAAAGAATAAATGCCAGGCCTAAATGTAAGGATCACATTCATGCACTTAAAAACGTTGTTTGCAATCCTTCGTATAGGGAGCTTTCAGTTTATAAGATACTTTAAACGGGCTGGAAAATAGTGGCATTAAATACCACGAACAGTCGTGACTACTGTTCATTGAATGCTTGCCACGTGTCAGGGATTGTGTCAAGTACATTGAATTCTCAAAGCAAGCAAGAGACTGTTATTATTCATGATTACAGATAAGGAAACTGAGGCTCATGGAGGTTGAATAACTTGTCCAAAGTCACAGAAGTGCAAGTGGTAGATTCAGGACTTGACTCAGACTCGGACGTTAGCCACAGACTCTTTCAAGAAGGTAGTAGGATTTGAGATCCACGTTGAAGGAAGGATAAGATTGGTAAAGAAAGACAACTTTTCAATGGCACATTGTTCCTATCTGTTTACAGGATTTTTTTTTCTTGGTAAGAAATAATCATTTCAATGTCCCTTAAAATTACAATCAATTGAATATCTAATATTCCGGTTTCTTTTCCCAGCTGACCTCACTGAAATTAAAATATGTAATAAAATAATAATGTCCTGAAAAAGAATACAAAGTAAGACAAATGTCACCTTGGTTGAACTTTGCTCTAGTATCCCAGGATAACCAACAAGCAGCGGGTATTTTCTGACTTTTTGCTTCATTAACATGCATAGCACATTTGCCAGAAGTCGTGTAGGAAATTGCCACCGTCTTGGCTGGAGTTTGGAACTAAACGTGTAAATATCTAGCTACCTATTCTCCAAGCTGTTTCTATAAAACTTATCACTGTACTATCTATGTGCTTTTATTATATAATGTTTCCAAGAATAGTTGGCTAAGGCTTATTACACTGAGAGCAGTATAAGCAAATTCGCTTGTTTCAAGTTTTCCAGGAGCAGACTTCTGCGTGGAGACATGCGGCTTAGTTCATTTAGCTGGTACTGCTGCTCCTCTGAATGTATCATGCCCCTGAGCCAGCTCTGGTAGGGTGAGATAACTCTGGCACCAGACAATTAACCAACCTAACCAACCAGCAGGCATTTATTGGGCACACACGAAGCATGCAGTAGGCATGCATAGACGTAGTGAGTTTTACGGAGACTTCTAAGACTACGGTTCTTGCTCTCAAGTGGGTTTTAGTCTAGCAAGGAAGACTTATCATGTCTATGTAGCCATCCAAGCACCCATCTCTTTATCTATCTACACATATGCCGTCCTGTGCTGCATAATGATGTTTTGGGTAACGATGGACCAAATACATGACCGTGGTCCCATGAGATTATAAAAGACTGAGAAATTCCTATCACCTAGTGACAACAGAGCTGTGGTAACGTCGTAGCACAATGCATTACTCATGTGTTTGTGGTGATGCTGGCGCAAGCAAACCACTGCACTACCAGTCACATAAAAGTATGTCACATACAGCACAGCAATGTTCTGGGCCTTCTCATTCACTCACCATCACCCGCTGACTCACCCAGAGCAACTTCCTTCCCCACAAACTCCATTCATGCTAAGTGCCCTATACAGGTGTACTGTTTTTTTAAATCTTTTAAACTGCCTTTTTATTGTATTTTTTCTAAGTTTAGATACACAGATACTGTTACCATAGCGTTATAATTGCCTACAGCTCTCAGTACAGTCACATGCTGTACAGGTGTGCAGCCCAGGAGCAATAGACTGTACCATATAGCCTAGGTGTGTAGTGAGCAACACTGCGTAGGTTTGTGTAAGTACACGCTGTGATGTTCCCACAATGATGAAATCACCTAACGATGCATTTCCCAGAACACATCCCCCTCCTTAAGCAACTCATGATCGTATAATAAACAACGGGAGAACAAGAGAGTATCTAAAAGGACAATAATGTGATTAAGAATCTAAGTCTTTAATCTTAATGATCACCTTACCTAATATTTTTTAATAAGAGAAATTTCTAAGACCATTTTTTTAAAAAGCTACTTTAAAAATCCATTCTTTAGGAATTTACACAAAAGATATATTGCCAGCAGTATATTTGAACAAGAAATAAAGTCTTAAAAATGAAATCAGCTTACACAAAGTGATACATGCAATAAAACTGCATAGAAATATCCACAAACACATACAAATGAATATATGTAAAACTGGTGAAATGTGAATGCACTCTGGATTGTAGCAATGTCAGTTGCCTGGCTCTGATACTGTACTGTAGTTATGTACGATATGATCCTTAGTGGATGCTGGTTGAAGGGTGCACTGGACCCCACCCTCTTCCCCCCATATATATTTGGTGGTAATTTATTGTGAATCTACAATTCCTTCCAAATAAAAACTTTAAAAATGGGAAAAAATACAAGAAAAAATATAATTAATCTCTAAACAGTGGTAAGGAAAAATCTCCAAGGTATTTAGTAAGTTAAACAAAAAATCAGCTTTTTAGCCAGACTTGGTGGCTTGTGCCCCACTCTAGAACAATTAAAGCAACTTGGGAGCCTGAGGCTGGAGGATCACTTGAGGCCAGGAGATCAAGACCCCAGTCTCTAAAAAATAAAAAAATTAGCTGGGCATGGTGGTGCGAGCTTGTAGTCTCAGTTACTCGGGAGGTTGAGGCAGGAGGATCACTTGAGCCCAGGAGTCCCAG
>NW_012134969.1:6578322-6599208 GCF_000956105.1 Propithecus coquereli | reverse complement strand
AGCACAGACTCTACCTTCCTCTTGGTCCTGGTAAAGCGTGCACAATATGTCTTGTCCAAGTGTGGACAAGAAGAGAACCACCAGATGTCCATACCACGTCTTCTGTACCAGCTAGGGCTATCTCTGATCCAAACAGGGACCTGTCTTGGCATTTCCTGTGTGTTCTCAGGGGAGCTAAGGTATGGCTGATTCTGGGCTCTCCTCACTATCTCTGCCCCACCTGTCACTATCTCCTCTCCCCACCTGTCACTGGGCCACACCTGTGAAAAACCTCTGGATGCTGAGCACATGGCCACACGTGTTCTTTCCTTTTGCTGCACTTCCTCTGCCCCATCTCATTTCATAACACGCACACATCACTGTACTATTTCCAAAGGCTTGGAGGAACAGAACTTGCTTTGCAGAACTAATTAATTGCAACGATGTCAGAGAGTATCTTGCTATGTATGCTTTTTAAATAAGTAAGGCACACTACTTCAACATGGGATTATACAATTTTTAGGATCAGTAAGAAACACATAAACAGGTGGTTTTGCTGGCTCTTGCTTCCCTACAGAATGTTAGATTAATGGCACTTTTGACGTTTGCGATCAGCAGTTACACAGTAGCTGGGCTGATCGTGTGCTGATAGGGTCGAGCTGAAGCCAGAAAGACATGGACGATGATAATACTAATTCCACTGGGTTAAATTCCAACGACAGGCGCTTACAGTTGCCCAGAATGGCATTGGGAAATATGAGTTTGCCCTTGTCCTTTGACCACCCTACTGGTTGGATTCCTGAGAGCTTTAATTAGTGCCCTGTGACCAGAGCTGGTCTTTGGCTTGGTGTTTATCAGCACCAGAGCTGAGGAAATTGGGCTTTATCTCTTTCAGATTAGATCACTCCAAGCCTCACTGGGTAAGGACAGTGGAAGGAGGGGTGGGGAGGAAAAAGCCCTTGTTCCCTTTAGTCCACGAGCCTCTGGAAAGCCCATGCCCTTCACAGACCACAGCCCCCGGACTTCTCCCAACTCAGGCAGGGTAACTAACTGGGGATTTATTCACTTACTTTGTTCAAGAGCCTGTTAATTGGCAAGCCTTTCCCCTAACTAAAATACTGATCTCTTTGAAGATAAGGCACTTTTTGCCTCAGGTTTCTGCTTCTCTTGTTTTCCATTTCCTTCGGGTTTGATTAACTTTGTAGCCAGGCAGGAGGTGGCAGCTGAGTGCTAGGGCGTCTGGCCCACTCAGGAACTTGGTACCTTCCCCTGCCTCCCAACAGATTCCACCCCACTGCCATCTCATCCCCTCTCTAAGAAAAAAGAAAAGAAAAAGGAAAAAAAACACCCTACTTTGCAATTGTTCTACATGATCCTTATTTTTAAGGGACATCGCTCTTTAGGCACGAGATCTGGCTGCGTGCTGACCGCGTCTGCGGCTATGGGGCACCTTGGGGAGGACGGGCAGAGCCCTCGGGATGCCGTCGCAGGGGGCCGGCCTGCATCCTGCAAAGGCGACTGCCCTTTAGCTTGTCTTCATGGCAGCAGGCCCTTTCTGAAAGGCTCACCATTTATTGTCCCTCCCTACAGCCGCCTGTTCTTTGACCTCCAGCAACAAAACGACTTCCTGATTACCAAAGCTGGGCCCCACCTGCCTCCCCTGGCCAGAAAGCCAACCAGAACCTGCAAGGGGACTTCATTAAAATCCAAGACACCAACTGTTGCTCCTTGGATTCCTATGACGTTACCTCCCTGGGTGTATTTATTTATCTTTAGGGCAAGCTGGCTGCATGGGAGCACCTGGTTATTAATTGTTTCTTCTTTTGCTTTTTTTTTTTAAGCCCGTGGAAGGATTGACAAAGGAAAACTTGATCCTTTCCACTTTCAACAAACTCCAGGCAGTGGTGTGAGCATGTCTGTCCACTGTACATCGGGGGACATGGGGGCCCCTAAAGGAAAGTGGCCAGTGGCCAGAGAGAGAGAGAGAGTGAGAGAGAGAGAGAGAGAGAGGAGAATCAGATCGCAGGATTTCTGAAACTCAAGTCAGCTGCATTCATGAGCAAATCAGCCTTCTCCTGGTTCCTGACCTCCTTTGGGCATTGTGAGGGCTGATGAGCTCATGCTTGTAAAGAGTGCAAGCCTTTAATTGAAATATAATTAATAATCATCTGATAAGTGAATAACAATAATCATGATGATGTAATCGCCTTCCCCCACAGCCCCGATTCCGTTTCCTTGGGTAGTAAAACGGTGAGATGATGCCCCGGTGCACTCAGCTGAACGGCTGTAGGTGCAGACGGATCACCGCAGCTGTGTGCTTGCTGGCACGGCCTGGGCTTGGCCTGCCACGGGGAACCTGAGGGCGCAGAACAATGCAGCAATGTTCTGTGAGTGTCGGGCTGTTCGGGCAATGGGAAAGTTCATGCTGTTTCATGACTCTGGTACCAGGACACCCACTTGCTTCTTGCCAACCTGGTGGCCTCCCAGGCAGGGCAGCTGAGCCTGCAAGCTTTACTGACACTGATGGTTACTTATTTCTCTTACTCCTCTGCCTCCCTGTTGTTCCACAGACCCCTTACCCAGCAGAGGAGTGAGTGAGTCTCCCCAGGAAGACACATAAATGGAACAGGCTGCTGTCCCCATGCCACTGATTATCAGAGGGACGTGCGGACACCAGGCAACACGCATCAGAGGCATCCTGAATACCTAATGAGATGAATGGAGAAGCAATAGGTTTTAGAAAAAAAGAATCATTTTCATTCCTAGGCTTCTTATAATTTAATTTATAAAACAGAATCCCCAAAGTAGATACCAAGCTTAAAAGAAGTGGTTAGGAAGGAAACAGAAAAAAAAAAAAATTATGAAAGAGGCAGTTTCTATCATCCACTTTTGCCCTAAAGGCTTCTTAAGCCAAAAAGCTGAGATAGGCGGAATGGAATTCCCAGCTAAAGAAGATAATAATACCTTTCATTTGCAAACAATTGACAGCTTACAAAGCACTTTCATGTAGCATGACCTCATTTGAGCCTCACAATATATCTGGAAATTTGGCTGAGCTTATTATTGCCAATTAACAGATGAGGAAACCAAGGTCCAAAGAGCCTAAGTGACCCATTCACACAGACAGAAAGTGGCAGAGTCAGGGCCAAACCCAAGCTTCTAGTACGACAATAGGACTTGCCCCACAATGGGCAGCTTCCATGATCTTTTCTCTACTGGGAAGATCAATATTCAATTTATTCAATAAATGGGAAATGAATGCCCACTCTATGTTTGGCACTGTGCTAGGTGTTGGAGTGCGAGCAGCGAACATGATATACAAGATTTGTTTCATAACATTTTCATCACTGTATTAGTTTTGTGCTTGTTTGACTCTCTAGGCCATAGGATCCTTCTGGAGAGATGTGTAGTTGTTAAAGTTCTTTTGGCCACAACAGTAAAAGTCGGTTCTGGCTAACTAATGCATAAAAGGGGAATTTATGTGCAAGAAGGAATCTAAGCAAAGGTCATTCCACCCCAAGCTTTGAGAAAGCCAAGAACATTCCCAAGGTTCCCAAGGTTTGGGGAGGGCAGCTTCCAGGGTCTCAGCAGCAGAAGTGAGGAAGCCTCTTACATCTAGAGTTTTGCCTGACCATGTTTTTCTGCTTTCAAGTTCAAATCACCAACAGGGAGAATCTCATTGGCCCACCTTGGCCCAAAGTTTCTGCCTTTGAAACAACCCCCTGAAACCAGCAGGGCAGGATCACAGGGAGGAGACATTACCACTAATCAGTTTCCAGGAAAAAGAAATCTCTGGATGCTGGGGGAGCCACACCAAAAATTGTTTAGTACAACATACCTACCCATGACTTTGGATGACGCTGCAGCGAAAAGAGGGTAGGCGGGAATAAAAGCCAAAATTTCTCAGTTACAGCCTTCCCAAGACCCTTTCTCCCCTTTTATTTAACATTTTTTTCTATCAATTCTCTTTCAGATGGAAATTTCTGTCAAGAATGCAAATGAAACAATCTTTTATAAATACATTCTGAAATATTTCTGGGCGAAATGTAAAATGTTTGAGATTTTTCTTTGAAATATCCCAGGGAAAAAGAAAAGTGGGACCAAATAAAATATGAAGGGCAAATGTTGATATTTGTTGGAGTTGCATGATGGGTATGTGGAAATTCATTTTACCCTTCTCTCTACTTTTCTCTATTTTTGAAACTGTCTATTATAAAGTTAGGGGGCTGGGCGCAGTGGCTCATGCCTGTAATCCTAGCACTCTGGGAGGCCAAGGCAGGAGGATTGCTTGAGGTCAGGAGTTCAAGACCAGCCTGAGCAAGAGGAAGACACTGTCTCTACTAAAAATAGAAAGAAATTAGCTGGACAACTAAAAATATATATAAAAAATTAGCCGGGCATGGTGACGCATGCCTGTAGTCCCAGCTACTTGGGAGGCTGAGGCAGGAGGATTGCTTGAGCCCAGGAGTTTGAGGTTGCTGTGAGCTAGGCTGTTGCCACGGCACTCTAGCCCGGGGAACAGAGCGAGACTCTGTCTCAAAAAAAAAAAAAAGTTAGGAAAATACAAAGGAATTATTCTGTTTAATTAAGCTCCTTTATTGGGCCCTTTAAAAATGAATGTATTTTTTTGTATGGATTTTTTCGGTGGTTCCCTATTCCCTTGATCAACTCCACTATTTGGAGTTCCCTGAAGGCCAGACTTATTCCATCAGGTTTACAAGTGTGTATTGAGGTCCTCCTGCGAGTTAGGCAGTGTCTCTTGCTTCCAGGTGAGCTAACAGCCCCAGGATTTGGGCTACTTGCCTATGTATTTCTGTCACCATCAGTCCTTTGCACAGGGTTCCACAGAACGTTTTGGCGACTCTTATTTCCAGGGGACCCTCCTATGTTGACCCCTCTGTGATGGGGCGACACCACCCTGGGGAATGGCTAGAGTGAGAGCATGGGAAGCTCCCAAGGTATTTGCACCTGCAGGTGGCACTTTTTTCCCCCAGTGTCTGAGGCCTCGCAACCCTTGGACATTGGTCGATTGCCCTAGGGTCAGGCCAGGTTCTAAAAACACACTTAGGAACAACCTTTCTTTTTGACCCAATGGAAAGAAGAAAAGAGTCAGGCAGCCCAGGTGGGGCTGGGCAGGTCAGGCGGCTCGCGGCAGGTGCCCAACTGTCGTTATTTCCAGCAGTTCCATTAACCTTTGGCAAGACTCACTCACTTTCAGCGTTTGCAACATGCAATTGTTGACACAACTACTATTACCTCATTCTCCCGGGCCTTTGTGTGTTCCTGCCACTGCAGTCAGAGCACAGAGTCTGCAGGGCTCTCTTTCTGTATGTGCTGTGTTTGTATATGGCAGGGAGACGACTGAGTCACCCCTCTCCCCCCGACCAAATCCTCCTACCAAAAACACCGTGCCCTCATTTTTGCTTTCTGGATTGGTGTTAAGCACTTAATGTAATTGCCTCAGGAAAAAAAAAAAAAAAACAGCCAAAGATGTACAGTCAGCCACACCACGGCCTCGTATTTCAAAACTTGCCCGGCTTCTTTTTAAACGCTCCTTTACAGAGTGTGAAATCAATCATGTCATGGCTGGGGCTCCTATGGCATGGGGGAGACAGACATCTCATCTTACTTACTCCAGAAGTACAGCCAAGGCTCGATGCCTCCTCCCTCCTCCACTCCCCACCTCCCCCAGCCCACCCCTGCCCTCCACCCCACAACTTCCCCCCTGGCCCTTCTCCAGTGGACTCGCACTTTGGAGCTGGCAGCTTGCTCTCTAATTCTCCTTTGCTTTCCATAAAGAAACCATGACTAAACCGTTAACAGTCCATTCTCCTCCCTGGCGTCAACCTTGGCCTTGTCCCCTGCTTCAGCTGGTGCCAGTGACATCCAGTCCAGTAAATTTCTCAGTGTGACTCAGGCCCTGAGCCCTGGCCACTTAATTTACCCTCCCCTTCACCTTTCTAGCTGCAAATGCATCCTTCTGCCGGAGAATGGCCCGGGCTTGGTGCAGACCTGCACTCGCATCTGCTGAACAACGAACGCTCCCCGGCTGCCCTGCGGAGCCACGAGTAGCAGTGAGAAACACAGAAAGCTTCTGAGAGTTTGCACTTGCGCATCTATTGTATTAGAGGGTGGGGCCCGGAGGAAAGCAAAAATAGCTTGGAAAAGTGAAACCTGTATCTAAATAAATAAACTCGCAGCCAAGCTAATGACGTTCCATCTCTCGCTGGGATTAGCAGCTGGCTCCTGAGTTTACTTTTACTTGCTGTGCATTCACTGGGGGGAATGATCAAGCTTGTGTTGAGGAGATTCGGGCAGAGGGGGAGATAAAGGCAAAGAGAGTGGAGAATCTATAAACCAGACAGACAGCCCTTAAGTGTGCTGTGTCTTGCTCATTTCCTGGCCCTGCTGAATCACCCCGCTGCCGCTCAGGGTGAGCCAGGGCATCTGAATTCGAAAATCGTTCTCTGCCTCTGTTCCGTGCTGCGTTGGTGCTCCTCTTCCTGTCACCCCTGTGATGTGCGTGGTGTGACGCCCTAGCAGGCAGTGGTGCTCCCTGGAAGCCCTGCTTTGTAGAGAAAAATCAGAACACCCACGGTTTGCTCCTCAATCTCACCCATTCCAATCAGCCCTTAATTTGGCCCAAGCCCTTTCCTACGTGTGTGGACACACACTGACATTCGATGTGCTCACCATTTCTGTGCTAGCTTCTGGTTAATAACTTAACATGTGAACGTCGCGACCTCTTTTCTCCACAGGCCACGAGCGGAGAGTTTTGATGGTTTGTCTTGTCAAGATGCTACGAATACAAATGATGACTACAAAACGATTACGCCGAGATCTACAGACCAGGCTGCACGGATGAGACTATCATGACCCCTTAGGGGATTGTTTCTCTGTCTCCAGAATAGTTCTTTACTCTGGCCAGTTAGTGTCTGTTTCTTCAAAGACTGTGTGCCGCCCAGACGCGGTGGCTCACGCCTGTAATCCTAGCTCCCTGGGAGGCCGAGGCGGGCGGATTGTTTGAGCTCAGGAGTTCAAGACCAGCCTGAGCAAGAGCAAGACCCCGTCTCTACTAAAAATAGAAAGAAATTAATCGGACAACTAAAAATATATAGAAAAAATTAGCCGGGCATGGTGGCTCATGCCTGTAGTCCCAGCTACTCGGGAGGCTGAGGCAGAAGGATTGCCTGAGCCCAGGAGTTTGAGGTTGCTGTGAACTAGGCTGACGCCACGGCACTCACTCTAGCCCGGGCAACAGAGTGAGACTCTGTCTCGAAAAAAAAAAGAAAAAACGACTGTGCCTTGTAGATCAGCTCTGATCTTTGCCTACAGTGAAAATGATGGGAAGTTCAAAATATGTTGAATGGAAACACAAGAACTGCACGATACGGCTGCCCAAGGTGCGGGGGCCTTGCCAACCCCACTCGCCTGACCACAGGCACAACGGGTCGGAGCCCTCCCACCACTCATCCACCCATTTCCCACGCCTGCTGTGGGGGAGGGGCGGCCTAGAAATAAACGCGGCACATACCATCCCGACCCTAATGGAAAGCACAGTCTGGTGAGGAAACAGACTTTAATAAACAAGAATAAATAATGTAACAGTGTGATTCCATGAGAGAGAGATTCTTTCTTACTAGGAAGAAAACAGAAAAGGCGCTATGCCGACGTGCACCACCTCCCCAGGCTGGAGCACCAGGGAAGATGCAGAGATGCCAGGGATGCGGGGAGCTGGGGAGTGGGGTCGGAGCACAAGGGAACACAGCCTATAGGTCGCCAGAGCCCATAGTAAGGGCTGGGGCTGCATTTTATTGCCATTATAATCTCCCCAGCAGAAATGTAACATTCTTCCGTTCCTTGTGGGAGTTTGTCCTATGCAAATTTGATAAATAGAGGTCTAATTAATAACAATTATAATGACAACACTAACACTTATTAAATGCTTACTTATGCATCAGAAGTGTCAAATGTCACCTTAGTTATTCTAGACCCCATGAAATAACAGCCCCCAACTCCTAGCTCTTTTACTCTTTTTTTTCTCTCTAGTACTTACCACCGTCTGCCATTTTGTATGTGCGTTTTACTTGTTTATTATCTGTCTCTCTGACTGGAATGTAACCTCCATGAGGGCAGCTACTTTTTTCTGTTTTGTTCCCTACTGTTTTCCCTGGAGCTGAAAATATTGCCTGGCACATATTTTGGTGCACAAGAAATATCTGTTTGTTAAACGCACGGATATTGTTCATTTAGTCCTCACAGTATCCTTATGAAATAGGTACTATTTTCCCGATTTTACAGATGAGCAAAATGGCACAGAGAGGTTAAGTAACTTCCCCAAAGTCACACAGCCAGAAGAGTGGTTGTATCAGGATCCAAACCCAGGTAGTCTGATTCTGGAGCCTTCCAAGGCAGGGTATCTACAAAATGGAAACAGCTGTGGAGAGAGGACACCAGTTTGACTTATGGTTTTTATTTGATTAAACAGCATTCAAAGACTTTAGAAAAGTAATCCAATTCGGTATTACAGTTCTAAATACTACTGATTTTATGAAACGGAGGTCATTGAGCAGGAGGTACGCAAGGGACTATCTTGATTATAGGAAGCTTTGTGTCAACCCAGGGAACTTGCAATCCAAATAAGATAAGGAAATCCTGAGCCATAAAACACTTTCAGATCCTATAATGTAATCTATAGTCAGTGTTCCTGGAATGTTCCTTACGTTTTAGTAACTCAGTCTGGTTACTAGGGATCTGAAATAGGGAATACAGAAACATGGCTTCCCTTTTGACTTTTTCAGTTGAATTAAAAGCTTAAAAGTTGTTTTGTGTGTGTGCGTGTGTGTTTAAAAACTAAGAGCTTGGGGTAAAGAAAATAAAAATCCTCCACCCCCACGAGTCCATGCATTCGACAATAAACTCGATCTTGATGTGTCTTACCAATCCGAGAAATTATTTCAGCCTCTTAGATAGGAGATTTTCTCCTGAGGCCATTTTGACAGGCCATTTTGACAGATTTTTTTTTTCAGCAATGTAGCTGTCAATAGTTTGTTTTTTTCTTAATAAAATTGGTTTTATCTTTGTGTGCGTGTGTGCCTGCGTGCATGCGTGTGTGTGTGTGTGTGTGTGTATGGAGTTGTCAAAGAAAGGAACTTGCTTTCGATCTCAGAAACTTCAGCTTTTCCTTTCGGCCCACACATCCCTGAATCACTCAGCTATCCTTAACCTCTTTTTCTAAGGAATCTACTTAGGTAATTTGGCATTTGTTTTGTTATTTCTTTGACCACTCACCATGTCGGAACTAGAGAGCAATTCCCAGTACTTTCACACGCCTGCCTTTATGCTGCCTCTGTGGGTCTATCTCTGCCTGGCTCTATTCCTTTCTCTGTCTCAAATACACCACACACTCCCTTGAATACACACTCCTAGATTTACAAGAAGTTATGTATTTACAAAGGGTATGTACGATTGCCAAAACTCATCAAACTGAACGCTGAAAATCTGTACATTTATTTATATGTAAATTATACCTCCACAAAAAAAAGAAGTTTTGTGTTTATAAATTGGGGGTAAATTTAAGGAGAGCTGAAGCATCTCTTGAGTGGATTTTTGTGTTGATTATGACTCCCAACAATATCTTGGCTGGTATTAATGTTGTATGAGGGAAATAAAACAAGACGATGTTTGTTGTGAGAAATGTCATAAGCGACCATTTTTCGTAGGTTACAAGTGCTCAAGTTTTAACTTTCGTAATTTCTCTCTATATAATTAGAGCCATTGGAAGTCTATTACCACCAGGAAATTGAAAACCCCACAGCGGTTTCATTGCAGAGCAGAGTTAAAGACTGCATGAGGGTTCTAACAAATATCTTTTTATGGGACGCCCAGGACAAGTACTTCTGCTTCTCTCATCCTCAGGTTCCTTATCTGCAAAGGAGGATGACATTGCCCTGCTTACTTCACAAGGTTGTTATGAGGTTAATTAAATTTAATTCAATTAAGCAAATATTTAGTGTCCACTAAGCCATGTCAAAGTCTGTGGGCACAGATGGAGGAAGAGGCATGCTTCCTGCCTTCATGGAACTTATGGACCAGCACAGGAGAAAAGACTAGTATATATATACTGTGTTCAAAGTAGAAAGTGCCACACCGTCTAGGTGACAGAGGTACAGAGTGCTGCAGACATAAGTAAAGGGAACATTAATTCTGGCTAGTGCCATTGGGGCAGGTTTCCTGGAGGTGAAAGCATTTGAACAAGACCTTGAAGGAAGATTATTTAGAGGAGGGGCTTTCCAAATAGAAGGACAACAAGACCACAGCACAGAGATAGGACACCATGAAAATCAAACAAAAGTCTGTAAACTGTAAAGCCAATCGTAAAATGCCACTTGCTACCCCTACTGGGGCCACTACTCACTCTTCCCCGTAGCCATGGCCACGCTGGGTGATAAGACAGCACAGTGATGCACAGGCAAGGCCGGCTTACCAGCTTACAGAATTTGGGGGTAGGCACGATGGACTTTATGGTATCCCCATCTCAAAGGAGGTGACGACACATCTCAAGTCCAGCTCTGAAGAACAAACAACAATTGAAGGTTAGCAGTTAAATTCTCTTTCCATCTTTCAGCATCTTTCCCAATTCCCTCTGCCCATCACTACATCAACCCTTTCCCTTTAGTAAGGATCAAGGAAGGTCCTTGATAATTCTTATAGCTAACTCAGGGTCAAATCCTGGTTATGTAGATTTCTAACTATATGGCAGGAAGTAGCTTTCTTTAATCTATGTAACACTTAAATTTTATATACGTAACATGGAAATGAAAATAATAGCACCCATTTCATAGAATTGTTGAGAAGGTTAAGTAAAATAATGTTCCTGGCATATAGCACTCAAAATGTGATTTATTATGATTGCCATCTAGAGCAGGGGTCACCAAACTATGGCTCGTGGGCCAGATCTAGCCACGTGCATTCGTTTATGTTTTGTCTGAGTAGCTTCCTGCTGCAACTGCAGAGTTGAAGACTTGTGATATAGACTGTGTGACCTGCAAAGCTAAAATACTCAGTATCTGGCCCCAACAAACAGAAAAGGTTGTTGACCTCTGATCTGGAGAAATAAGAAGAGAAAACCTGCTTATGTTATATTTACAACCTGTTACACAGCGGTCCCCAACCTTTTTGGTAGCAGGGACTGGTTTCATGGAAGATAATTTTTCCATGGGTGGGAGTCGGGGGTGGGAAGTGGGGGTTTGAGGGGTGGAGGCGGAGCTCAGGCGGTGATGCCAGTGATGGGGAGCGGCTGTAAATACAAATGAAATTTCACTCACTTGCTGCCACTCACCTCCTGCTATGTGGCCTGGTTCCTAAGTTTCATGGAAGACAATTTTTCTACAGACAAGGGTAGGGGAGATTGGGGGGAGCCTGTGCAGTTCAGTTCCTAATAGCTGTGGACCAGTACTGGTCTGCAGCCCTGGGGGTTGGAAACCATAGAGTTAGAGGATTTTGTTCTTGGGCTTTCTAGTGATTTTATCTCCTTGTTGTTGGTCTTGATATCTTACAATATATGGTATATACCCCTTAGTACTGGAGAAGTCCTCATGTGGATCCCCACATCCTACTAGGGTGGAAAGCCCTGGAGTCTATTTCTGTCTTTCCAGAGTCTAGTACTAACAGATAAGGACCGCATAGCAAATATGGGGAAGGCGGATAACACATTCTGGCTCCGATTAATTATGCCATAATCTCAAATGGACACTGCAGAATACTCCTAAGATGAATGGGAATGTAATGTTACCAGGTGGTGAAACGACCATGACCCAGTCACGTAGCAGAGGAAGCAACAGCATGGAAAAGAAGAAAAGCCATGGCGGATGGCTTGAAATTCCCACTGACCTGCTGCTAGGCCCCTGAAAACTCCAATTCTATTTAAATATCTTTCTTTTCAAGAGCTCTAGCATTATTGCTATTATGAGATGTACAGAAACCTAGGTAGATTGGGACTATGCATATGCACAGTATTTCTAGAATTTTGTTATTTGCGTATCAGGAAGAACCCCGGGCTTGTGTGTGGGAAATATTGCCATGATCTAGATGGGACTGTACGGGCATTTCACCTCACCTCTCTGAACCTCAATTTCCTGGCATAGATAATCTCTTTGTTAACCGCAAAATTTTATTAAGGGGAGACAGCCAAGGATGGGTGAGTGCATGTGTATGTCTGTGTGATGGGGGTGTTCTGTAAGGGAAACAATTATGAGCTTTCTTTTGAATGTTAAATGCAAGGAGAAAATATCCTAAAATGAGTTCCAGTTGCTGCTGTTTTCATCTGCTACGCTCCAGGCTGTCTGGATTGGTTAACCTTGTTCAGCCAAGGGAAGGGTGCTTTGGAAACCAGGCTCTCATCAAGGCAGAGCATAAAACTAGCGTTCACTTCTCCACATCTTTGAGTCAAATGTGTCCGTTCCTGAAGTCATTGGCCAGGGGATTTATCTCTAGCTAGTGAATAGAGGTTTTTCTTAATTGTATAAAAAACCCCAACTACTCAATCATTAAAAATGCCACATTTGCTGCACCGTCACTATATTCCAAGCACTGTGATAAGTGCTGGAGCCAGCAAGAATGGACAGTCATTGTCCTGCAGTGACCTCAAATCCCAGCCTTGAAATAATCTTTGACAATTCCATTCCGATGACATGCTGTTTGATCTTGTTACAGCTAGCTGCAACTGCGAAGGTCTTTGACCTTCTCTCTGCTGCACCCCACAACTCTTCCTCACAGATTGTGCGTGTTCTGTTGAGTTGCTCTGCTCCCAGTTCCTATCTGCTTTTGGAGTTTCATTCTCACAAAGGTGCAAATGACTGTCAATGGTTCAGAAGATTTTTCTTCCCGGGGTACTTGCATTACAGCAGAATTCAATGTCTTCCCAACAGCACTTTTTCCTGCTAAACCTGGATATGGTCTTAGAACTCATCTGTCATTACCAGTCAGTGGAAGTTTCATGAGTTTTTTTCAGAGGCCTGAGAAGTTAGATGACACGGATAAGGGCCTACCCCTATTGTACATAAGGTCTCAACATAGGAAAAAGCCCAAGGGTGGCAATTTTCATGTGGAAATGTTCTCTATTGAAAAGAAGATCAGAGATCTTCACCATGCTGAAACCTTGTATTTGTAAGGAGTGTGGCATTGATATTATAAAAGCACACCTGCTTAAAATATCCAGATTAAATGCAGAATTCAGAGCACAAGCATTGTGGGTATTGAGAGCCCTGGAAATACTTTAAGGTGATCAATTGACCAGTTTGCCTCAAGAAGAATCTAATTTGAATGTTGCAGAACAACCCTATGAGGAGCTCTATTCTAGAAAGTTCTACCATCTTGAGACCCTTGTCTGATGGAGACTAATGTCTAAAGAATAAAAATGAATACATACATTAATGAGAATTTAATTTGCAGTTGTATTGTCAAAAAGACTCTTTGATAATTTAAATAATATTCTATACCTTTATGTGTTTAGATGTGAAACTATCCATTAAACATGTTACCTGCTGGGTTATATGAGATTGTAAAAATTTCAATACAGTTGTAGAATTTAAAGTGCAATGTTATGCACTCATGACTATAATGAAAGCAAGAGAGCTTAGTTCAAGTAAATATATTGTTGGAGTTGACAATAGAAGCGTAAACACTTCCCTGATGAGTAAGTGTGCTGGCTGTTCCTTCCTGGTAGGATACTAGGAATGTGTCAGGCAGTAGAACCATCCATGATACCATCTTTCTTCTTGGCAGAAGCACCAACTAGGCAAAGACTGGGCTCCCTCAAGAAGTTCTCTTTTCC
This sequence comes from Propithecus coquereli, assembly GCF_000956105.1. Lineage (NCBI taxonomy): Eukaryota > Metazoa > Chordata > Mammalia > Primates > Indriidae > Propithecus > Propithecus coquereli. The sequence continues at coordinate 6,585,395 of NW_012134969.1, read as the reverse complement.
CTATAGTAACTGTGAAACTCTGAAACTCCACCAGTTGTGGAAAGAATTTCAGTCACTTGTCTACAGATATGTAAGTATAGCGATGCAGTCACCTTACTAATTCACAGAAACCAATGTGTTTTAAATACCCACAAAGTTATATTTTTGCCTGACATCTCATCCTCAACATAAAAGCATTGTCTTCTAACTGTTTTGGTCATTAGCATTAATTATTAACTAGATGACTCTTTAAAATTCCCATTTCCCTCAAAGCTACATTTTTATAAGTGCTCAATTTTTTTTCTGTCAATAATCTTGTGATGGAGTTTTCAGTGTTTTTACCAAGTAAGTATTCTTCTATGTAACTTATAAATGTGCATAGGTGTAAAAAGTATTAACATTTAAGAGCTCATAAAATACCCTCATTATTTTTCATTGGATTTTAAACAGGCTTAACATCATACATATACACATCCAGGGTGTTGTCTTGACCAGCGAGGTTATCCTTGAACTAGTCCCTCAAGGGCACTGTCCCATTAGATGACTGTACCCATCACCTCATACAGAAAGAGCCAAACCTTCAGCAGCATTCTGAAACATATTTTCCCCCAATGCTCTTGTGCTGGAGTAAAATAAACAATGGGTCTGGAGGCTGGGCCTTCCGAGTCCAGGTTCTCTGCCAGCATTACAGCCAACCTAAACCCCAGCCGACAGGTGGGTCTGCCCTCTTGTCAGGTAAACACCGGCTTTTAACTCTAACGCTGGGATCAGCTTCCAATAAATCCTCACACAATCTTTTCTGATGTCTCAACTCCTCCCGGACCTATTCAAGATTTTTTATTGCCCGAAGAAGCTTTAAGTGTTGCCCAGACTCACCCCTCATGGACTCCCTTGGACTCTGGTACCTGTCCGGACTGATTTAGAGCTTGCTCCATGCTCTGAATTACTCTGGAACATAACATTGAACTTGAACTCCTAACCACCACACCCCTCCGCCCTGAATAGGAACAGCCTTTCTTTCTCCAGTGAGTTTTCCTTGGTTCCTATTTGGGCAATTCTTGCTTACTCTCCACCATTCTTTGGGGGAGTAAAAGCAATTTCATCTATAGACTCCTACACTTAGACACAGGATCTTGAATGTACTTTCTGAAACTAAATAAAGTTCTCAACTTCCCATGTACCCAGTGCCTGTCCCCCATCCACAACTCTGAAGTAAGAAGTCACCCTGGACTTCTCTGGCCAGACTCTACTTTGGAAACCGGCCAAAGGGAGTATCTGCAATGGATTGGTCCAGTCCCATTTATGGCAGTAAGTTGGAGAACATGTGGCTCCAACAAGACAAGTCCTGCCCAGTCATTCAGCACATCCTCACCCTGGCCCTTCAATAGCAGCAAAAGTAGAGAATGCTCACTGAAGCCAGGAGTGACTGGTAGCTCCCTCCCTGGAGTTGCCCCTGACCTTGCCTTAGAAATTGGCGTTGGGTGCTGACCAAGAGGACTTTGAGGATAGTTGGTAAAGCAGGGACATAAGTTGGTTGGACTACTCCTCTCGTTCTCAAGTGGGTGCGTGAGCTTCCTATCACCTGAAGAGTAATGCTGGGTTTCCTGCTTGGATGCAGGGGCTGAAGACAGAGCTTTCAGACCCAGCCTGCCTTCTCCCCAAGGAACCCTGGCAAAACCACCCTGCCCAGACCACTGAGCCAGCCAAGATTCTCTCCTCTCCTCATGGCCTGGGATGATGACCTGTTCTGAACATGACCAGCCTGTGGAACATGTGTGATGACCTGTGTGAACATGACCAGCCTGAGCTCTTGCACCTCTAAGGGCCAAAGGAGAGGAAATGGATCCAAGAGAGGAATCCAGAATCCCCCCTGCAAGGCAACTTCAATCAGGAGAGGGTGACTTCCAGGAATCTTATGCTGGTCCAAACTCAAAGTGCACTGATTCTTTCGTTAAGAACTGAGCAAGCTGCTGGGAGTGGTGCCTTATGCCTGTAATCCCAGCATTGTGGGAGGCCCAGGCAGGAGGATCACTTGAAGCCAGGAGTTCAAGACCAGGCTGGGAAATATAGTGGGATCTCCCATCTCAGCCAAAAAAAAAAAAAATAGGCAGGCATGGTAGCACAGCTGTAGTCCTGGCTACTCGGGAGGTTGAGGCAGGAGAATTGCTTGAGCCCACGAGTTCAAGGTTATAGAGAACTATGACCAAGCCACTATACTCCAGCCTGGGCAATAGAGTAAGACCCTGTCTTTTAAAAAAAAAAAAAAAAAAGACCAAGTGGCTGTGGGACTGAGGCACCGAGTTCAGGAGTGCAGAGGTAATGGAAGAGAGCCGGAAGGCTGTGGTGGGGCTCCTGCACCTGCTACCCCAGTTCTTCTGTTCTTTCCATGGGCAAGTCAAGTGGTGAGTCCTAGGGACTGAGCTGTGATCCGAAATGTGGATAACACTTTTCCATATAAACCATAAATGCTGGCTACACCTTAGGCTAGCCCACAAAAAGTCTATTTAACACATAACATAGGAAACAAAAATTTATGCCTACAAGAAATTTGTTCTGAGTTTAAAAAAAAAAAAACCCTACAAATGAACTTGGGCACACACCTTCTGTGTAAAGCTGGAGACAGCCTGTTCTGTACTTGGGTAAACTCTGAATGGTTTCGAACATATGGTAAGTGCTCAAAGACCACTTTGTGCCTGATAGATTATTCTATAAAAGTATACTCATGTTCTTTTCTTTTGTTTTCTTTTTTTGTAACTCTTCTTCAATTAACTTCAGTATATGACACTCAGGATCCTAACAGCAGAGATACCTTTAAAGGGACATGATCCATATGTCAGCATGTCTCAAGCCTTCCTTTTCTTGGAATACATTTGCCGTGTATGTGTATATAAATATGTGTGTATCTATCTGTATAGATCTATGTACCTTACAAGCAAAAATTTGTTTCTTTTGAGAGTTAACTAAGGATTTGACTTTTACTATTCATATAATTAAGTGCGGATTCTCCTTAAAGGCAAATTCGGCATTTCAAAAAGGTTGGTGAGAAGGGCAGCATGTGAAAAAGAATTTCAACAATTTAAATTTAAGGCCCTGGAAAAAGTACAACTGGAGATTATTTTCTGGTTCTTGGAAGACTGCGTTTTTATTTGACTGTTTTTTACAGAGTTAGAAAAACTCTATAAAACTCTGTAATAAAGATCTGTGAAACTCTGAGAGCAGTCAGGGAGCTGAAAGGCAACACGTTCTCGCGTCCTTCCTGGTGAAGGGGACAGGACACCACCGTCCGGAGGCTGCAGGCCTGCCTCACTGCGTGGAGGTGGCTCGGCTCTGGAGGGTGACACAGATAGTCATTCGTGCCCAGATCTTGAATCTCAGCATATTTTGTTTCTGAAAAGACAAAACCCAATTATTGATAGCTATGCCGAGCTCAGAGATACAGTCTATCTTAATGAAATGATCTTTTCCAACCCTATTATTGCCAGTTAAAGGTGACCCTGAACTGGTTGACATGATTTCAGTGAAGAAAAAAAACAAAACAGAACAGAACCAAGAAATAGATATGTTCCTTGAACTTTGTGGTTTAATTACCAGTGTGGCTTTGGTCCCCTTCATCCTTTTATTGGCCTTGCTCTGTCTCACCACGGCCTCCTTCCTATGATCACTCCCCTCCGCTGGGTATGACTGCAGGGCACATTGTACAATTGTAGTTAGCTGCGGCCTGCCTCTCTGTCTCCCCAGGAAAATGTGTTTCCTAAGGGGCCTGAGCCACCTCTGACTCAACTCTCTATCCTGCACTGGGGCCGACAAGTGCTCCAAGCATAGGAAATGCTCAGTAGATGTTGCCTGGAGTTTCGAAGTTGAACTAAACTAGGCTTGCCATCGTCGATTCATAATTAAAACAAGATTCGGATGGAATAGGGTTTTTTTTTTTACCTTCCTAATCTCAGGCCCTGCAACCCAACTCCCAGTGTCCTGTGGAAAGTCTCGGGAGCTCCCAGCCATGGTGGCCCTCGGCTTTGCACCTTCCTGAGCCGTCCAGCTCCATTCCCCCATTGACCCTTTTCCTTGGCAAGCAGCAGCCACTAGCCCATCCCTTCCCTCCTTCCCTCCTTCCCTCCACCTGTCTCGCCTGCTCAGCCTCCACTCCCTGGCTCTGCGCTGTGCCTTTAAGAAAGATCAGAAGCATTGAACTCAAGGCTTTCAATATTTCAAGACATCTGTAACTAACAGTCATTATATGTCTACCTTTTATTGAGGATCTACTATGTACCCGGGAATATGCTAGACATATTTAGAACATATTGTTTATTTACCTAGTCTTGATTCGAGCCAGATGAATCATTCCCTTTCCTAATTTATTTGTTTAAAAAATATCTGATGAACAGGACAGTGAGGATGTCTGCCCTCATGGAGCTTATATTACCATGGGAAGAGAGAGGCAATAAACAAGTAAACAGGGCTATTTCAGATAGTGACCCACACTATGAAGGAACTACAAGTGGGCAATGACGTAGTGAGCACTGCTTTAAATAGCAAGACCAGGGACAAGCTTTCTGAGGGGGTGACGTGAGTGCTGGAACCCCCAGGACGTGAAGGAGACTGATGGTGTTAAGGACATTCATGCCCAGGGGCCTGCACGGGCAAAGGCCCTGAGGACGGTATGGGCTTATCACATTATTATTTATGGATCTCTTTTCTCTGCTAGAATTTGAGCAATACCCTGGTGCCCTTACACACTCGGCTCCCGGGAGGACTGCCTTTTCCTTAGTGGTAAGTGGACTTTCCACACCCAGCATCCTCTTGGCTCAGCTGGGACACCCTATTATACCCATAACCACGTCTTTATCCTTCAAAATACAGCCAAAACCCCACCTCTGCCTGGTCCATCCTGGTGACTGCAGGGGGTTCTTTTCACATTAGCTGTCTCCTGGCTCATTTTGCCATGTGACACATGCTCATCACATCTCCCTGGCACCTCCTGGTGCTTGTGAGGCTCAGATGAGGTCATTCATTCCCCAGATTTCCCAACCACCAATCTCGTGCCAGGCACTGGGCTAGGGCTTAGGATCTACAGATGAATAAGAGCTGGTCGCTCCCCTGTGAAGCTTACATGTTATGGTAATTAACTTACATTTTAGAAAGCTCTTTTCAGTAACAATGTGGTGAACTTGCTCAAGGACAAGCAGACAGGTTACAACGGGGAAACTGTTATTATGTATGCATGTATGTGTGCAGGATTAGCATTTGTTCCTCTTTTTTTTCCTGGAAAGAATACCCTAGTCTTCTTTGATCAACCCCCCTCATCCATCCTCGTTCACTGTGGTTGCATGAGATTGATCCCGTCTTTAGGTCCATGGACCATGGGTCCTGGCCAATCAACATCAAGTAATCCTGAGCTTTTTGTCAAGAAAAAAAAAGAGGGAGGGAGAGGAAAGGGTTCTGTTTCCTCTGGGCTTCTTGAGAAGATAGAATGTAAAACTGGTGCTCTGGCAGCCATTTTGCCACCATGAGGGAAGAGCCTGTGTGTGAAGAGAGCTCCAGAACAGATGAAATCATCCCTAAGAGATAGAGAGGAAGTACCATAATGGGCTCCTAGATCTAGCTGGACACCCTTGTCCCAGTTAGATGAACCCCAAAATTCCCTTTTTTGTTGAAGGCTGTTTGAGTTTCTATTACTTGTAATTCAAAAATTTCTAAATAATATGAATGTGGGGCCGAAGGCACACTTAAATTTTTTGCCCAAGGTGCCACAGCTAGTAAGCAGCAGTGTTTGAACCCAGAAAATCTGTTTCCAGAGTCTTTGCTCTAGATCACTTCTTAGGTTAGGGTAGGGATGAAGAGGAGCAGATGGATTTGAGAGATATTTACATGGTCGAAGCTACAGAACGTGGGGAAAGGCTGAATACGGTGAATAAGACAAAAATGACAAGAGACAGGGAGATGATGGTGCCATTTGTGGAGAAAGAGGAACTATCAAACGGAGAGCCTATTCGGGGGTGGAGGAGAGTTGGAGACGATGAGCTGTGTTCTAGAGGTTTTGAGTATGAGGTATCTGTAGGGCAGGCAAACGAAAATGCTAGGATGGCAGGTGAGCAAAAAGTTCTGAGCAAGATTTGTTCAGTCTTTTGACAAACATGTATTGAAGTCCTGGGCTAGGTAATGGGGACATATGGGAGAACCGATGGTCATGGAAAGTCTTTGGACTCCTGGAGCTGACATTTGACCCTGAGTCATCAGTGTATGGTGATCTTTGAGACCATATGCGTGAATGAGGGTACCCAGGGATTGTATTTGGGGTAAGAATAAAAGGGAACTTAACTTGCGCATCTTGTTTTCCTCAGCTGTAACTCCTTCATAGGGTTGCTGTAAAGGTTACGTGAATTAGCACACAAAGCATTGAGAACAACGCCTGGTGCATAATGAGCCAACTGTACATCTCTGCATGATGAATGTGAGATGCTGATGATGTCGATAAGGAAGACATTGTGAAGAGCAAAGAAACTGGGACGGGAGGTGACAGACATCAAGGTTAATGCATAACCCGGAGATAAGATTATGCTTATCTCAAAGATAATGACTCTAGACATATGGGTTGAAATAAAAAACGCTACATAACTGAACTTTCAGTCCTTACCGTTGTGACACTTGGCACGATACAGGCAAGTGTTAAGAAAAGCAAACTTACTTCGCTCTGAGGTGCTCCAGCCCCTATTAAATAAAACTTAAATGAATGCAACACTTAGCTAGGAGCCAGGGATACAAATACACATGTGACCTGGGCTTTATTCTCAGTGAAGTCTTCCTTATGGTCATCATTAGCTCCAACTTCTTGCCTCCACTGAGTTCCTCTTCTTTGCACTTGTAGCTCTTTCTTCGTTGGTTTCTCCATGAAGGTGAATATGGGACTCAGTCATTTTTCTTGATTCACAGAACACACTCGCACACGATATTAAGTCAAGGCCTTCGCATGATGGCATGACTGGAAGTTTAGGGAAGCAGACAGAATCTACTCCAGTTATCCTTTCTCTGCCCACTTAGGACACCCCCAGATGTCTACCGTTTTTCTTATGCAAGACAATACCACTTTCTTGAGT
>NW_012134969.1:6574574-6577717 GCF_000956105.1 Propithecus coquereli | reverse complement strand
AGTGAATACATCAACTCAATTTCCATTCCAGACACTAGTGTTTCTTTTCACACTCTGTATTATTTAAGTCCAATTTTTATAGGAAATAATAACTATAGTTATCACAACTACAGTTATCACAATAACTACAGTGTAAATTGAGGTCACGGTTCCAAAATGCGGTTTTAGTTAACATGATATTGTGTAAAGCAAGGACTGCCTGTATTAATTTTGTTCCTTAGTTCAAAAGTAATGCACGTTTATGGTAGAGAATTTGGGAAATGCATATGTAGAAAAATAAGAAAGGAAAAATCACCTGTAATTACAACACCATTCAGAGCTAATCACTATGACATATTGATACATATCCCATTAGTCTTTTTTGTATAAATATATGCTTTTAATTTTATTATTTTTACAAAAAAAGGGGAACAAATATTGTACACAGTATTTCGTAATCTACTATTTTTCTTCTAATAGATATATTGCAAACACTTCTTCATATAGTTAAATATCTTTATTTCACAGGATTTTTATCAGGTTCTTAGGATTAAAGTTTATCAATGAATTATATGTGGTATTTTTAACTAATCTCCCATTGTTGGTGAAATACATTGTTTCTCATTTTCCCCATTGTAAACAATGCAAAAAATTCCAAAATGTTATTAATTTATACTTTTCAACTTTGTAGTTTTCAAATGTCCTATAAAGATACATTAACTTACAAACTTTTTAAAACCATAATTACATCCTAAACTATAGTTTAATTTTGGAAAATAGATTGAAGAAAGAGCAGTGGTACTTTTTCATGTCTAACTTGATATATTTCTGTGTTGTTTGAAAATTTTACCAAGAGTGTATATTAATTTTATAATTAAAAATAAATGCTAAAAAGTGTTTTGAAAATCTAATTTACTCCCAGCACCCAGACCTTGGTTTCTAATACCGTTCTCCAGTAAAAGGAACCAGGGCTCCCTGGAAGAAATGGGGCAGGAAAAATTCAAGATGAGCCTGAAACATCTTGTAGTGCCAGAAAGTAAGGAAGGGCTCAAAAAGCAGAGACGGGGCATGTCAAAGGGACACAGAAGACAACCTGAAGGAGCTCCCAGTGGGCAAAGCTGGAACAGTACGAGCAACACAACACAGATGGTTCTAGACTTACAATGTTCCGACTTATGATTTTTCAACTTTATGATGGGTTTATTGGGGTATTAAATGTATTTGACTTAAGATATTTTCGACTTACAGTGGGTTTATTGGAATGCAACCTGTCATAAGTTGAGGATCATCTGTAAATACTATTGGATTACAACCCAAAGTATAAAATAAATATCCCTACGTCCGTATTATTAATAATATAAATAAGTGATTGAAGGAATAAATACATGGGGAGGGAGCAAGAAAGGAAAGAGACAACTTTTTCGTACCAAAGAATTCCAAATAATTTTTGCAGACATACCCCCACCCCCTGCCATACACACACTTTGAACATGGCGAGCTGTGCTTAGGAACTTGCTTCTGAAGAGAATAGCATGGAAAGGGGAGAAAAGTGACTTTACAGTGGAGACATCTGGCAAGTGCTACCTGGGCAAGATGATTGGGTTGACATCAGCAGCGACGAGTGACATTGATAGTAGGTCCCCTTGACAAAGGTGATGAATGAAACGCGCGCCTCTCCTCTATGGTTTTCCTCCCCCGAACCCCAGCATCCAGCCTAATCGTGAGAAAGCATCAGACGAATCCCAACAAAACACCTGACCAGCACTCTTCCCAACTGTCCAGCTCATCAAAACCCAGGAAATATGAGAAACTGTCACAGCCCAGAATAAGCTAGGACGACTAAATGCAATGTGGGATCCGGAATTAGGTCCTGAGCAGAAAAGGGCATTAATGGAACAACTGGTGAAATCCAAATAAAGGCTGGAGTGTAATTAATGGTATTGTACCCATGTTGGCTTCTTACTCTTGATAAATGTGCCGTGGCATTATGAGATGATAACATCAGGGAAACTAGGGTGAGGGGGTAGGTGGGAAGCCTCTGCACTACATTGGCAACTTTTCTGTAAATATAAAACTATTCTAAAATTAAAAGTTTATTTAAAAAAATGAAAAATTCTTCCATCAATAAAAATGCCTATCAGTAAGGATCTCTGTATTTTAAAAACAAATTAAATGTACATTTAGCCCTTTAAATTATATTTAATCATATTATTATGAACACTGCAAGTTAGAGTCATTTCTTTAAGCCCACACAGTCCAAAGCCTACATTTTTAATATTGTATCTTTCCTCTTCTTCAATAAGGATGCCACAGGTATGCATGTGAGGTCTTGGCTTTGTCCATAATCCTGTCCTTTCTCCACTTGGGGATTCCGATGTAGCCAGGGGCTCATCCTCTGTGCTGTGGCTTGGCCGCCCGAGGATCCCAGACACTAGATTTAAACCCACGTGGATTTTTGCTGATCAGCCAATGGTACTCTGGATCCTTTGCATTTGAGTTTTACCTTTTCTCAAATCAATCGGGTCTTGGTAATAATAAGCACTAGCTTTATTAAGGATTTTAGACTCTAAGGGCAACAGGAAGCTTTTGAAGGGTTTAATAAGGGAGATGTATAATCAGCAGAGTATAAAGTAGAAAGGGCAAGGAGAAGAATGATTTCAGAAAGGTTATTATAGTAGTGCAGGCAAGAAATGGTGGTAGCTCAGAGTAGGAGGCTGAGACCATGGGTGGGAACCTCTGATACCTGACAGTTAATAATAATGATCATTTATACAATCCTGTAGAGTTTCCAATGCAAATGCTTTTACGTTTCTTGCCAGTTAATGTTTACAACTCTGGATAGAATTTCCATTTTGCAAATGAGGAAAACTGGAGCCATAGAAAATTAAGTGAATTGCTCAAGGCTAAGTAGCACAATTTTAACCCAAGCATTTTGATTCGAAATTCATTGTGCTTTCCAGTGCCTGGCTGCAAGATTAAGGGTAAGATATATGTTAGCAATGTGATCTTTTGCCCTTTGGGTTAATGGTTTTCAAAATTACTGTACTTGCAAGCTTAAAAATACAGATTATTGGGCCCTGCCTTCACAGATTCCCACTCTGTAGTTCTGGGGGATGGGGTTGTCTAGAACTCTACAGCAAGTTGGGTGATGCAGGGAAGAGGTC
>NW_012134969.1:6567723-6573839 GCF_000956105.1 Propithecus coquereli | reverse complement strand
CCTCCAGAACTGTGAGCAATAAATTTCTATTGTTTATAAGCCACTCAGGCTAGGGGATTTTGTTATAGCAGCCCAAATGGACTAAGACAATTAGCAAAGTTTGCTTTAAAACTATTTTTGCTATTTGATAACTTCCTTGTCCCTTTCACTCCTGTCCTGCCAGAAGCCTCTCCTGCGACTGCTCTCCGTGTGCCCCAGCAGGTCTCTAAGCCACAGCCAACAGCCACCCCCAGTCCTCCCTCTCCCTCAGCCCAGCGGTGCCTGCTACAAGGTCACTTCTTCACAGCAGAAGCTTCAGCCAAGCCACAGAATCAGTGCCTGAGTTTTTGTAGTTCCAGAGCAAAGGGGACAGGAGAGGCTGGTTTTGGTATTTTCCCATCTTAAAGCACGCCAGCCAAAATGTGGGTCAGGACTTCAGCGCAGTTGTCATTCTTCTTTTAAGAAAATAACTAACTTGTTCATCATCACTCCCTATCTTATTTGGCCTGAATAATGGATTTTCTTTCTATTTTGTTTAGCTTTCCAGCATGTTTAAAATCAGATATATGTCTTTATGTAATTCTTTTTTGTTACTACTTTATTTGACGGTCACTTAAGCCATTGGTTCACTATTTATGAATTTTATCTACTTTTTAATCACTAAATGAAAATAAATACCCATGGACTTAAAAGTCAAGTTATAAAAGGGAGGCTCTACTAATATGGTTTAGGTGCTTTCAAGAGCAAAACTGCAGTGACCCAACAATGTTTTATTCTCGCAGTTTGACTTAGCCACCACTGGCCACCCTAATTTTCCTGTCTCTTCACTCTCTACAGGAACATTTTTCTGGAAGGTAGAGTCAGGCAGAGGAGTAGGGGACCCAGAGAAAACTGTTCCCTCCTTGTAGTGATGGCCTTTCAAAGTCCCTCCTGGAGGCATGGTCTCAGCTGGAGGCATGGAGGGGCGTGTTTCCACTTCACCCAAAGGAGCCCTGGGCTGTCCCCACATGGTATCTGCCAACCCCAGGGGCCATGTTCCTCTCCCCATGTCAACTTCGGGGTCTCCAGTGAGTGGAAGCTATGAATGTGAATGTGTATCAAGTGCCCATCATGAACCAGGCACTGCAGAATGGCTTCATGTCCCTTTGCTCAGTTATAGACATCTCTTCTTTCAAGCAGATGGGGCTGTGCATGTCAGTCCTCAGCTGTGGCTGCCTCGGTGGTTGGTTCTCTCTGGGACTCCTCAACCTTGGGGAGCTCACACCCCACCAGCTGGGCTTAGCGGTGTATCCTAACGGCCTCCAAAGATCACAATGTTTCTGGCTGTGCTCATTGCTGGGGCCACCTGGAAACTGTTTCTGCAGGACATACTTGGCTGTTACAGCCCCACAGCTCCCCCTGCCCCCAACTTTGGATTTATCTGAGAACTGACCCCAAAGTGTTCTCCTCTCACAGCAAGCCTTTGAGGGTCAGAAAATATTTCAGCTCTTTCTCAGCCACTCCCCAGTCTAAAGGATAGAACTGGAGGGGATCTTTCTCCTGTCCTTCTCTCCAGGGTGGTGGCCATGGGACATACATTCATTTCCCCACAGCAGCATGGCTGAGCGCAGCAGCAAGCCTTATTCACTCTAATGCAATGTGGTGGTGATTTTTGACCATTTTGAATCTCTCCGGATTCTGTTTGTGGGTTAGAGGAGTAGACTCCCTCTGTAGTCACTGTCCCACAGACACCTCCCTGATGTTAGGGGGCATGCACACACTCTCCACACAGACCACCTTCTAGGAAAGGTGACACCTCCCTCTGCTTTCATAACCTTGTTAGACAGTGGGTCCATGGGGAGAGGGGAGGACCCAGGAGTGGCCTCAGCTGGCTTCTAAGGAGAACAGCCTGGAATCCACATCACGACTACTTAAGGATTTGGTGAACTTGGGTCTAACCTTCCAGGGGCTTAATCAGGGAGGTGGAGGCATGGGGTAGTTAAGATTTCTGGACAGACGAAAATTCCCAAGAAGCAGGTGGCTTCATGGGGTTGGGCCTGTCTGGGCCACCAGGGTGGAAGGAGGACCCCTCGCAGCAGCCGAGGGAAGGATATGATAACAAGATCCAGCCCTCTAGAGAGAGAGAGAGCATTCTGGCAAGGAGTAGGCAGATTGTCAGGCCCAGAGCCAGGCAGCTGTGGTTTGGGGCAGGGTTCCAGGGCCAGCAGGGCACTGGAGTGCCAAATGGGAGCTGAACAGGCACCCGGTCATATGCCAGCTTGGCCCACAGGGTGAGTTTAGACAGTGATGCTCTGGGGCAGGACACCTGGGTGCCAAAGAGCTTTCTTCAGGTACCTGGATCCTGGTAGGACAGCAAGACTGACCAACTCCCCCTTTCAGCCCACTAGCAGGCAAGGGCCCTAGAGAATGAAACAACCAGGCCTTTGTAGATCAGCTACCTAGCAGGACAGAGTAGGCATGCAGATGTCCTGGGGGATATGGGATTACTTCTACCCCATCTTCCCCACCAGATTCCTTCCCGTGACAGGCAACCATTCCTATAAACTGAGACAGATGAGCTCCTGCAAAGATTCTTGGCCGTTTTGCTTTGTTTTGTTTTAAATTTCTGAACTACATATATAAAAAGAGACTATATAGATGACAGACAGATATGGACCTCCATGTATACACAGAAATACACATACAGATAGGTATTATAGATACATAATGGATGGATTCCTAAAAAATTGTATTTAAATTCTATTTTTATAAATTATCCCTCCTCAAAATTTATCAAGCCAACATCTCCTGATGGGTCTGTATGCTCTTTCATTAAATAACGAGACACATGCAGCCTAACTTTTTTTCCCCTTTTCTACTTTATTGCGGAAGCTCAGAGCTAAACTTCATTCTTTCTTAGGCTAAGTCTTCTAGTATGATTGTTTTCTTCTTTCAATCCATTTTGTTACTTGACTTCTGTCTATAAGTCCTTGATGTATTAATAATAATTTTATGTATATTTATCATATGCAACTTTCAATGATTCTGGAAGTGAATAATGTATAAGTAATAAATAAATGAGTTGAATTTTCTAATCATAAAAATATGTACCAAGTAAGTTTGTCAATTGACGAATTACTACTTTCTGGGAAAGTAGAAGAACTCTATTGTAATAAACAACATCCTACTGTAGAAGGCACCTGGGTAGGATTTCGAGTGTAGGGCTCCCCCTCTGTGGTGAGCGTGACAGCCCGTGTGCTACTGGGTTGGCAGGGATTTAATCTGCAGTACCTTGTGGCAGGAGAGAACTACTGGTCTCCAATGTGGGCTTACTTTGCCAGCGTCTCTCACTTGGCACCTACTCTCTCAGCCAAATTTGCAAACACACCTAGGAATGTTGGCCACATCCTCCCTGGGCAATTGGGACAATGGTTTTGCAGTCCTTTATCTGACCTACTTGGTCAACATGGCGCCTTGACACAAAGATATCAGGGAAGAGAAAGGCTGCAGTGTCACTGAGTCCATTCCTCAGGGTGGGGCGGCAGGGAATGGGGAGCTACTTGATCTGCCCCTTCTCCCCCTGGGGAGAAGCATGTGGTGAAAACTTTCCTTTCTACAGAGCAAGCCATTGGCACTGGCCATTCCAGGAGGACCCAATTTAGTTTCTCATTCAGGCATCTCTCCTGTACTTATCTTTATCCTCACTGTGTTCTTGGAGATAATTTGCTAAGACAGGAATGTGTGTTTGGGGAATCTTCCACAAATATTTCACGTGGCCAGTAGCCGATGTGCAACCCAGTGTTGTTAGCACTGGTCTGGGGGGCAAGCTGAAGCTGTGCTCAGAAGGGGCCGGCATCTGGGAGGCTCTGCTAATACTCTGTATTGTGGAGTGAGCGTGGCAGACGGTACTGCTCCCCAAGGGACTACAAAGATGAGCAACCCCCTCTTGCCCACTTCTCCACACAGGGGGCATTGGTGTGGGGTGCAGGGAATTAAGGTCTCAGTCAGAGCACAGCAAAGAATGAATGGACGAGAGAGATCTCCCATCTCAGGCAGCCCCTTGGGAACTGGGCGTGTGTTCTCAGGCCTCGTTTCGTAGTCCAGAAAGGGAAAGCCCTAGAGACAACCCGGGAATTGTCCTGAAATAAATAGAAGACTGACATGGGGAAAAGGGATTCAATTTATTTTGTGTAACTTTTGAGTCGCAGACTAGGACCTGCGAACCCAAGGTAGAAGGAAACAGAATTGAGTTCAAAATAAGGAAGGCTTTTCTCACACCGAGAGTTGTTCAAAAGTGCATTGGGCTCATGGATGGATGAATGCGTGAACAAAATGTGGCATATACACACAATGGAATAGTATTTAGCCATGAAAAGGAAGGAAATTCTAACACATGCTACAACGCAGATGAACATTGAAGACCTTATGCTAAGTGAATAGCCAGTCACAACCAGACAAATACTGTGTGATTCCACTTACATGCAGATAATATATGACGTATCTAGAGTAGTCAAATTCATAGAGACAGAAAGCAGGATGGTGGTTGCTGGGGGCTGGAGGAAGATGGAATGTGGAGTTAGCGTTTAATGGGTACAGAGTTTCTGTTTGGGAAGATGAGCAAGTTCTGGGGACGGATGGCGGTGATGGTTGAACAACAATGTGAATGCACTTAATGCCACTGAACTGTACGCTTAAAAATGGTTAAAAGGGTAAATTTTATGTTACATATATTTTACCACCATTAAAAAAAACCAACAACAACATAGCACGGAGGTTCAAAAGCCCTGTGACAGAGAAAGGAAACGGTAGTTAGCCAGCTTATTCCATTAGCACGGATTTGCCTTCTGGGTAGTTGGTGCCAGTTCTGTTTTGATGGAACGGTGCCAGCTACCACCATTTAAAAGGGGGAGGGGGAGGCTCCTTACTCAGCCATTTAAGGACGGTTAGAAAATGGAGGCAGAGGGGCCAGCTCCCATAGGCAAGGAGAGTCACACACACCAAGAGATGCAGTTTTCTTTGCCTCCTGTAACGTATTTGTGCACGAGTGGCCAGGGCAGAAGACACTCTTTAGCTGTTGGGAGGGAGCACGGGGTAGTGAGAGGCTCTGTCGTGCTACAGAAGGATTCTTTCTAGATAGACATTCTAGGTTCTAGTTATTCAATCTCTCGGGGCCTCACTTTCCATATTGGTAAAATGGAAATAGCACCCACTTTGCAGAAAAGAGGAGACATCTGTGAGAGCACTGACCACACAGTGGTCACCCACAAAAAAGTTACTATTATTGTTCTCCCCATGATATTAATTTCATTATGTTTTACTTTTAAAATGTATTTTACTGTGATTTGTCTGTCCGTGATATGCTTCCTGCCAAACCCACCTTAGCAAAATGGAGTTGGTTCTGCCAAATGCATTATCCTTGTTCCGCTTTGACACATCAGTATAATGCAGCGCTCTTTTGGACATCCTGGAATGTTTTACAAAAGGAAAGGTGATTTCTTCTTGTTTTTGTTTCACCGAGACCCCCTCAGGGGCACATCACTAGCAGAGCTGAGACTTGGCCTCTTGACCTGGGAGACCCTTGGCACTGCGGCATGCTCGCTAAATTGTCCTCCAGCTCTCAACTAATTGCCTTAATCGGAGACTCTTCTGGAAGGGGTCCAAGAGGTATCTCATCAGTGTTGTGCACCTCCGCCAAAGGGCAGCTGAGAGAGGGAGAACAAAGCCGACAAGGGGAGATGAAGGCAGCGGTGCTCTTTCCTAACTAATCTATCAGCACTCAGATGCCGTGGGGCTCCCCTCTCCCAGTCACCCGTATATATCTGCCTGTCAATGCCAGGGCAGGATTGGTAAACTGGAGGAACAGTGTGAGACATCCACAGGACCTGAGGACCAGAAACACTGTACAATGTCAAACTGCCACTCTGCCTCATCAGCCGCAGTTTAGGGTCATGGAGATTTGTGCCACCAGGGCACAGAAGGGGAGATTTGGGTCTGTTTTCAAGGCAGCATGAAGTGCCTCTGCCCATTTCCCCACCCCCACTGAAGTGCATTTGGCGGTACCTGGAAGTGACAGGAGCCCATAGGTTAGGGCTGTCCAGCCTTAGCACACTGTGGTCTGAGGCTTGGATTTTGCCTGGTCACTGCCACCCTAGGCTCAG
>NW_012134969.1:6567088-6567673 GCF_000956105.1 Propithecus coquereli | reverse complement strand
ATTACTTCTACCCCATCTTCCCCACCAGATTCCTTCCCGTGACAGGCAACCATTCCTATAAACTGAGACAGATGAGCTCCTGCAAAGATTCTTGGCCGTTTTGCTTTGTTTTGTTTTAAATTTCTGAACTACATATATAAAAAGAGACTATATAGATGACAGACAGATATGGACCTCCATGTATACACAGAAATACACATACAGATAGGTATTATAGATACATAATGGATGGATTCCTAAAAAATTGTATTTAAATTCTATTTTTATAAATTATCCCTCCTCAAAATTTATCAAGCCAACATCTCCTGATGGGTCTGTATGCTCTTTCATTAAATAACGAGACACATGCAGCCTAACTTTTTTTCCCCTTTTCTACTTTATTGTGGAAGCTCAGAGCTAAACTTCATTCTTCCTTAGGCTAAGTCTTCTGGTATGATTGTTTTCTTCTTTCAATTCATTTTGTTACTTGACTTCTGTCTATAAGTCCTTGATGTATTAATAATAATTTTATGTATATTTATCATATGCAACTTTCAATGATTCTGGAAGTGAATAATGTATAAGTAATAAATAAATGAGTTGAAT
>NW_012134969.1:6553842-6555428 GCF_000956105.1 Propithecus coquereli | reverse complement strand
GGATAAAGATCCTACAAATGTAGTTCACTAACTTGATATTTAAATATAAAATGTGATAGGTGAGTGAAATTCCTACTAAAATTTCTATGAAATAATTAGAGATACAACTTCAACAGGTAGGAGAGCGTCAGTGGAATTGGGTTATTGGGAAGAAGCCAAAATCAAATTTGCTGAGAGCTAATTTTATCCCCTTCTCTTTTATAGACTAAGTAAAAGGTAGAGCCTCCACTAGAAAAAATGGAACCAAGAGAAAAGGGAGCTTCTCTTTCCTCCTTGTTTTGTCTTGGATCCCCTAGAAGGCAGAGGAGGTGGTGGAAAGCACTGTGGCAGCAGCTCCAAATTTCCTGCCCTGGACCACTCGAGGTGTGTTCATTCAATGAACAATTATCAAGCCCATTGTCAGATGACATTCTAGAAGCTGATGAAACACAAAACACAAAATTTAGTTCCCACCTTCAAATTTCTTATAGTGAATGGGTTAAACCTATGAAATCATTGGAGTTTGTTTTGTAAGAACAAAGAAAAGATAATTTCAAAATAGGATGTGTCTGTATGTGAAGCTTCTAGAAGGGATTTTCAAGAGTCAGGGAATAGACTGAATGTTCCTGAGGCCTGAAGTCAAGGAATTGAGGATTGAGCCTTTGGGAATAGAAAAAGAGAAGGTGGGCACTCAAGAGAATTCTTGCCTTCTTGCAACTTTGATTAAGGCTCTGAAGGTGACCACTTTTTATATATCATTTCCAACAGCTGTAGTCAGCACCAGATAATCATGATGTGTGGTGATCTAAACACTAATGTTCTGGTCATTACAGAAAGTGCATGTGAATGACTCAGTGAGACCAAACCCGGGAAACCAACAGTTTGACTCTATCTTCCTTCAGGAATTCAGCAGGTGCCAGGAAAGGAAATAGGAAAAGGAGCTGCTGCTAATGTGACCAAAAGGAAGGTTCCAGCATGATTAATTATTATTAAAATACCTTCAGATTTAGTAAGGAACCATAGAATCACCAGGGAAAGTTGTAGAAAAACATTTTTCCAACCACAAACATTCATTTTAGGGGATCAAAAGACTTCTGCTTCTAGCCATGACAGAGTAACAGGGAATAGATTTACCTCCTGCCTCAAACAACTAGAAAACTGGACAAAACATATGAAATAATAGTTTTCAGGTATTAGACAACAGACAGCACAGAACTAGAATCCAAGAGGAGGGGGAAAAAAGAGGTGAGTCTTACGCTTGCCCCAGCTTGTTGGCTGGAGGCAATTTTCAGACTGCAGTGCAGTGAGGGAGAAACAGAGCTCGACGGTCTCAGTAAGATGAGGAGCTAGAGATCCAGGCCAAGGGAGGTCAAAGGCACTAGAATTTATGGGTCAGTGTACTAGAAATGAGAGAGCTTGAGAGAGAGAGAGAGAAAGAATGTAAGAGCTCCAGAGACCTGCCTAGGGATCATTGTGAAGAACTATCTGAGGGGAAAGCATCACCCAAAAGCCCCAGGATGAACAATTCCTGGGGCTTACACAGGGCTAGGAATAGTTTTTGTTCCTACCAGCTGGAGTAGAAAGACCTTCTAGAGTCCTCAGAAGGA
>NW_012134969.1:6551985-6553792 GCF_000956105.1 Propithecus coquereli | reverse complement strand
GGAAGTGACAGGAGCCCATAGGTTAGGGCTGTCCAGCCTTGGCACACCGTGGTCTGAGGCTTGGATTTTGCCTGGTCACTGCCACCCTAGGCTCGGCTCAGCTTGCTGTCACTTGCTGCCCCTCTCAGGTGCAGATGGCAGAAGGTTGTAGAGAGAGGGCATTACAATGTAAGTCTCCAATTATCTTGACATGTGCCTCACCATTTTCCTCATACTTTACTGGCATCTTGTTGTCTAATGTTAAAAGGCCACCTAAACCCATTGATGACAGGAACCCAATTCAAACTAATTTATCTATTTTTTTTTTCTTTTGAGACAGGGTCTCACTCTGTCACCCAGTCTGGAGTGCAGTGGCCTCATCATAGTCCGCTGCAGCCTCCAACTCCTGGGCTCAAGTGATCCTCTTGCCTCAGCCTCCTGAACAGCTGGGACTACAGACAAGCGCCACCATGCCCAGCTAATTTTTCTTTTTCTTTTCTTTCTTTTCTTTCTTTCTTTCTTTCTTTCTTTCTTTCTTTCTTTCTTTCTTTCTTTTGTAGAAATGGGGTCTCACTATTGCTCAGGCTGGTCTCGAACTCCTAGCCTCAAAAGATGCTCCGGCTTTGGCCTCCCAAAGTGCTAGGATTACAGGCATGAGCCACCACACCCAGGCCCAATTCAAACTAATTTAAACAAAAATGAGAACTTATAGGCTCTTGAAAAATCCAAGGATAAATCTAGGGAACTGAATCCAGGAGCCCAAATTGTGTTCTCATGATAACAGCTTATACTCTCTTTCATCTTCACGGTTCCTGTGTTGTCTTCTTTCCTCCTCTCCTCACTCCCTACCGAAGGTGGCCACCAAGATCTCCAGCCAACATCACATTATCTTCACAGCTGGCAAACAAAGCACAGAGAGAGCCTCTTTTTTAATCATTCCAGAAAAATCGTGGGAAGAGCTCTACCCATCCTTGAACCGATTACTCTGATTGCCCAAACTAAATCATGTGCCCAATTTTTAAGTCAAAGCGTGTCAACCATGCCTGAACCATACTGTCTAGAAATGGGGGAACAGTTATTCCCTAAGGAGATTCTGAGCAGACAAAAACCATCCATTGACAGTCTGGTACAGACTGTCATTCTTACCATGACTTATGCTGTGTACAAATTTAGTTTTATACAATACTAAATACTCCTTGTGATCTATTAATGGGTACTATGATAGAGAAAAATGTACCATGGCTCCAATTTTATTTTATTTTTTGTTTGTTTAGGTTTTTTTATTTTTACTTACTATGGATACACAATAGTTGTATATCTTTATAGGGTACATGTGATGTTTTGACACAGGCATACAATGTGAATTAATCAAATCAGAGTAATTGGGGTATCCATCACTTCAGGCATTTAACATTTCTTTGTATTAGAAATATTCCATTTCCACTCTTTTAGTTATTTTAAAGTATACCTTAAATTATTGTTGACTATAGTTACTGTATTGTGCTATCAAATATTTTTCATTCTATGTAACTACCTAACTATATTTTTGTACCCATTAACCATCCTCACTTTATCCCCACCTGCCCACTACGCTTCCCAGCCTCTGGTAACCATCATTCTAGTCTCTGTCTCCATGAGATCAATTGTTTTTAACATTTAGCTCCCAAATATGAGTGAGAGCATGCAGGATTTATCTTTCTGTGTGCTTGGCTTATTTCACTTAACATAATGTTCTCTGGTTCCACCACCAGGGTTCCAATTTCAGAGGGAGATATACAAGGAGGGAAAGAAAGATTAAACACAAGTCCTAAAGTGTCCAGAGGTAAAT
>NW_012134969.1:6539112-6540201 GCF_000956105.1 Propithecus coquereli | reverse complement strand
TTGATTTTCACCCAGAACCTCTGAAAGGCCCAGGAATCTGTCGTACCAGTTAGTTACGTCTGTAAGCAGAGGCGGGGAAGCAGATTTGAAAGCAGAAGAACTGTGATTGAAAATCTGTTTAGGAAGGAGTAGAACACCCTCTGTCTGTCCTCACCCAGCTGGTGAGAAGACTCCAGAGGAGAATTCTTCTGAAAGATCAAAATGTTGGGAAACCAAGGGCATGAAGGTTGAGAGAAGATTTATGCAACTAGGTGAAAGTTTGGAGATAAGTTAGTGATAAATGTATTTAAAATCTTATCAAACAAACCATATACTGTTATTAACTCTATAAAGCACTTTCCAAGGAAGACAAATAGCTGTGCAGAAAAAGAAAAGTAATCACGGTTTACTCCATGACTCAGCTGTCAATCATGTTTTCATAATTAAAGAAGATGATGTCAACCGAATATTGGTTTTACCCAAATGTCTATACTGGAAGATTGGGAAAGGATGGGAAATAATTGGGTGAGGGTGGGAATTGAGTAAGAAATATTAAAATAAATCTTAGTCTGAATCTTCTGTAGTGGGAAGTCAATAAATAATGCTAAAATTTAAAAAGCCAAGTACAAATATCAGGACTTGTTTTTAAAAATGAAGACTCAGAGGTAAATATGAAAATAATGATTTAGAAGCAGTGAAAGTGGTAACTCCAAGGAGTGGACAGCAGGTTTTATTTTTTGTAATAAATGTGGTAGAACTATTTGACCATTTACTATATGCAATTGATACAGTTTTTAAAATTCCATTTAAAACGTTTTGAAGGTGCTATGCAAATAACTGAGTTTTGGAAAACATTAATACTAGCCTGGAAGACTGTTAGGCTCTGACAGTCTGTGAATTAATCTAAAGAAACAATGAGTTACCACTCTGTACTACCACTTGTTGTCACAATACCCAGAAGCTTAAGTCATGTGCATCCATTTTAAATTGTAGTGAATTATTTGGGGAAAGATGATATGAAGGATTATAAAGTGAATTTCATAAACCAGGGCTGGAAGCTACCCGTGACACTTAAAATATTTTAATATATAAAGGTATATTTACAGGCCG
>NW_012134969.1:6537692-6538649 GCF_000956105.1 Propithecus coquereli | reverse complement strand
AAAAGAACATACACTTCTCTGGTGACCTTCCTTATTCATTTTGCAATGAATATGATTTTTGGAAACCACGTTGGAAAATTTGCTTACTTAATAAATAGCCATTCTTGTCAGATGAGTAGGAAAGAATACCGACCTCATTTATTTTTCCACCAATGCATCTCCCTATTCAGGGCTAAAGTGGGGCATATTTGGAACTGTTAGCTTCAAAGAAGATCTGCAACTCAGGGGGTAAATAATTTGATAGTAGCATGACATGTTCAGTGGTAGCTGGTAGCTTAGGGAAGTAAGGTATATAGCTAATGAGTACATCTGCATAGAGTCCCAGGCAGCTTGGCTTAGTGGTAAAGAACAAGTAGAAAATTCAGGAGATCCAAAGAATGTCCCAGTTCTGCCATTTGCCAGACCTAAAATGAGGTCATTTGACCTCCCTGGACCTTAATTTCTGCATTGGGCCAAGGCAGTGTTTCCCTAAGTGAAGGGCATATCACTCACTGGTGGGATGCCAGAATTTTTTTCTTTTTACTATTACTAATGTATTTTAGAAAATATAACCATTTTAGAAAATCTGACTATATCCAACCATAATTTTTATTAATATTACTGATTAGGATGAGTTAAAAATATAAAAGTCAAGTCAATATAAAGACAAATACAGATTGAGTATCCCTAATCCAAAAATCTAAACTCCAAAACGCTCCAAAATCTGAAACTTCTTAGCACCAACATGATGCTCAAAGGAAATGCTCATGAGAACATTTCAGATTTAGGATTTTCGGATCAGGGATGCTCAATCAGTAAGCATTTAATGCAAATATTCCAAAATCTGAAAAAATCCCAAATCTGAAACACTTCTGATCCCAGGTACCTAATATAAGGGATGCTCAACTTGTATTGTATAAATAATAGGCCAGATAATATTAGGATGGAGGAACAAAACTGAAAAGATTTTCAATTTAA
>NW_012134969.1:6525437-6535841 GCF_000956105.1 Propithecus coquereli | reverse complement strand
TACCACTTCCCTTCCCCCTTCCTTTTTTTTTTTTTTTTTAAAGTTAATCCCTAGAATGGCTGGGACCAGGATGCAAGGTTTTAATAATTTCATTTCATGCTATTTGTTAAGGAAACTAAAAACATAACAGGGACAGGTTTGTATCTATTCTTAATAGAGATAAGGAATCTAAAATACCAGGTACTAAATGAACAATTACTACCTTCTCTCCCACCTACCCCCATGGGAAAAGATATTAGCCGGCTATCGCTCACATTACAACTCATCATTTCTTAGGCTCCAGGAACCGGGGACTAGAGTGATCATTGGGATATGAGGAACTTTTTCAACAAAGCAGGGTCTGATGACTGGAAGAGTCTGGAAGTATATCAGAAGAAAGGAAAAATTAATAGATAATGACTAGATTTTACATCCAATGGTTTGGAATGTTTCAGTGCCAGCAGAAGTCCTTTTGGTCACATGTGATTTCATAATAATTAGGGCCAGCTGTGTCTGAGCAAATCAGGTCAAGCCAGATGCCAAACCCCAGCACCAGCACTTACAGAAAGATCCTCATTGTCAGGAGCCTCCACACACCCTGTAGAAAATCAAGACAAGGTAAATCATCTGATCTCTTCCCAGCCTCCCAAAATGTTTCTCTTCTGTGGTTCTCACTTGTGCTTCATGGTAACGCTACTGATGTTGTATTGTGCGTACATGGAAGAATTGCTTTTTTTTTTAAAGGCTTCATTAACAACTTTTCCATTCTGCTGGGATTTGTTCTTGGATTACTGCCCTTACCCACAAGCCAAACCAACTCACCCGTAATTCACATATTTGTTGGCCAATGCAGATGAACTGTGCCAGCCTCTCTCTGAACTGGAGAGGAACTGAGGGCGTGGGGGAGGGAGGCTGGACAATAGGGCAGAAGGAGGGAGACTTTTACTATATGTTCAGTTACAACTTTTGAATTTCAACAAATTATGTGAAAGAGTTTTCTATTCCAAAAAGGAAGTATCATCACCTTTTTTTTTTTTAAATAGAAGAATGTGTTTGCTTTCACCTTAGTTGCAGAAGTTCTCGTTGACAGGAACTATACTTTGGAGAATTGGAAACTTCTTTCCCTCCAGGTCATTTAAATCACATTCTTTTTGTTGAATTGTGGGCTTTAGGGAGCATTTTTAAATGACAGGTCCTTTCTTCTCATATTTCTTTTATTTGTACTTCAGGGCTACTTTTTTTAAGCTACACCTTACAGAGACCCCCACTGAAGTCACACAGCCTTTGGCTTCAGTAGCACTAGAGCAAGCCCGATCCTACAGCGGCGCTGGGGGTTTAGCTGGTCCCCATGTTACCTGTTTAACTCAAGCTGGCCTGCTCTTTCCTAGGCCCCCGTTTCCACTGGTCACTTTGTTGCAGCTGAAAAAGGAGGTGGACCAAGAGCCATACCCCTCACTGCTGTTTTGGATGGTGACTAAGTTGGGTCTAAATTCACTGCATTCCTGAAGTTGACTCACTTCCATCCAAAACCCTCGGGTTGCGCTTGGAACTCAGCTCGGGCTCTCCAAGGGGCTGCTCCTGTGAGCTGTGGCCTAGGATAACCTCGACTGGATCAGCCCAGGGTTGCTCTCCATCTTGGGGACCCAAGTCCAGCTTGTTCTGGAGTAAGTTGAAAAAAATGGCTAAAATATCCTGAGATGGGAAAGAGAATTTAGAGAAGAATGTTCTGAATGGGCCGGAGACTCATCTGGGTTACTTGACCAATAGGCGTGCCAACAAAGTGGCCTCATCCATCTGTCCTGGGACTGACCTCCATGTCAAAGTTCCGGCAGGAAACAGACTGTCTTAAGTGCTGGGAGCTCATACTGAATTTGATGACCATCAGCCACACTCCTAGATTCTCTCCATTCCTGCAGCAAAAATAGTTTAGAGATGCAAAAATATTTTTCTAAAAGGCATTTTAGCATTTGTACTGAATAATTCAACAATGTGTAATGGAACTCATACCATCAACTCATATTTTCCCCTATTTGAGGGAAATGTATACAGTTGACCATTGAAGAATGCAGAGGTTAGGAGTGTCGACCCCCTACACAGTCAAAAATCTGTGTATAACTCTTGGCTCCCCAAAAAGTGAACTACTAATAGCCTAGTGCTGACTGCAAATCTTACCAATAACCTAAATAGTCAGTGCACACATACTTTGTAGGTTGTATGTATTAAATACTATATTCTTACAATAAAGTGAGCTGGAGAAAAGAAAAATGTTATTAAGAAAATCATAAGAAAGAGAAAATATATTTACTATTCAATACATGGAAGTGGATCATCATAAAGGTCTTTATCTTCCTCACCTTCACACTGAGTAGGCTGAGGAGGAGGAGGAACCGGAAGGGCTGGTCTTGCTGCTTCAGGGGTGGCAGAGGTAGAAGAAAATCCATGTATATAAGTGGACCCACGCAGTTCAAATGCATTTTGTTCAAGTGCCAGCTGTGTACATTTATAGATCAGTTGTCTGTAAAATGAAGTGTTTGCACCTAGTGGACGTGCAAGACGATCTTTTGGAGCACAGTGAGAAAATATTTTAGATCTGTTTAGTTCTAGAATAAGACAGAAGTTAATAAATGGATCAACACCACTTGTTTCCTCTCTCAGCCCCTGTGTCAGAAGGTTGGGTGTTCTGGATGATGGAGGAAGAAACCTGAAGGAGTCTCACAGTTTGGATGGAATGATAGCACCTCCATAATTTGTTTGTTTTTAATGTATTGGGACACAATGCAGTTTATTTTTTTTTTAATTTATTATTCCAGGGTTTTGTGAGGGTACAAACATTATAGTTACACTTTATGTCTTTGCTTCACCCAACAATGCAGTTTATGTGTGGCTGGTTGCATAGATTTATAGGTTTTATAATTTAGGGGGCTGCTGGTTTTGTTTTGTTTTAATTTTTTTTTTTTTTGAGACTGGTTCTCACTCTGTCGCCTGGGCTAGAGTGCAGAGGCATCATCATAGCTCACTACAACCTCAAACTCCTGGGCTCAGGTGATCCTCCTGCTTCAGCCTCCCAAGCAGCTGGGACTACAGGCCTGTACCACCACACTAGGCTAATTTTTCTACTTTTTGTAGAGATGGGATCTTGCTCTTGCTCAGGCTGGTCTCAAACTCCTGGCCTCAAGTGATCCTCCCGCCTTGGCCTCCCAAAGTGCTAGGATTATAGGTGTGAGCCACTGCACCTGGCCTTATAATCTAGTTTTAATAAAACTAAACTGGACAAAAATAGGTTAATAACACAAAAATATTTTTCTAGTGGAATCAGGCAGTAAAGCTAATGAAAAATGCAAGGATAAGTAAACAACAAGAATACGGTAGAGCAAATACTTCCTTTATTCATCTGCACATGAGGTAAAAATAAGGACAGTCTAGTTCAGTCACAGGGTCCCAACACAGAATATTAGTGACAGCAGAGTTACGGTTATTTTACATCTCATGCTTTTGAAATTTTTATTTTTTGTAAATATTTTTAACATACATCATATGGTAATACAGTTTTCTATGTATTTAACTTTATAAAGAGATAAACATTTCATGAGTGAGCGTGCTCAAATTTTTTTGCTGATGGGATGTGCAATCAAAACAGTTCGGAGACCACTGTGAAAGAGGCAAACGAAAGCCAAACAATACTCAATTATTTCTCCAGACCCACAAAGCAACCGAGTGGGAGCCAGAAATAAGCTCTGCCTTTCTCGAGTCCCAACCACAGGCAGCTCCCACCTCTCAGGGTCGCTTTGATTCTATAAACTGCAGCCTTCTTAAAATACTATTTCTAATATTACACAGTATGTGAATTAAATCCTTGACAGAGTAAAATAAATAATGCTAGGGAGAGAAGGAAAGTTCTGGAGTCACACACCTGTGGGATGTAGCCCAGGCCCTGCAACTTCTCAGCTCTGGAACTGTCAGAGGTTCAGTTTCCTCCTCTGTTGAATGCAGGTAAATGCCCTCAGAGAGTTGTTGTAAGGATTAAATGAATTGATAAATACAGAATTTCCGTCCCCCCCTCCCCAGCATGGCTGTTATATTTTAGTTATAATTCATGCAATTTAACTCTAGAGAGTGAGTTTGGTCCAAATACTTCCGTAAGTCAGGAACCCTGTGGAAATGAATCATTCCCTCTGTCCTCAACATACTGACAAAGACAACTCCCTTCCCACTCTGAGACTCCTGTACTGACTTCTCCCAGCAGTCAATACAGCCGCTCTGGGATGCTTCACTGTGCCAAAGAGAACATCCTGTGTCTATAACTCTCTTGGCAATACTAATGGACCCTCTCACTAGGAGACTAAATTCTGAAACCATGCCCTCTAGGGAGTCATATCAGAATCCTAGGGGTGGTGGTTTAACAAAGTAGATCCACATAATGGTATAATTTTATATTTGTAAATAAAAAATGCTTGCATAATACAAACTATAAAAAGCAAAACTTAATAAGCCATCTTGGCTGGTGGGGATATCTGGAAGAATCTGTGAATATTAGCAGGGCGTGAGCTAGGAAAGCCCCTGTAAGTGGACATTCCAGAAACAGGAGTGAGTATGAGAGTTTTATGTCTATAAAGGGGGGACAAGTTTTAAAAAACAAGGAACAAAAGAATAGACAAAGGATTTCAACAGACACTTCACTCAGGAAGACATTCAGGTGGCCAATAAGCATACAAACAGATGCTGAATGCAATTAGTCATTAGGGACATACAAACTAAAACAACAGTGAGATACCACTATGCACCTTTTAGAACAGCTTAAAAAAGAAAAAAAACTGAAAACATCAAGTGCTGGTGAGGACGAAATCTCATACTTTGTTGGTGAATATTCAAAATGGTACAGTTATTTTGGAAAATAGTATTCCCAGCAAGCAACCCCACTCCGAGATATAATATTTACCCAAGTGAACTGTTAACCTAGGTTTTCACAAAACCTGTACATGGATGTTTAAATTAGATTTACCCGTAATCAACTTAAACTGGAAACAACTTGGATGTTCTTCAAATGGTTAATAGATAAATAAACTGATATATCCACATGACGAAATGCTACTCTGTAATAAAAAGGAATAAGCTATTGATCCATCCAACAACACAGATGAATCTTAAATACCTTTTGCTTAGTGAAAGAAGCCAAAACCAAAAGGCTACATATTGTATGATTTCATTTATATTAAATTCTCAAAAAGACAAAGCTATAAGAATAGTCGCTGGGGACTAAGGACAGGAGAGGGATTGCCTTGTAAAGGGACAGCACAAAGGAATTTTGGGGGTGATAGACTGCATGTCACTATGCTGGTGGACACACAACTCAATGCATTTTCAAAATCCACAGAATCGTACAGCCCAAAGAATAAATTTTACCGTATGCAAGTTTTAAAAAAAAATCAACCAGGTTGTCAGAGGCCTAATATGGAATGCCGACAGTGGCAGATGCATCTAATATTACTGAATATTATAAATGAATGACACACCATGCTGAAGGGAACAGGGAAGAAAGAAACCAACCTGAAGAACTCTAGAAAATAGTACTTTGAGTGGATACTGTAAGGCTAAGGACAAAAAAGAACTGTACACAAGCACCCTGTTCTAGTAAGTAAATTTTTCTCTCACAGGGTGTGGGTTAACAATTTTGAAACTACCAGTGTACTAGTGTTGATCAAATAAGTAACTATGCTGTAGATAAGGACAGCCAGGTTTCTCACAGTTGCAGAAAGAAGTTACACATAGGCAAAGGGAGAATGCTAGATTGGACCCTGCTGTGCTGGGTTAGGTCCCGGGTATCACGTATGCACTCTCACGAGCTTGTGTGTTTTTAATATATATACAGACAGATTAAGGCTTTTCAACTTTGGTGCTATGGACATTTTGGGCTGGGTAACTCTTTGTTGTTGGGGCTTGTCCTGTGCCTTGTAGAATATTTAGCCCTTACCCATTTGATACTTGTAGCACCCTCCCTCTGAGTTTGTGACACCCCCAAAATATCTCTAGATATTGCTAAATATCCCCTGGGGGATGGGGAATGGGTAAAATAGCCCTAGGATGAGAATTTCTGAGTTAGATACATGCAGAAGTAAATATAGATCTGTGTGTTTGCGTGGGCTATTATACATGCAATATTTCTTAGCCCTGTTCACTGAGAGGACCCAGAAATAGTGACACTCCGGTAGCAATGGGTCACCTCCCACCAAGATCTTGGTTTCTAGATACTACTCTCCAATAAAAGGAAGTAGGGCTCCTTAGAGAAGTGGTTGATTTCAGGGCTAGGGTAGGGGAAAATACAAAATGAGCCTGAAGCATCTTGTGGTACAACAAAATAAGGAACTGCTCAAAAAAATAAAAAAAACAGGATGGGGCTTGTTGAAACCTGAAAGAACTTCCAATAGCCAAAGCTGGAACAATTTGAGCAAAAAAGTGACAATAATATTGGATTCTAATGCAAAGAACCAGATAAACATCCAATTGGCTATAGTGATATAAATGAATAGTGGAAGAGAAGGACAACTCTTCCTTCCAGAAGAATAAGTAAGTGTCAAAGGAACAAAGGAAGCCATTAGAACTATTAAAACACCACAGGAATCATTGAAACACTCAAGAACCACCTATGAATGCTAAAATGAGTGGGTGAAAGGTTAATGTGAAACAAGACGTCAGAGAACCTTGACAGATACCACCTTAACCAAATGATCGTTGTTAACATCCCTGAGAATAAGAACCACCAATACCATGTATTCTCTCAAATCATGCACTGAGGAGGGAGTCCCACATGCAGTGTTTTCCCCCCAAATCTAGAACCTCAAACTAACCAAGAGAAAACATCAGACAAATTCAAACTGAGGTGCATTCTACAACATGCCTGACCTGTAGTCTTCAAAACCGTCAAGATCCCAAAAAACAAGGAAAAACCAAGAAACTGTAACAGATTGGAAGAGACTAAGGAGACATGACAGCAAAACGCAATGTGGGCTCTGGAATAATAAAAGGATGTTAGTGAAAAAGTGGAAAATCCATTGAGAGTCTGCAGTTCAGTTAACAGTATCGTATCCATGCTAACCTCTTAATTTTGCTAATCGCACCATGGTTATGTAAGGTGTTAACATTAGGGGAGACGAGGTGGACACTATATGGGAACTCTCCAGACTGTTTTGGCAACTTTTCTGTAAGCCTAAAATTATACAAAAATAAAAAGTTTTTGAAAGATTAGAAGCATGGAAGGCGTGACACTCTCAGTCCAACACAACACGTAAATTATATTCCAAATGCTATACACCAACCCTAAAAACAAGTACATTTTCTAGAAATTGCCACCAAAGGTGTGTGGAGATCATTAGGCAACTCTAAGAATCTCTGCTCAACATATGTTCTGTGGCACCAATTGTTTTTAAGGAATAGAATGCTCAATCCTATTTTTTATAGATGTATAAAACATGTTTTTTTTCAATAAATTAAGGGTTTGATATAACCTAAAAAAGAGGATGTGTCTCCAAAGTGGTTGTCAGAGTCATTTTGAATGGAAATGAAAAGAGATGTATAACTTGACTCTTCCTGGTAAAACTACTTCTCCTCTTCCTCCTGTTAGTATTTTTCACCAGGCTGCCACGTGGTGGTCAACCTGGCATGTGCAACACTGAAAGAGGGCTGGTCAGAGAAGAAACCTGGGACCACCAGGAGAACGGGGCAGAGAGCCAGACCCTACGTCAGAGACAGAAGCGTTGAATACAGTTGAAGGAATGGCTCACTTCTCACTTCTGCTGAGCACTCACCATGGGCCAAATTGTCATGTTCATTTCATTCTTCCCAACACCACCATGAGGTATACTGTTTATCTTGTCCCAGTTTGGTAGATGAGACGATGGAAGCTGAGGGCAGCTAAGTGACATGCCCAAGGCCACACGGCTACAAGTAGCAGAGCCAGATCTGACATTGGGCAGCTTACTTGCCTCTCTGAGCCTCAGATTCCCCATCTGTAAAGCGGGGGTCCTAATTGTGAAGCAGGTCATGTGACTGTGCTCAAAACCCTCCAGTGGTGTCTGATCACATCCAGAACAAAATCCCAAAGCCTACAAGGCCCCATAGGATGTGGCCCTTAGATCCTACACAGCCTCTCATCCTATTGCTTGCTTGTGTTGCTGCAACCACACTGGCCTCCTCGCTTTTTCTCCTACTCTTGCTCATGCTCACCTCAGTGGACAATCAAGCAGTTTTGCAATAGGCGTTGCCTCTGCCTGCAATGCTCTTACCCCAGATTTGTGCATGGTTCGTTCCTTCACTTCGTTCGGGCCTCTCTCAACCTCCTTCTGTAGCCCTTGAATCCCCTTCCTCTGCTTTTTTTTTCAGCCTTGTCCTCACCACTACCTCACATTATATTAGCCAGCTGTGCATTTATTTGTTATTGTCTTTATGTCCAATTGAATGTCCGCTCAGCACCATGAGAACAGTGACTTTGCTATTTTTTAAATCATTGCATCCCTGGTGCCCAGAACAGTCCCTGCCTTGTGGTAGGGACTCGAACATTTGATGAATGGATGAATGAATGAATGATATCTTTCTGTAACGGAGGTTAAAATTAGATAACGTGTGTAAAGTGCTTATTAGCACTCAACATTAAAGGGTAAGAGGACTAAGACTGCAGATAGAGTTTAATTTTGGCTGAAAATGGAGATAAGACAAGTAGGAATTACAGGGAGTTCTTACCTACAGGCATGATAATAGTAAAAATAGACACCAATTTAAAAGTTCATTATTATGAAATTCTAGCAAAGTCGCTATGGCACATAAAGAGGAATGGTGACACCCACTGCAAAGACTAGACATTTGATAATATGAAGATAGGCTAAAAATATCTTTTTTTTTTTTTTTCCAGTTCTCCTACCTTCTACCACCAAACATTCTCCAAATCGTACCATGTTTTCATTTTTATTGGTGGCAGCATGAGATATTCTTTGTGCATTGGTCGTGTGTGTTTGGATAGTGCTACACATGACCGATTTTGTTTTTAAGAGCTGGTGTTTGAAACACAACTCTGACACGGACAGTCAAATCTGCTTGTCAGAGGAGCTGAGCTAGCACATCATCCCCCACTGGGATTATTGCAAAAAATCTGCTGTTTGCCTTCAATTTTTTATGTCTCTTAATAGTATAACTTAGATTATCTTCCGAACCAGGGAACAGAGCACATTCCTAAACCAGCATGGGCCACCACTGCCTACCAAGTGGCACAGAAACTCCTTGGACTCCCACTCCAGGCCTTCAACAACCTGGCTCCAAGTGTCTTTCCAGCCTCAAACTAAATCCTTCTGGTTTCTAGATACAGTGCATCACTCACTGTTCACTGCTCCCTGAACAGACATTTAGGTTCGCACCTGGGTACTTATTCCTTAACCTGAAACTCCCCACTCCAGCACTCACCCCACCATCAAAATTCTGCTCAAGGCTTGGTTCAAACACACACTCTGTGTCTTCCCTTTTGAATGCGAAGCTTTCCTGCTCCCTGCCCCTGCCCTTTGCCTATTCTGCAATTGCACACTTGGTTCATTTTGCCATGTTTCAGTTGGTGCTTTGCGTCTATCTCTTCTACAATAGCCGAAGTTCCTGAGGGCAGAGACTGTGTCTGATTCTGTTTGGGAAATCTTCAGGGCTTTGCACAAAGTGGGTGACCCATGGAGGTCTGAAGGATGCATGTTCCCTTTGCAGCTCAGCTCAGCCTCTGTGGTTTATTATCTTTAAAAATTTTTGATTTTTTGATTATTATGGATACATAATAGTTGTACGTATTTATGGGGTACATGTGATGATTTGATACAGGCATACAGTGTGTAATTGGGGTACCCGTCGTCTGTGGTTTACTCTTTATGGAGAGTCCACCAAGAGGTAGACGCCGGACGGAGCTCAGCAGCGTCTTCTCTGCCACTCACATCTTCACTGACGTGTGACCAGACAAATCCCATCACCTTGGTTTTCTTTAATGTTAATTTTTTTATGAGAATATAGGTAAAGTGTAGCAGCTAGGCTGGGAAAGAAAATACACCAAAACATCAGGCAAGCCCACAGATAATAAATGGTGGTACTAATCCTTTAATATCATTTGATTTTATGACATTTTTAAACCTCATATTCATCCCTTTGTTTGGTACAGCAGTTACTTAACTAGTACGGAATTGAAGTTTCATGGTGTATAATAGGATTGAGATATGGTGGAACACTTACATAACTAAGCTTAAAGCAGGAGGATGGGGAGAATGTTAAGAAAGTTACCTAATGTTAATTGAAGGTTATTTATAAAAATAAAGAAAACAACCTAAATGTTTATCAATGGGGCACTCATTTAATAAATTGGAGTGTATCCATACCTCTAACACATTGTACCATCATGGGAAAATATGCACGGTA
>NW_012134969.1:6512441-6525032 GCF_000956105.1 Propithecus coquereli | reverse complement strand
ATCAACAGAGTCCTAAGAAGGAGCCTCATGCAGCCACCTGGTTGGTCACAATTGCTCCTACATTGGGGACAAATGGCTTTCTCTCCTGTTTGAAACATCTTCAGTGGAGGATTCAAGAGTCCACCTTGGGAGCGTAGGTGGAATCAGAGCCCATGTCTGGTCCAGGCCTCTCTGGCAGCACTTAAGTGTGTCCCACTCACATTGGAGCCTCCATAAGGGTCATCTACTGAGGACCTTTTCTAAATAAGTATTCATGAAAAGTTTTGGAGGATATCTTTAAGTTGCTCTTTGGCATTTTGTTCTTTAAGTAGAGTTGTCTCAATTCATCTTTCCTCCTAATACATCTCTATTGACTCTCAAATAGTTTCTGCTCGGTGTAAGGTTGGTACAGAAGACAGAGCTGGCTTTGCCTTGAACTTTCTGTTTTCCTCTCTTCGCTTCAGTGTCCTTGTCTGTAAAACTAAAGGGTTGCACCAGATGATCACCAGGGTCTTTATAAACACTAACATTTGTATTCCTGTCTCTAAACCTTTGGACGGACATATACCCTCTACCAAGAGCTGGATAGGGCATTGTGAAGCCCCCAAACTTATAGTATAAACCCTTTCTCTTTTGATTACTCCCTTGTCCTTCTTCCAAGGCAAAAAAATAACATCTCTTGGGGTTACAAACTTACATAGAATCTGAGCAAGGGGCAAGCACAGAAAACAGCAAAAGCCACATTAAGGATGCCCGTTCTGCCTTCTTTGAAGATGGAGGCCATTGTCCAGTGCTGTATTCAACACTAAGAAGGAGCTCAATGTCAGTCCTTAGAACAAATAAATTATTAATAAATGATTCCGCCAGCCGAAAGGCTAACTTGCTTAGAGAAAAGCTTAAGCTGCCCGAAATGGACCTTGAGGGCCAGTTTGAAGGTTCTTGGGGCCCACAGCCACTCTGATAGCTGTGAATTGCCTTCTCTTCTGGGAATGGCTAACAGTGTCCCCAAGTGCAGCCAATGAGGACAAGAACACTCGTCACCCTGAGACTGGCTACACCCATCCATAGAAGGTTCTTAAACAAAACAAGTTTTAATCTATTGCCTAATAGAGCCCTTTATTTTTAAATTAAGTTGGGAAGTGAACTAACCACTAGTGGAAAGACACAAATGTGAAGGTATTGCTGGATCTGTTTTAGCAAATAGATGCTACTCATTTAAAGGCAGTGTTCAAAAAAGAGAAGCCTAAACAATGTTTGAAAGGTATTTTGCTGTCTTAGTTAGGTTAAACTAAATTGTCCCTATTTTTGTTTCTTCTTTAATTGGTTTAATAAATTCTTTCTTCAGAGACAACCCAAAGAGAAACTTTAGCCAACTTTAATTATTCACAGATGCCCAAATTCAATCATTCAAATTGATTTATAATAGGAAAATTGTATGTTAAATTACACATTAGACTGTTCCAAAGGCTTCTACCTACTTATTTGTGGTGCCAGTCTTTCTTGTCAACTCACATTTCACTATATCTCTCTGACTTCTAATTCTTTTATTTTTCTGCTGATTCTTTGTTCCTGCCAGATTTTCCCCATTTTAACTAGTCATGACATCTCACAGACAAATGGCACCAAGCTTTGTTGCTTCTTGTGTCTCTAAAATGTTGCATTTCCTTCTAAATGTGTGTGTTCTCAGCAAATCTGCACACATGAAGAAGATCAAATTGTGGTGTGGTGTGTTCTCCTTTTAATGCCTCTTTTTTTCTCACCAAAGTAGTATGGGATTGGTCACTCTGCATCATGGTCAAAGTGAGAAAGCAGCAAGCAACGAGCCAGTGTGGCCTCGGGTGAGGAAAAGGAAATCACAGACTAGGCCCGTGATTTAAGGAACATTGGTTTATTTTTCTGGGCCTCAGTTTCCGATTGGCAAAAAAAGGCCACTGAAGCCAGCCGACTTCTGTGTGTCCAGTTCTGACTCCACTGTGTCGTGAGAGGCAGCGTTTGGGAGTAGCCGGTATGATTTACAAACTTTATAGGTCAACCGGTAAGGATGATGTCAGTCTTGAGAAATACAACGACCCATAAGACTCATGTAATCACCTCTCTTCCTGGAGAGATTAGGAAATCATGGTTTAAAAACAAAAAGCCATAAATTGCAGTCCTGCACTCATCGATTAAAAAAAAACTAAATCAGTATTTTCCTTTAAAAAAAAAAAACCCCAAAACTATAAACAGCATGTTTTGGGGTAAAAGAAAAGTCAATGAGAATGAAAAAATGTTTATTAAATTTTTAAAATGTTAAGTCACCCGATTGTTCCAGAACACAAAAGCCGTCCCTGTTTTTGTTAGTCAGTGGCTCTGTGATTTAAAGCTGCTAACAACACCAGCCACTCACAATGACACTGTCCCCCTTTCTCCAGTGCACAGTCTTAGCAGACACTCATTTGTATGTATGGTTTCAGCCTGTCTGCCGTGTCTGGCCGAAGGGACAGATACTAATGGCATATGTTAATTACTATCCAACAACTTCCTTTCATTAGGGTGTTTATTAACATTCTCACTTCTGCCCATTGAACCAGCTGGCATGAGGGTCCACTGGCAGCCCCGAGTTCATGTGCTGTTTTCACTGTGGGCTCACAAAATATACTAGATTTTTCCTTTTGAATAATGAAACTCTTTCTCTTTCTATCTCAGCCGAGAGCTTTCCGAGATGCCCGGAAGATGACACCACAATAGTAACTCGGGAACAAATGTTTTGCCGTTGTGGCCACCTTCAGAGTTGGTCTAGATATATTTCGGTACTATAGCATGATAGATGTCCACCCATCTCTTTAGACATCTCGTCTTTATTATAGCGGGGAGCAAATAACCCTCCTTCCAACTGTATACGCCCAGAAGCTGGGAAATAATTCATGTATTAGTAGGAGTATAAACTATGTTAAGAGGAGCCCCAGCCTTCTCTGAATACGTCTCTACCCTAGATTTCTCAATAGCACGACAATGCACAGTTTACTAATATTTAAGAGAGTGGGGATTTGGGAGCAAGGGGACAGTAAACTATCAGAGGAAATGTCTAAAAAGCCAAAACCGTGGGCAGCATGATGAACCATGAACTGACACAGATGGCATTCATATTTCACAATAACGCCACCACTAACCATGAAGAGCTCTTTAGATCTATCTCACTGACTGCACGTGTCCTTTTAAAGTGCCCCAGGAAGGGTAACGGACAAGCCACCACCAGAATGAGAGAGCAGGAATGACAGGATGAACAAGTGTTCTTCTGCGCTGTCCCCTGGTGACATCCCTCAGCGATCCCTTGTCAGAGAATATCAGATGTAGGAGAGAGTCGGTGCAGAATGCTAAAGAGGCAGTTCTCAGACGCTTGCTTTGTTGGGGAGTCGTAGTAGAAGGGGGATCAGAAGTTTTGTTCTCATCTGATCTGATCAGGCCGCCTTGCCGCAAATATTAGACTAATGGGTTTTTTGCTTTCAAAGGAGAATGCAGCAAAAAAACAGTGATTTTGCCAAAGGAGTTTCACAGCTGCAAAAGACACGAGGCTTTTGTAACTTCTTTTTAAACTAAAGCTAAAGCAGGCCTGTGCATTGTGTTCTTAATCCTGTGAGGAGAACACATTCCTTTCCTTCTCACCCCTCAGGTCCCAGCCATCTGACGGTGCCTAGTTACGCTCTCTCACGGGTCTGAGGTCAGGAAGCTCTGGGAAGGAAGGCTGATGGAGGAGTGCCACCAGCCGTGGGGAGGATGCTTTAGGGGGGTAATCATTGAATCAACAAATACATGTCACCTACAAACAGAGCTGATATACAGCTGTCGTGCAATGGTGTGACTGTATCCTTTCATTTTTAAAATATCAAAACATTTCTGTACTGACTGGTAAAATGTCTCTACCTTAAGCCTTCCCAGTGCCCCCTTCTGCTGCAGAGGATCTAATCCCTTCCCCAGGACCTCCTGAATTCCCTCAGGCCACATGCCTATAAGATTAGCACCTGGTCCCAGGAAGGCCTCCAGGACTCTTCTCCAGCCCTTGGGCTGGCATTGTGCAAAAGGGCGGTGCCACTAACCTGGGTGCAAATATTCAGACTATCATCCTTGCCTATAAGATCTTAGCACTAAGCTGAGTATTGGTGATACACAGAAGAATGAAATACTGACTATAGTCTTCCAAGAGTTCCCAGTCTGGCAGAGAACTATCATGAAAAAGGCTCTGCGCTAAGCCCCGGGAATTTCAAGATGGTGCCACTTTGGTGAAACTGATTTGCAGAAACTGGACTTTATCAACATGCTAGAGTGGATCAGTTTCTCAGCGACAGATTCACATCACTCAAGCTCTCAAGAGACTACTATATAAACCAAAATGACAGTTTATTAATTTGCAACCAGAAATAAGAACATCTAAGCTGAGTGGACATTTGTGTCACCTTGACTAACACGTTCTTTCCTAGTAGGAAACTAAATAGGAAGACAAATGGTAATGCGAACGCAGCTTGAGCACACAGGCTGAGCAGGGGATATTAGAGGGATGGTTTTAATGTCACAGGGTGTCAAATTTTCTTAAGCTCGTGCCTTCATCTCTTCTTTGGGGATGGGCCTGCCAAACAAATAGAACTGGATGTTCCTGTGAGGTCACCCATGCACGCCCCCTTGGCAAGCCATTCCTCTCTGCCTATCACTTTCTCTGTTCCATGCAGACATCCCATTTTGGTTGACAGGTTCTATCTTTAGATTTGTTGATACTACCAACCAGGCTCCTGCCAAACTCTGTTAATTTCTTATCCCTGGCTTGGAAGACAAATCCCCCCCGCCCCTAACCGTAGGCTCACACACACACACACACACACACACACACACACACACACACACACACACACTGATCCTACTGTTTGGTTTCGAGTTTGGTTAACTGTTTGGTTAAGTCATTGGTTCCCAGTTCGGCTAAACTTTTGAAGCACCTGAGAAATTTTTGGAAATCCTGATGCCGGATTCCCACCTGCAGAAATTTTAGGGTGCAATCTAGGTATTGGACTTTTTTGAAGCTCCCCAAAATATGCAACCAGAATTTGGGGCTGCTAAAGAGTTGAAATTCAAAGAAAAGAGTTTTGAATTTGAGCAAAGTTTGGGAATTAACTCTCAGCATTGGTGGATGCTTCGATCTGTACCAGCTCTTAACAAATGCCAGTGTTCCAGCCTGAGGTGCTGAATTATTTGGTCTGGGGTCAGAGGCAGGTATGGGCATTTTTACAGAGTTCCCCAGTTGATTCCAATGTGTAGCCACGGTTGAAGTCCATCGGTCTAAAAATTAGCTTGCCTGACTCTTCCGTGTCAGTTTTTCCTTGGTTGTGGCATTGCACAGAGGAGAATTTGGGGCAAAGTCTGGAGAGGTGAACAGCTGGGAGTGTGTGTGACCCCGTGGCATCCGCAGGGAGAACACGTGGGCAGAAGGCAGTAGAGGAGCTCAAAGCATGTTTCTTTCTTAACATCCATACCAAATTTACAACATTTCCCTGTCGTGGACATGGGCTGGGCTATAGACTCTTAAGGCTACTTTCTGCCATATCTTCGAGCCACTACAAATAGAAGTTAATGAGTCTGGGTGTGCTTGAGAAAAGTGCCGCCTGCTGCCTGCTTTTCTACAAGGAATCTGACTTCCTCGTCTCCTGGGAGTGCTCTTTTGCCTTCTCCTCCACAACTCTCTGCCAGAGACCCCGGCTCTCTACAGGTCGCCATCTTGAGAGGGGCTCTGCTACATTTTGGTGCATATTCTCTTAGCAGCAGCTATGTTTGGCAGAGAAGCAAGAGACTGGAGAATTCCAGCCTGTCATCTTCCTAAATTAGCTATGGATTTTCAATTTTCCTCACAATTCCCTAATATCCTGCTGTCATCTCTAACCTTTCCAACGTGCATGAGTATTCATTTGGGCTTTCCCAGTGTCTGCGGGCTTGTCTGATTGTGGGGCATCTGGGAAAGCCATCAGCTCAGCTCTGTAAGCAACTTTTAAAAAGCAAACGCATTCCTAGGAAAGGAAAAGGCAGTGGGCAGGACAGAAGGCTGCTCCAGCGCCTCCGCCCTTCCTTTTCCTGGGACTGCCAGTCATCCACCGGACTTGGAACTGAATTTTAAGTAGGGACAAGGGGGAGAGAGCTGGGTCGCCAAGTACAGTTGGGCAGGTGACACACATCACAATTCCAGGGACACCACTGACACAGCATTCTACAGTCACAGTGCCCTACAGCCACCGCCCCCATTGCTGTATCCCACAGTCCTGGCAGAACTACTGTTTTTTCAAATTCCAGCTCCGCAGCAACCCCAGCTTCTGGTTGCATTGTGCTTCTGAGAAATGCTGCACCCACCAGAGAAGTTGCTTGTTTGCTCTGGGCTTCACTTTGTTCACCTAGAAATTGATAGGTGCTTTCCAGGTCTTGGCACGATTCTAAAAGTCACTCTCTCTAGGCCTGTGGGAGCCCGGCTATTTGCATGACTAAAACCATTTGTATATAATCTGTCTGATAAAATAAAGAGAACATTAATTTGAATCTTTCAATACCCAGGTCTGAGGCTGAATTCTTCTCTCTGGCCCTCCATTTTACACATTTCAGATTTGGTGATTCTTTGCAGCTACTTCCCAATTTATTCAAATGAAGAGCCAATCTCTCTCAGAAAGCAACTGTAGGGCAACATACATAACCTAAACATCTGTACCCCCATAATATGCTGAAATTTAAAAAAAAAAAAGCAACTGTATAGGAAACCCTTGTTATAAGGCATCTCACTACATCAAGCAAAGAGCAGCCATCATATAAAATATGATCACATAAATATCCATAATTAAATATAGTCATATAAAATATCCTTCTCTCTCACCTTAACTGATAAGCTACAAATCAGGATTGTCTTCGTCTTCAGAAACGAGCAGTCTGTGCACTGCATTTACAGGGTCATGTAAGGCCTTACAGACCTCACCTCTGACTGGTCACACCTAGATGCTTTTCTAGATCTCCATATGCTGCATTGAATCATAGATGCAGACGAAAGGAAACTGGGGTCTTATTATGTTGACAGATATCCAGTGCATGCTTATGCGAGGGAATCTGTGAGAGATACTTCGGCTTCCTCGTTTGGCAATATTTATTTGCTCATTATTGAAACTAACAAAAACTTCCAGGAGGCAACTGTGCTAGGAGAATTTTGTTCTTGCTGTTCTTTAACATGAACCATTTTCTAAAAAGAATCTCTTGTAATTGCTTAATGTCAGCAGACATCTTAGAGATCATCCAACATCATCTGTTTGACACCCATGAGGAAAGCAGAGATGTAAAGTCACACAGCAAGTTTGTGGCAGATAAAGTCCCTCATACCTAAAGCTGGACAAACCAAATTTTACCAGTTCATTCTACACCAGCTAAGCCAGGACCTCTTCAGTTCTCTGTTACCTGTCTCCAGAGTATTTCTGGAAGCCTCCACAATATTCATGGACAAATTAACCCTTACCAGGTATGCACTAGTTTATCTTCCATCAATATGGCATCACTGTGTTTGCAAGAGAATTGCTTTCATGCCACTGAATCAGAAAGCAAAATGCTAAAGCTGTCCTACATCCACCACTCTCACCCATTTATGCTTTAAAGTACATAAGCTTCAAATGAAGCTACTTTCTTAGACCTCTGATCTTCTCTTTGATAAAGTACTGAGTGATTAACAACCACTATACTCTGTCTTAGCATTGTCTTTAGTGGTAATAAGCCAAGACAGGGGCAAGCTACTCATGTGAGTTCCTGCTTCCCTTAGGGTGAGTTCTTTCCCAAAAGGCTTCTCTGTTCTTCATGAAAATCAACTCTTATAGGCCTATCCCAACAGTTTATGACTTATGCCCAGAGTGGAATCCCAGCTTAGATGCAAGGTGGGATCTCTATTACACTAATCATTTTCTTCTACGTCCATAGTGATAATCGAACATTGAAGAGTTTAGTTGGCTTGAGGGGAGGAGATGCCATTTGACCTTTCATATGAATGTGGTCTAAAATAAGACTTGCTTTCTGTTCCTCAGTTTTTCAATCCACAGAAGCCTCCCCTCACCTTCCCATCAGCTCCGTGCATTTGACTACTGCAAACTCTAGAGGAGTAGGACAGTGCCCGAGAATCAGTTGTTTCCTGCCCTACTGTAACTCCGTGGTAGACAGGCGCAGACCCAGGCTTTGCAGAGTCAGAAGCTTGTATAATTTTTGGCACCATCTTCAATAAAAAGAATGCAAAATGCCTAATACAAAACCGATATTTCTTTAAAAAGAGAAAAGAAATCACAACAAATTTTAAAATTTAAAAAGCTAACCAATAACAAAAACACTACAAAACCCAGAAAAATATCATAATAATTTTTATTGTTTAACTGCCAGACACATCTAAGTGCCTTTTTTATTAAAATTTTTTTTGATTACACACTTACTAATTGCTTCTTTATATTACCATGATTTTGTTCTATCAATTTCTATAGTGATCATAGATATTTCAGTCTTTCTTCCAGCATGGTTGATGGGAAATTACTTTTTATTATTATTGATAGAAAAGATCTTTTGACTTCACAACCTATTATTGGTCACATCATGTGTATTTTTGGAACAGGGAGAACTTCTATCAGATTTCTTCCATACATGAGCTATATGATCTCAGGCTTTTCAAGTTTGTTTGTGCAGTAACTGATCTTCATTGTCCTTTGGATCAGCGACATTCATTAGCTGGGGTGGTGGGGGGGGTGCTAAAGTTTCATTGACTTTCTGGAAACCCATGTCCTTTACCTCCCACCTGGCTTCTCTAGACCATGAGGAGGCAAATGCCCACCAAACCCCATTCTTTCCCCCACCCCCACCCCACCACTGTGCTGCAGCTGCTACAACCATTGCTCAGAGTTTGGCAAGTGTGCATATGGCGCAGCTGTGGCTGAGATAAAGAAACTGGAATCAGGGTCCCAAGCTGACTTCCTTCTGGTGCTTAGAGCACCCTCTAATAAGTGGACACATTGATGTTGGATCAAGTCACTCTGCAAATATTGGGAATGAATTAATGTTCTTGCACATCACACACACCACATTGTCTTTCTTTGATTGAGTGGTTTTCCAAATATGCTGCACAGACCCCTAGGTTTCCACAGGGGAAGGTGGTGGGTGCTCAGGGCAAAAAGGAGCTCAGTGGGCAGGACTCTGGGTCCCCTACCAATCAGACTCAATCAGATTCAACTGAATTAAATGAAAGTGTTTCGCTTAAAAGAAAAGTTTGAAAAATGTTTCCAATCAATTCATTTTCATCAGGAACAAGCACGATGCTCCCTAGATCTGTACTCTTGTCACTTAGAAACATTATCAAATTATTTGCCAATGATTACGAGTGAAAGCACTTACATAAATGCAATTAAACGATTAATCCTGTTCTGTGTTTTGCTACTACATATTCATGCAACATGTACGTCAGTCTGTTTCAGAATTGCGTTATTTCTGCTTTACTTTGTTTTCAAGTGTTCTGTTCAAAATGCAGTTGTTTGAATAAAAAACAATTTGTTTCAGTTACTTAACACAGATGTCCTGGGAACATCACCAATTTCTTGGTACAGCAGGGACACATCCACTGGTTGACATTTAATAAGTTGTTTTTTTTTTTTTTTTAACTTTCTTTTTTAGCTCTCAGAGTTATTCCTGTATTCACTTGAGATTTGCCCTAGTATTTTTTCTCTGGATTTCTTTATCAAGCTCTACATTTTGCCAACTCTTCCATTTAGGTGTTTGCTTTTGTAAGATAATTTGCCAATGAGAAACGATTAGCATTTTCTCAGATGTTGTTTGTTAGTTTTATGTTGTATCTGATTCTCTCTCTCTCTCTTTTCAAGGTCATAGCACATGGATTACCTTTCCCTCTTTCTTCTCCCTATCTTTGGGAGCTGGTCGGGAATTACACAGCTTAGGCAATTAGTAAGTCAACTCATACTTGGACAAGTCAATACTCGAACAACTTGCTACTTCTGATTCCATGTCTTCTTTCTTGGTTTTTTTTCTCTTCCATGGGCTTCTTAGGAGAGGATTTGGGGTCCATCTCTGATTCTACATGTCCTACCTGTTGAATTCTACCTAATACCATTGCTTTGAAATCGCATATGCAAGAATGACATCCATTTATCTCTGAAGCTGTGTCTGCTTCCCTGAGTCACATACCTGCATTTTCAATGACTAATGAGATATCACTAGGAAGTCCCAAACGCAATGTGTCCAGTATTAAACCAGACCTTGCAGTAAAGGATTAATTTGCCTTCACATGATGTGATAAACCATTGTGTTTGTTCTCTAATATTATTTGCTTTTGAGTGAAGTATTAAGTATAATGCTAATTCAATAAAAAGTCCCTTTTCAGGGTCAGTCAAATTCAAAATGGTAAGTGCAAGTTTAAAATAAAATTTTTAGAAGTAATCTGTTATACTTTAATGTGAGGTAGTCAAACCAAGCATTGCTCATTGTAATAAAAGTCCACCAAACTTCCAGGACTCTGATATTCAATTCTCTGGTAGGAATCAAGGTACATGCCCAAGCTGTCATGAATCATGTCTATAAGTCTATAAAATATGGAACATTTTCTGTTAGAAATATTATTTTTTTAAAAATTGTGAAAACATGTCCCTTTTGAGTGAAATTTGGAATAAAAACATCTCTTCCCAGGATACTTTCATGTATCTAAAAGTCTAAATTGTGTTCATACTTTTACAGCCATTCTTTTATCCCACCAAATATTTGTTAAGTGCTTTTTTGTACCAGGCACAGTTTTAGATTCCGGGGGACCTTGGAGAACAAGGCAGACAGTAGAATTTACCTTCAGGAAGCCTGTAAACAAATAAACAAACACACAAACAGCACCAAAGAGTGGTAAGTAAGGTGTGGAGAGGACGAAGAACAAGGGAGACATTGGACAGGCAAATTGGGGGTGCTGCTTTGGCCAGGTGGTGAGGGAAAGCATCTTTGGGACAGAAGCTTGAGCAAGGTGAGAGTGAGCTATGCAGAGATCTAGGGGAGGAGCATTCCAAGTGAAGGAATAGCAAGTACAAAGGTCCAGAAGTAGAAATGAGTTTGGTGTGTGAAACAGGGGTTCTTAACTTGGGGTCCACATATAGAATCAGGAGGTCCCTGAACTTGAGCGGGGAAGAAAATTATACCTCTATTTTCACTAGCTGCTAACTGAAATTTAGCATTTCCTCCACTAATGACTGCAGGCAAACAGACTGCAGTAATATTAGCAGCATTCCATATCACATTGCAGTTATTTCAGGTGTCTGGAAATGTCGTTTGTGCTCATGATGACTTCAAAGTTATGATAGAGCTGTTGCTGCATCCTGTTATTTAACATGTTGGTGGAGAAGCACATGCATTAC
Source organism: Propithecus coquereli (assembly GCF_000956105.1). Classification (NCBI taxonomy): domain Eukaryota; kingdom Metazoa; phylum Chordata; class Mammalia; order Primates; family Indriidae; genus Propithecus; species Propithecus coquereli. The sequence goes on along the minus strand of NW_012134969.1, from coordinate 6,513,645 downwards.
TGTAACCCAAGTGTATTTTTTAATATTCTGGTAACCATATTTCATTGTAATTGTATCCTTTGTAATCTTATGTATATAATTTTATACATTTAAAAACCTTCTGAGAGGGCATCCATTCGCTTTACCAGACCACCAAAGGGGTCTCCAGTACAGAAAAGGTTAAAAAGCCCCATGTGAGAGGGAAGCATGAAGGCAAGTATGACTGGTGCGAAGTAGCAGCTGAATAGTCAGGGTAGGGGGCGAGGCAGACCACCAGGGCAGGAGAGGCTGCAGTAGAGAGGTGAGGTTTTATGTTAAGGGTGGTGGGAAGTTATTGGAGGCTTTTGAGTGGGGAGGTCCCATGATCTAAGCAGCAGGTGACTCTGGCTCTGGTATGGGGGAAAGATGGTTAAGGTAAGGAGAGCTGTCCTGGAGACCATAACAAGGCCAGTCCCGTTGGAAGCTGATGGGAACTCGGGCTAGGGAGGCCAAGGTGGAAGTGGTGAAAGAGGTCACGATTATGAATATGTTTTGAAGGTAGAACTGACAGAATCTGATGACAGCTTGAATGTGGGTGCGTGAGGAAAAAGAACTCTCTTTTTCCTAAAAGGGAGACTTTCAGGTTTGTAGCAAGTGGTGGCACTTATCAGGAGGGAGATGGGGAGGAGTAGGTTTGGCATGGGGAACGAAGTGACTATGGAACCAAAAGTTCCTTTTTGAACATGTTAAATTTGAAATGCCCACTAGCCATCCACATGGTGCTACTGAGGAAAAAGTTAGATATGAGTCTGGAGTTCGGGGAAAAAATAAAGGCTGGAGAACTAAATTTAGAGATCCTAGATATACAATTGATGTATGCTATGGTTCGGATGTTTGTCACCTTCCTACCCTCATGTCAAATTTGATCCCCAATGTCAGAGGTGGGCCCTAGCAGGAGGTGTTTGTGTCATGGAGATGTTTGGGCCTCTCACGAATGGATTAATGCCCTCCCTGGGGAGCTGGTGAGTGGTTCTCACTCTATTAGTTACCAAGAGAGCTGGTTGTTAAAAAGAGCCTGGCACCTCTCCCCTCTCTCTTTCTTCCTTTCTCAACATGTGATCTTGATCTTGGCATGTGCCCAGCTCCCTTCCACCATGAAGGAGCAGCCTCAGCCCTACCAGAAACAGATGCTCAAACTTGAACTTTCCGACCCCCAGAATGATGAAGCAAATAAACCTTTTTTTTT
>NW_012134969.1:6509814-6512391 GCF_000956105.1 Propithecus coquereli | reverse complement strand
ATTTTTGGCACCATCTTCAATAAAAAGAATGCAAAATGCCTAATACAAAACCGATATTTCTTTAAAAAGAGAAAAGAAATCACAACAAATTTTAAAATTTAAAAAGCTAACCAATAACAAAAACACTACAAAACCCAGAAAAATATCATAATAATTTTTATTGTTTAACTGCCAGACACATCTAAGTGCCTTTTTTATTAAAATTTTTTTTGATTACACACTTACTAATTGCTTCTTTATATTACCATGATTTTGTTCTATCAATTTCTATAGTGATCATAGATATTTCAGTCTTTCTTCCAGCATGGTTGATGGGAAATTACTTTTTATTATTATTGATAGAAAAGATCTTTTGGCTTCACAACCTATTATTGGTCACATCATGTGTATTTTTGGAACAGAGAGAACTTCTATCAGATTTCTTCCATACATGAGCTATATGATCTCAGGCTTTTCAAGTTTGTTTGTGCAGTAACTGATCTTCATTGTCCTTTGGATCAGCGACATTCATTAGCTGGGGTGGTGGTGGGGGTGCTAAAGTTTCATTGACTTTCTGGAAACCCATGTCCTTTATCTCCCACCTGGCTTCTCTAGACCATGAGGAGGCAAATGCCCACCAAACCCCATTCTTTCCCCCACCCCCACCCCACCACTGTGCTGCAGCTGCTACAACCATTGCTCAGAGTTTGGCAAGTGTGCATATGGCGCAGCTGTGGCTGAGATAAAGAAACTGGAATCAGGGTCCCAAGCTGACTTCCTTCTGGTGCTTAGAGCACCCTCTAATAAGTGGACACATTGATGTTGGATCAAGTCACTCTGCAAATATTGGGAATGAATTAATGTTCTTGCACATCACACACACCACATTGTCTTTCTTTGATTGAGTGGTTTTCCAAATATGCTGCACAGACCCCTAGGTTTCCACAGGGGAAGGTGGTGGGTGCTCAGGGCAAAAAGGAGCTCAGTGGGCAGGACTCTGGGTCCCCTACCAATCAGACTCAATCAGATTCAACTGAATTAAATGAAAGTGTTTCGCTTAAAAGAAAAGTTTGAAAAATGTTTCCAATCAATTCATTTTCATCAGGAACAAGCACGATGCTCCCTAGATCTGTACTCTTGTCACTTAGAAACATTATCAAATTATTTGCCAATGATTACGAGTGAAAGCACTTACATAAATGCAATTAAACGATTAATCCTGTTCTGTGTTTTGCTACTACATATTCATGCAACATGTACGTCAGTCTGTTTCAGAATTGCGTTATTTCTGCTTTACTTTGTTTTCAAGTGTTCTGTTCAAAATGCAGTTGTTTGAATAAAAAACAATTTGTTTCAGTTACTTAACACAGATGTCCTGGGAACATCACCAATTTCTTGGTACAGCAGGGACACATCCACTGGTTGACATTTAATAAGTTGTTTTTTTTTTTTTTTTAACTTTCTTTTTTAGCTCTCAGAGTTATTCCTGTATTCACTTGAGATTTGCCCTAGTATTTTTTCTCTGGATTTCTTTATCAAGCTCTACATTTTGCCAACTCTTCCATTTAGGTGTTTGCTTTTGTAAGATAATTTGCCAATGAGAAACGATTAGCATTTTCTCAGATGTTGTTTGTTAGTTTTATGTTGTATCTGATTCTCTCTCTCTCTCTTTTCAAGGTCATAGCACATGGATTACCTTTCCCTCTTTCTTCTCCCTATCTTTGGGAGCTGGTCGGGAATTACACAGCTTAGGCAATTAGTAAGTCAACTCATACTTGGACAAGTCAATACTCGAACAACTTGCTACTTCTGATTCCATGTCTTCTTTCTTGGTTTTTTTTCTCTTCCATGGGCTTCTTAGGAGAGGATTTGGGGTCCATCTCTGATTCTACATGTCCTACCTGTTGAATTCTACCTAATACCATTGCTTTGAAATCGCATATGCAAGAATGACATCCATTTATCTCTGAAGCTGTGTCTGCTTCCCTGAGTCACATACCTGCATTTTCAATGACTAATGAGATATCACTAGGAAGTCCCAAACGCAATGTGTCCAGTATTAAACCAGACCTTGCAGTAAAGGATTAATTTGCCTTCACATGATGTGATAAACCATTGTGTTTGTTCTCTAATATTATTTGCTTTTGAGTGAAGTATTAAGTATAATGCTAATTCAATAAAAAGTCCCTTTTCAGGGTCAGTCAAATTCAAAATGGTAAGTGCAAGTTTAAAATAAAATTTTTAGAAGTAATCTGTTATACTTTAATGTGAGGTAGTCAAACCAAGCATTGCTCATTGTAATAAAAGTCCACCAAACTTCCAGGACTCTGATATTCAATTCTCTGGTAGGAATCAAGGTACATGCCCAAGCTGTCATGAATCATGTCTATAAGTCTATAAAATATGGAACATTTTCTGTTAGAAATATTATTTTTTTAAAAATTGTGAAAACATGTCCCTTTTGAGTGAAATTTGGAATAAAAACATCTCTTCCCAGGATACTTTCATGTATCTAAAAGTCTAAATTGTGTTCATACTTTTACAGCCATTCTTTTATCCCACCAAATATTTGTTAAGTGCTTTTTTGTACCAGGCACA
>NW_012134969.1:6502404-6507024 GCF_000956105.1 Propithecus coquereli | reverse complement strand
GCGCCCGGCCAGCATGGCTCTTATTTGGACCCTGAGATCACCAGTCTCAGTCTCAATTATATGACTCTAATAGGGCCTGTTCCAGACCAAAATGTGGGAGAACAATTATTCTTTAGCTGCTTCATGTCTTATTCAGGCACTTGCAGCCCTACTTTGTCAGGCCTCAAATGGAGCTCCTGAGTCTGACTTCCCCAAGGGTCTCCCAAGCTGATGGTCTGTCCCAAGTCTCTCCCTCAACATGTAGTGTGGCTTCTATTATTTCCCGTTCCCTCTGGCTGCACCTTGGAGACACATGCCACTGACTCCTCGCCCCTACACTCCTCACCAATAGGCACAGAGCCTGCCGGAGGTGTGAGAACAATCTGGTCCTTACTGGCTGGGGGCTCTGATGTTGTTTCCCACTCTCCCCATTGTCTGTAACTCAATGTGTCCCTCCTGGCCTTCCCCTTCCCTGTGGTCTGGCTAATACCAGATCCCAGTTTCTTCCAGTTGACTAATCTTTCTCCAGTCGTCAGCTGGAAAGAGCTTTGGATGAGGAGCAAAGGACCTGGGTTCTGATTCTATGCTACTACAAACTTGAGCAGTCGCTGAAAAGCAGAGTCCCATTTTCCACTTTTGAAAAGCTCACGGTCTAAATGAGCTCTAAGTTGTAGTCTCTTAATAATACCACAATATTTTCATTATTAATGTTATTTTCTTTTATATTTTTTGAGACAGAGTCTTAATCTGTCACTTGGGCTAGAGTGTGCTGGCGCCAGCCTAGCTCACAGCAACCTCAAACTCCTGGGCTCAAGCGATCCTCTTGCCTTCAGCCTCCCAAGTAGCTGGGACCACCACACCAGGCTAATTTTTACTGTTTTTAGTAGAGACAGGGTCTCACTCTTGCTTGGGCTGGTCTTGAACTCCTGAGCTCAAGCGATCCTCCTGCCTTGGCCTCCCAGAGTGCTAGGATTATAGGCGCGAGCCACCGCGCCTGGCCTATTAATGTTATTTTCTACTGACATATCATAATTGTATAATTTATGGGGTACAATGTGATGTTTTGATATATGTAAATAATGTGGAATGATTAAATCAATATAATTAACATATTCATCACATAGTTTACCTATCATTTTTTATGGTGAAATATTTGAATTTACTCCCTTAGTATTTTGAAATATACATGCATTATTATGACGGTAGTAACCTTGCTGTGCAATAGATCTCAAAACCTGTGCTTCCTGTCTACCTGAAACTTTGTACCCTTTGATCAACAGCTCTCCATTTCTTCCCTTCTCACCCCCTCAACCTCTGTAACCAGCATTCTACACTCTACTTTTATGCATTTGACATTATTAGATTCCACATATAAGTGAGATCAAGTGGTATTTGTCTTTCTGTGCCTGGCTTATTTCACTTAGCATAATGTCCTCCAGCTTCATCCATGTTGTCCCAAATGATAGGATTTCTCTCTCTTTTAAGAATGAATAGTATTTTATACACACACACACACACACACACACACACACACACATACGCACGCACGCACGCGCGCGACAGTTTCTTTATCCATTCATTCATTAGTGGACATTTAAGTTGACTTCGTATATTGGCTCACAATACCACAATCTTCTATAAGGGACTAAATCTGGGTAAAATGTTAGTGGGTATTAATTGGGTAAACATGTTTTCTCTTCCAGGTCACGTATGTGAACTCTACCTGGGGTCTCCTGAGGAATTTTGTCTTTCCATATTCCAGAGGGTTTATTTCAATACTGATAGTATGTAAATATTGGGCAGACCCATGGGATGTGTTACTTCAGGTAGCTGAATTTTTAGCAGCCCACAAATCACCTCCACTTATGCCAGTGGACAGTCCTGACTCTGTGAGGACAGGTTATTTAAGTGGAAGGGATTTGGAAAAAGATCATGGAGAACAATCTAGTTTTTTAAAAAGCATTAGGTTTGGGCCCATAGAGCACATTTTATTCCAGAGGGGATCAACTGATGGAAAAATGAAAGACTGCAGATAATTGATTGTGAGACCCCTCCCTCTCCTCCACTGGCCTAGGAATGACCAGAAACTGCACCTGGACAAGGTGCAGTTTATCCCCCATGGGCAAAGATGGAGAGTCAAAACAATAGGAAAATCATCACCAGATAGCATAACTGTATTCTAGCTCCTGGGGGGCAGGAAGAATTCTCAGGGCTCTTCTAAATCCCAGAGGGACGGTTTAGCATTTCAGATTCAGCCTGCCATTGTGTTGTGGCGGTAAGAGTGGAAACACATCAAAAGCAAGCATTTGCAAATGCCACCATTATCTTTCTCTCTGCAACTCCACAATGATCCAGGCTCCACATGGGCACAGACTGACTCCTGTGATCTTTTAAGGCTGGATTTTGGTGCCATTCCCAAATGTGCCAAAGGTTTAGAAGAAGTCCCATTAAGGAGAACGGGGAGGAAAATGCCACCCTGCCCTCACTTCTCAAGGCCTGGAAAAGGAATAGTGAGTGGAATTGTAGAACATTGGGTAGTGTCCTTGGGGAGAAAAAAAGACATCTACTCTCTGGCTGGCTTTGGACTTCATGGGGAGAATCCAAAATCAGACAAAGAGTGCTTAAGAAATAAGACATATCGCTTAAATATTCAGTTCTCCAAAATGTCTACAATTTAATTAAACAACAGGGTTGATCTTCTAGCTCTTATGAGCTCTTTTTAATTAAACTTTGCATTTCTCCTCTCTGCTCTGTGGGGGCATTCCAGGGTAGCATTTGGCTTTGAGTGAGCAGTCACTTCGGCCACCCAGGATGGTTTGGAAAAGTTCTACTGCTGAGTTAACAGAATTCTTAAATGTGATGCTCATCGACTCCTCATTTTCACCAATATCCAGAAAGTCAGGAATGCTCATTAGTGTTAATGAAACTTGTATGTCATGTTATTTACTTTTTTGTGGGCTGTCTGCAAAATATCTGACTCCACATAGAACTCAAATGTTGACTATGTTCCTGGTCAAGGTGCAGTTCATCCACCCACAAAATAGTGCCACAATTCTCACTCTTAATACAGAATCGTTTTACCCTTTGGATTAGGACTAAAAATCTCACAACAATGGGTGTAGCATGACATCTCAGACACAATAGTGAAATTCATGAAAAGCCAAGATACCAATTACCCTGCAATAAAGTGGGAAACTGCCACTGGAGAAAGTGCTTGAGTATGACATATTTTTAATCCTTAAAGTGGAGAGAACTCCATCTAGGATAATGAGGACATCAAATTATTGTGTAGACATTATTCTCACAAACTCCTCATGTTCTAACTGAGAGCATCCTCTACACAATGAAGAAATAAATGAGCAAACTGATTGACCGGGAAAGTAAGGAGGTGAATGAGGAAAGATGGGTATAGATGAATGAAGTGGTAACTGCATTCCTAGAACATCGGCTGCAATAATTTGGAACTGTGTGACCATTTTCTGCTTTGTAGAAACATAGACCACAAAAGCTATGCTCCTGCTGAATTCTCTACACCAGTGATCCCCAACCTTTTTGGTACCGGGAACTGGTTTCATGGAAGACAGTTTTTCCACGGACAGGGGTGGGCGGAGCTCAGCGGTGATGCAAGCGATGGCTAGCAGCTGTAAATGCCCTTGCTTGCTTACCTGCTGCTCACCGCCTGCTGTGAGCCTCTCTGTGACCAGGGTTTGAAGACCACAGCTGTACACAGAGAATACATAATCCAAATGTCTCCATATAAAATCTTGGAAAAAGTGATTCAAAACAGCATAGATTTCAGATTAGAAACAAAATACACTGCAGTAATTTAGATTTTTAAAACCCAAGATCAACCTTGATGGATTGGTATTAAAAATGCTATTGCAAAAAAATTTTTAGATAAAAATATTACTATAACCTTTCCAACAAATTTTGTTTTAGACTGTGGCCAAAGGCCTAAAATTGAACATTGGAATTCTTTTAACAATGTGCAATACAGGAAGACTGGCAAAACTTTTTTTTTTTTTTTGGCTTTATTATTACCATTCATATGTTGTGCTTTGGGAAATTTATTTTATTTTACAGCAAATATTAAGTCAGAAGTAATTGCATTATAATGTGTATATAGAAACAGAAAAATTTAAATTGGAAAGCAAAACAAAGAACTTTTTCAAAGTTTGACTCTCATCTTTTTGAATATATTTGTCTTTTTTCTTCTTCATACGAAAACAGAGTAATTCTGGTTGCTCTATTTTATCATCTTTAAGGGTTTGCTAATCGTAAATGGGTTGCTGCTGTGCAAACCCATCCTATGCAGAGTTCAAATTTTGGGGAAAGGTGTGTGGGGCCAAAGGCTGTGAGATAAAGTACATGTGGTAGGGTAGGCAGGGAAGACCCCATCTTTATCATATGGGGGAAGAAAGTGGGTTTCAATGATGTAATCCATGACCTATCCCTTGCTCATGCTACACCGGTAGCTAAATGCATACCACTGGGAACACACTTGACAACAATGGATGCCTTGCCCAAATTAGGTAAAATTGTCTGGAATCTTCTTTAGCTTACTGACAGGGCTTCTCAGATTTCAGCATGTGAACAGAAGTTGGGAGGTAGTATAATTATTTGTTCTGATTTTGCTAGCTA
>NW_012134969.1:6472364-6501054 GCF_000956105.1 Propithecus coquereli | reverse complement strand
ATAAATTTGGTGCAGCCTGGTTGTGCAGTGTTATAAAGTCTGCAGCAGTGTGCAGTGATGTCCTGAGCTTCCATATTCAGTCCATACTCACTCACCACTCACTCGCTGACTCACCCAGAGCAACTTCAGTCCTGGAAGCTCCATTCATGGTAAGTGGCCTATAGAGGTGTACCAGTTTTATCTTTTATCCTGTATTGTTGCTGTATCTTTAGATGTTTAGATATGTTTAGATACACAAATACTTACCATTGTGTTACAGTTGCCTGCAGTATTCAGGACAGAAACCTGCTGTACAGGTTTGTATCCTGGGAGGAATAGGCTATACCATGTGGCCCAGGTGGGCTACACCATCTAGGTTTGTGCTAAGTACACTCACTCTGTGATGTTCACACAACAACAAAATTGCCTAATGACACATTTCTCAGAATGTGTCCCCATCATGAAGTGACACATGACTTTGTATGGGAGGACGTGCACAGGTTATACACAAATACTACTCTATTTTATATCAGAGACTTGAGCATTGGCAGATTTCAGTATCTGCGGGAGTCCTGGAACCAATCCCCCAAAGACACCAAGGGAAGACCACAAAGTCTGTCAAGAAAGCCACACTGGAAGCAGCCATTGTACGTGTGACATAAGGATCTCGGAGCACATGTTTGTGTACTCAGTCCACTCAGGTTGCCCTGACTCTCATACCCTTACTTTCCTTTGCCCTACTTCTCGCATCTATTTTATTTTTTTTTCATCTTGCAATGTTTTATTCGTATTTGAAAACTATCTAAAATCCTCTTTGGAAGAAGGCAGAATATAAATGAACTAATAGTTCTTATTTTACAATGTGAGTTTGGCTATTTTAGCCAAAGCATTTTGCTATTCTAATAAAACACCCTATTAGAGAACCCTTTCAAAGCGTGTAACAGGTAGATACGTGACCGGGGTAAAACCTACACGACTCTTCAGTTTAGATTCCAGTTCCCAGATGGGAAAAATCAGATGAGCAGTCCTCTTACAGGGATGTTTCTCAAATTTCAATAACGGACATCTCTCTTTTAAAAGAAAGTAATTATCATAAGCCTTCATTATTGATTTATTTTTATTATAATGCTACTTAAATATGTAAACTCATAAAGTGAAATATAAACTCCTTATGCTTATACTCTTATGCAACTATAAAGCCAAAACAGATTTACAAATTAAATACAAGTAAAGCTAGCTACAAAACGAAAATATTCAAATCAATAATTTTAACGTGACTAGAGAAGGCTGTTTTGCTGAATTAAATTTCAAACACAGTCTCATGTCCAATTTTATATATTTTTGGGTTCCTTTTTTTGTGACTTCAATAATACTAATGCCAATTCACCCAAGAATACTGTTTCAAGATAATATTAACATTTTCAAGGCTTTGTTTTCTGGTTCAAAAAAATTTCACCTCATACATAAAACTGTCAGTGAGAAATCCATGAAAGTCAAATTTTAAAAGTAGTTCAGTAAAACTGTCTGGTATTCCTGAAGATAAAGTTAACATCACAGTGTAATTGGAACATGCATTAAATGGATAACAAATCCAATTACTGCTTGAATAGGAACAGAAAAATGCTTCCTTGTATATTTACTATTGTGCTTACTGCTAATGAATTTTTGCAAGTTGCTACCTACAACGATGGCATCTGCTTACAAGAGGAACACACACCCACTGCAGTGGAGTGGATTCTTTTGAATGTAAAACTTTGACCATGGGATTAGTGAATCAACTCTCTCAGCACTTTCCTCTTTTCAAACTCCTGCAAAATTTTTGTCCATATAGCATCCTCATTGGGAGTACAAGTATTGTGTGGATGTACGCAGAATTCCACATGATTCTGATAATATTGATTCTTTTCTAAGAGTATCACTGAAATTAAAATATAATATCACCCCCCAAAAAAAGAAGGAGAAGAAGCTCCCAAACCCCTGAGAAAGCATTTGCAGCCCCCAGCTTGAGAAATACTGCCATAGAGAATGCTTCTATATTAGGCATACCCCTGTGAGATAGAACAGCAGCAACGCAGGGTTGGGATAGAGAGGCCATCTCCAAGCCCCAACAACAGGTTTCTTTACATTCTTTGCTTCCTCCCTAATTGTCACCAATCAACTCCAGCCCTGGATGTGGAGGGGCCATCGTCTGCCTTTCCCAGACAGTGGTGATGAAGAGGAGGCTGAGGGACCCTGAGCATGGCTTCGCTCCCTTTGCAGTGCACACAAATCCCCAGAGCTCTTGCTCAAATGCAGATTCTGACTCAGATCTGGAGTGGGCCCTGAGAGACACTGCATTTCTGACAAGCTCCCAGGTGATCTATCTGATGCCACTGGCTCACGGTGCACATTTCGAGAAGCCTGCGACTAAGGCCTGCTAAGCTCCCTTCTAAAATCATCCTTAGAGGAGGCAAGCTTTTCCTATTTTGCCTCAAGTTATTAGAAAATTGCCTTAACCTTATGTTTTATTTGAGACTAAGGCATTTGGGCTTCTATGAAATAGAGCAGGGACTTATTAAGTAGATTAAACAGATTACAAGGTTCTTATTTCAATCTAAGAGAAAGCAAAGTTTCACCAGGCCCAAAGGATATTCACATTACAAGAACTTTTCATACCGCTAGTTGGTATGAAGTTTTAATAAGATTAACAGCCAAAGAGTCAATATATCAAACTCTAGAATACCCGATTTAATTATAAGTACGCTTGATGGTATATCAATAAATCAAATAATTTAGAAGTGAGTTGAGTGATTTATTTTCCTTTTGTGGTTGGATTTCAATGACTGCCCAAAGCTGTAGCATGCCATTATATCAGCCTATTCCCATAGTGATATTCATGGCTAGAAAATACTTTGATTTTTTTTTTATATATTTATTGTCCAGGGTTTTGTGAGAAAATACTTTGATTTTTAATTAAATGCTACATATTATTGGAAGAAACTCATGACAAAGCTATCTCTTTCATGTGAAGCCTATGAAAATCTTGTATCACTATAAATGCAAATCAAACTCACTGTGGTTTTAGCAGATGGTGGATTATTTTGCTTCTCACATAGCAAGAAGGCTGAAGGTTGGAGACCTAGTATCAGCAGCTTGGTAATGTCACAGTCACTATCTTGGCAATTCTCCTGGTCTTTTTCTCATCATCACAAAATGGCTTCCTCTGTTTCAGATGTCAAGTTTGCATTTGAGGCAGGAAGGAGAGGCATAAAGACAGCCTCAGCCTTATCCATCAGTTTAACCAGGAAAGCCAACGTTTCCCAGAAATCCCTGGAAGACTCCTGCTGGCATGTCATTGGCTAAAACTATGTCACATGACCACTCCCTCACCTACCCATCCCCTAGTAATGTGGGCAAGAGAGAAAAGTTTGGAACTAGATAATCGATTAGCCATCCAATTGTTTTTATATCTCAAATGCCTGTTTAATTGAAAAAACATTATTTATCTCTTTCTTATACTATCTCTTTCTTAGCAGAAATTGTGATAGTTTTAAAAAGTATGGGAGATACATGAAATTCCTGAAAGGAACCTCAGGAGGTCTGGAGATTTCTGGTTATGAAAAGTGAAAGATATTATCTAAAGCTCCTTCTAAGAACATGTGAAGTTGTCCTAAAGTAAAAAGGTCATATATGGTTGTCAACAACGCATAATTGACGGTGTCATCTCCCTAAATCCTCCACTGAGACTGCTGAATTTAGCAGGATAGATTCTCTTTCCCTTATTCAGAGCCAATTCGAAGCTTTTACAAGTAGAGCTTCCAGAAATGCAGTCCAATGCAATAGGACAGAGTGCCTTCCCCTGGGTCCCTGGTCCTTCCCTGGTCTCATCACAGCAGGCCACACTGTTCTCAGTGGGCCCATATACTGTGGAGACCTCAGTGCAGCAGAATTTCCCCTTACTGCATGCCCAGGGTAAGACCATCTCATTCAGAAACTCAGAAAGGATGTTGAACAGATTCCAGCCCTTGTTCAGTCTTTGATTCCTTGACTTCCTCTTTATTTTGAGGCTTTGATATGATAAAATAGTTCTTAGCCTTAAACTTTGTATATTTGATATATTTTGAACTTGCCATGGAATCTTGGCTTTAACTCTTCTTAATTTCAATTCTTTTTATAAACACCAAAGTTCTTAGTGACTATTTCTAAGGAAGGATTCATTTGGCTTCTACGCATGTATCTGTGTGAAGAGTATTCTGTTTTCTAGATTTACTAAGAGTTCTGCATTTCTTATCTTCTTGTAGAATAAAGAAGTTGGATAATTGCTGTTATGATGTTAGGCTGATATATGAATTCATTTCTTAGTTTACTTGTACTTTAGGCAGTGCTGTAAGGAATGCTGGGGTTCTAGGTCACAATTCCTGGCCTGGTCCCCACCACACCCAGCTGTCAGCCTCAAACAGGATAGAAAATATTTAACCATATGTCAAGCCTCCTTTTCACTACATCCAGGACCTACATCACTAAAGAAGTACTGGACTATAATCACACAAAATTTTAATTTCACTGGAAAGAGAAAGTCTTTTCATATGTATTTAAATATGTAACAGCATCTTTTTTAGACTCATTAATTAATTAATTATTTTAGAAACAAGGTCTCATTGTCACCCAGACTAGAGTGCAGTGGCCCAATAATAGCTCACTATAACCTTGAATTTTGGGACTCAAGTGATCCTCCTGCCTCAGCCTCCTGAGTAGCTGGGACTACAGGCTGGTGCCATCATGCAAGGCTCATTTTTAAAAAAATTTTTGTAGAGACAGGGTCTCTGTGTCACCTGGGCTAGTCACAAACTTTGGACCTATTTTAATGAGTTATTTTTCCAGAAATATCTGTGTCTTAAAGAAGATAGGGGAAGGAATTTAGAGATATGACTCTGAACGGAAAGAGTTCAGATCTTGGGACACCTGGAAGAAAATGAGATTTTTAAGCAGGGGTTCTTATTCGGGCCTCTTAAATCACACGGTGTGGAGGGGCCAAGTCTGCCTACTTTCCCAGTCTTTATAAGTCTTGGCCCCACACACACAGTATGATTGAAAATTCGCTCCCATGAGGGAACTACCCTGGAATTGCAAGGAAACAGCCTTGAAGGAGGAGGTGAGAAGCTCTGAAGAGAAATTGAATCTGCTCCTCAGTTTTCCTTGGATGTAGCCCCCGTAGCTCCTTTTACTAAACACTTTTGGAGAGTGAAGATGAATTTCTGTGGAAAAGAAGAAAAATTATGAACTACAAATCAGATTTCATCTCAACTCTCTCATATAGTAAACAAACAAAGAGCAGATTTTTGGAGAAGAAACTCAACCTTTCTGATTTACTTGGACAAAACAAAATGTCCCCATTTCATAAATGCTTATGCTGGTGATGGCGGTGAAAATATGAGCTCTTCTTTCTACACAGAAAGCATTTCATTAGCAAATGAATTATGAAGAATATGACACAGATATTTGAAGATGCAAAGAAACTTAGAAAGGATAGTAGCAAGGTATTTGGAAATGACGAAAATTGGATGACTGCTCAAATACATACAGTGGCAAAAATAAACCCTTGCCACTTGGAGCAACAAACAAGGACGTGTCAGCTTATGGAACAAGGAAATGATGGATCTCTAAACACACTCCTTTGGTGAGCTACAGCTGGTTACTCTGTTTTGGGTGTGCCATTTCAAAGTGTTTTTATGTGCGCGTTGTGCTAACGTGCCAAGAGTTGAGTGTATACCAACGGCTGGTGCTTGGGTGGATTTTTTTCCCCTAATCCAACTATAGCCCCCAGAGCTCCTAGGAGTCATGAAATCATAATCTTTACATTGGAAAAGACTTGAAAATTTTCTAGCAAGGTGGTTCCTAACCTTTTTAATCATGAGAATCCTTTTCAACCTTAAAAGAAAAAAGGACTTTGAGAACCTCCACAGGATATAGCTGCATTTTTAATATATGTGCTTTGAGAAAATGTGAAATGGCAAAAGACTTTTATAAATTCAGTGACATTCATAATTAATTTGTACTTCATTAGTCATAATAGCATTTACATAATTTGAAAAGGAATAGTATATACACTTGCCGGGCACATTTTTCATTCCATCTAAAGCAACACTACTTGTACACATGAATTCACAGAGCCCTTGTAATAACGCCACCACTTCGTCACTGGAGGTCTTTTAGTCACAAATTGAGAGAACCTGAACCTGGCAAATTACCCTTTTGATAGGCTACAACAATCGTGCCAAGTTATTGTCTAGCCTGTCCTTGAAATCCTCCAGTGACAGGTAACTCACTACTCAAAAAGGTATCTCGTTCTGTCTTTGAATCATTCTATTCGTGTTAGCCTAGTAGACTTCACCATCTTGAACTCAAGTTCCTGTTACTTATCTAATTTGCTTCTATTTCCGTAAATCGTACAAATTCAGCCCTTCTTCCAGAAGACAGCTTTTCAGAATTTGTAGACAGAGTCAATACCCTTTTCTAAGCAGTCTCTTCTCCAAGCTAAACTTACCCAGTTCCATGCGGCATTTCTGAGCTAGTGCTTTCTCAAAATTGTTAAATTTTAATACTTGAAGGTCCTGTGATGATACCACCTCTGAATCCAATCCTCCCCTCCTCTTCCACTGTCTTCCTTGACCCTTTTGATTTCATTCCTTTGTAAGGAGGCATTTTTTCCTCTGGACAGTTGGGCACTACACCAGAAAGGGAGCAATTAAAGTGTTGCCACATGAGGGTAGAATATAGATCAGATTTTGTTTTTCTGTGACTCAGAACAAGAATTTAAAGAAAGAAGGGCTTCCCCCCGCCCGCCTTATGACTTCCATTTCCAATTTCATTTCCTTAATACTGCACTGTGCAGAGGGATGTGCAGCTGTGTCGGGGGCTGGGGCTGGGGCCAGAAGATTTGAGTTCAAGTCCAGGTGCTGCCTCAGTGACCTTGGGAAACGCCCTTAACTGCTCTGAGTCTGTTTCATCATCTGTAAAATCAATAGAGTGATTCAGATGTTGTCGATTTGCACAATAGCAGGTTAGTATTTACAGCATATTTCCCTCCCTTAATGCATGGCCTACCTCCCTGCATTCCTCCTGAGTCACAGTGAGGAGGGAGAAACTGGGATTAACCTACCAACCCCCTTCCCAGTGACTTTTTTCTCATGTCAATTGTCCCTCAAGGTGGTGTTCTCATGTCACCCACTTGTTTTTGCATTCCCCGATGCTCTGGGGTTTGCATTTTTATCATTTTCCTTTAATCTTCTACGTCTCACCACCTACCCTGCAGAAAGAAATACATCATCCTTTAATAAAAAAAATAAAAATAAAAATAAATGGAGGCTGTTTCTTCTAAATTTCTTGCAACTTCTTTCCCCTCCATCGTCAAAATTAAGAATGTCTTTATCTATCTTTTCCTCCTTCTTGTCTCAGAGGAGGCTTCATGCTTCACTCTTTCCAGAGCTAATCCTTCTCCCTGGGGCCTTGATCCTTGATTTATCATTAATCTGCTCTCTCTCCCTCTCTCTCTCCACTGGCGTGTCTCTGCCTAAATAAACACACCACCTTTTCATGGCCGCCCCAACGTGCTCCCCTGCCTGTTACTGCTCTTGATCAGACTGGGGCCCCATATCTCTCAGTCTGTCGAAATCCCAAGGACTGGGCTTTTGCCCCTCAGTTCTGATGGGTCCCCCTTCCCTGTGGCACAGTGTCCCTCAGAACCCCAACTCCTCCCTGCTGCAGGGCTGGGGACAGGGAGCCCTGTGGCCTTGCTAGTCTCAGGCTTGACTTTCTCCCTAGACCTGGAGCCTGCTCCTGTTTCAGCTCCAAGGCCGGGACCTGCTGCCTGGGACAGATGTCTCTGACACAACGCAGAATAGCAAGGAGGAAAGAACAAGGCTTTGAGGTTCCGCAAACGTGGGTTCGAATGCTGCTGTGCTGCCCTGCTGGATTTGGGCAGTCAGTTGGCTCGCTGAGCCTCACTTTCCTCATTTTTAAACTGTGCCTTGCAAAGTCGTTCCGGAGTGCAAACAAAATCATGGATGTGAAGCCACAGAAAAAGCACTTAAGAAATGGTGGCTCTTATTGGAACTAACTTTTCCCAACTGCAAAACCTGACCCCAACACCTCACGCCAGCCTGACCTCCATCCCATCTCTCCCCGAGTCGACCGTTTCCAGAACTGAGGCTGTGCCCTTGTGCCCTCTTCTCCCCCAGCAGGTGTGTGTGAGTGTGTCTAAAGAGCCTCTCCACCCTGCATCCCTCCACTCCCATACAACTGGAATCCACCAACTATTTCCACAGCTTCTGTTCCTGCCTCAAACCTCGGCTCTCAGCATGACTTGCAGGACCTAACTTGCTCTCTCAAAGGTCAAAGTCCTTTCTTTGAGGAGCTCGGCCTGTTTCCTCTCCCTCTGCAGCATATCAGGCTGTAGACTGGTTCTTAAAATCTCTCCTGTTTTTGTGACTGGTTTCTCCCAAACTCCTTTCTTTCGCTGCCTCTTCCAGCTGCTCTGTCCTTTCTCACGCCTTTCTTGCTGGAGCAATCTCACGCACTTCAAACTGTAGCCATTACCTACAGGCTGGCAACTTCCAAATCGCTGCAACACTGGTCCAGGCCCTCCCTAACTCCGTACCCACGTGTCTAACTGCCTAGCACAGGTCTGGCAGCACCTCGTTCCTTCCTTCCTCCTGTTCTCTCAGTGAGGAACCACTACCCACCTGCCTGCACTCAAAGCAGAAAATTCACTTACCACCAACCGCCCCCTTCACCTACTGCCCCAGTTCCATTCCATTTTTCTCTGTTTTCACTTCTTCCTTATCATTTCGTTGATTTTACTTTTTTCTCATCATTTTACTATGCTTGGTTCAAACTCTCACAGTGTTTTATCCAGCCGAACTGGTCTCCCTTCTGGCTACCTTCACACTGGAGCCAGAGATAGCTTTTTAAAATGGAGAACTCACATTGTCATCTTGCTTGAGTGTCCGTGGCCAAAATCCTCAGCGAGGCATTCCATGCCCTTCACAATTGGGCTCCAAATTGTTCTTTCATGCTCACCCCTTGCTAAAAGTCCCCTGGACCCAGGCTGAGTGGTATGTGGTCTCTGCTGAGTTTGCAATTTCAGTTCATTAACCGATCATTTTCACTCACAGGCTCTCTCCTGTGCCAAATAACCCAATTCTGCTTGAATTGTTTAGCATATGTAGGTGATGCTATCACAGAAAATTTCTTCTGGTGGATATTTTTAGTCATCAAATGACATAAACACGCTGTACAATAATCACGGAGTTTATAAAATTTTGGAGGAAACCTATAATTATCTGATAGCATGTCAGAAATGTTTGAAAGAATCATGTCCTATTGACATAAGCAGAGTGATTCTCAAAACTTTTTCCAGTTAGCGTTGAACCCTTATTTATCCAAGCTAAGGAAGGAAGTAGCACAGATAGCTCATAGCATTGAGTACAGAAATACATGTATTTTCTTATATAGTATATTATATGCTTTTTTCCCATCTTGCAGAGTGACTTTTCTAATGAAGCTTTCCTTAGGTTGGTAAAAAATCATTCCTAATCCCAGATATCAAGCAGTTAATGCTAAATTGGGGAATGACCCAAAATTATAGGCTTTTAGGCTGGCTGGGAAACCACATTTGTTACAGATAATATAAATTTACAATTATAATTTGGAGAGAGTGTGTTTTTCTGTCCCCACTTGGCTGTTGATTTGCTTATGTTCTCTGCGACCATGTCTTCTGTCTCACCTAAAGGTTGTCATTAATGCTACAGCAGCAACCAGCTCCCTGCTACATACTCTATACTGCTAGGCAGACAGAAAGTTGATGATTTTCAGTTTCTTCATCATTATGTACGGGTCAGATGTAAAGCACAGGCATACACCAGAGTCTACAAAATACAGTCATTGTGGAAATGAGAGGTCATTCTATTTTTACTCACTTTCACTTTAATTGCAAATTGTTAATGCAGGAATTTCCACAAAGGGGTTATGGAAGCATGCCCAAATTGCTTGAAATATTTTCCACTTCTATGACTTCCCATGGGAAAAGCCACTAGGTTGCATTTGTGGCATCTCAGTTGGTTCGAGCAGCCTAATTGGGATTTAGGAGCTTTAAGCTGCTTGGGTTTACAGATGGACATCCGTGGACATCCAGGAACTCTTGTCTCCACTCCCTCCCCAGAATCTCGAAATGTGTGAATTACTCATGTAAAATACAGCCCAAATGATGGCAGCTGACATCCAAATTTTATTTATTTGTTTAATACCCCATTTTTATATTTATTCCTTAAAATAATTTTTTTTTTAAAAAAAAGATTTGAACATGGCCAGGAGTTTCATCAGGAAGCAAAGTATACTATGTGTTCTTAAAGAAAAGGGAGTTCATTTCTCATATGTGAGAAATATACTCTTTGGGACAGGTAACTTTCCTGCCCCATCTGTCAGAGCCACCTAATTGCAAACACAGGCCCTTCACGACGCAGTGTACTAATGCAAAACAATTCATTAAAGCTCAGAGGAAAATGGTTGTTTAAGGTGTATACTAGACTCAAGAAGTAAAACTTTGACTGGGATCTTGCCTTCATTCTCTCTAGTGGTCTTTCTGACACACCCCCATCCATGCACCCACGCAAATTTCATTTGTCCTAGTTTTCAATTGCTGTTGTCTAACGTTGAATGTAATTTAAACTAGGCAGGGAAAAAAGCCAAAGTAAGCAATTCTTTGCTTGCCTCTCAAACTTCATGTGCATGTAAATTGCTGGAGGATCTTGTCAGAGTGCAGATTCCGATTCGGTGGGTCGAGGTGGGGCCTGGGAAGCTGCATTTATGTTGCATTCCCAGGTACTCTGATGCTGGTGATCCTTCGCTGTAATTTGAGGAGTGAGGATCTAGACTATTAGCTACTCTCCAAATGTGAATTTGGACTTCACATTTTCAAGCCCTATGTAAACTTGTCACCATCTGCCTGCTTGGTGACTGATACAGTTGGCATACCCCAGATGTAGCCTGCCTGCTTCGCCTCTTCTCAAATCCATCTTTCTCCTCGGCTTTGCTATTCCCTCTGGAATCCTTATGGAAACATGTCAGTGTCTAGAGCTCTGACAGATCACATAAGGACTATATTCAAGACACAGTCCCTCCCAACAATTTTAAAAACAAAAGGACACGTGTCTTTTCTTTCCATTTTAACTGAACTAGTGTGAGGCAGTTCACTGTTTGGAAGAATGTACTGGGCAGGTAGGAATGTGTCCCAAACTCCCTGTGGGTATTAAACGAATGTGCCTCAGTTTCCTTCTCAGTAAAAAATGATAAGGCTCAATTTGATTATCTCTAAAGCCCCTTCCTGCTCTAATCCTTTGAAATTCTGAGTTGGTCATTTAATCATCCTGATGAATTCTTTTCTACTTGAGCCAATGGTTGCTCTTTTAGGAAGGTGGTCCTTTTAATGTTGACCCCTGTTGAACTCATCACCAAGAGCACATGACTCAGCCCATAAGAATAGCATGATGGCATTGCATCTTCATTAGTTTAGATCCATCTGTCCTATGGCTGAGTCTGGGCACCTTAGCAGGGAAGGGAGGCAGCCAGGAAGGCTTGTGCCAAGTTGCCAAGACCATGGGGCTTGGCAGGACTAGGCAAACCTTTACCTAAAGCACCTGAAGTCAGCCTAACGTAAAACAGGAGGTAGGAAATGAATCCAAGAAGCAAAGCCGGAGATGAGAGCTGGAGCACTGTACCGTCAAGGCAGTGAGGTGGAACCACGGTCAAGAAAATGAGTTGTGATCAGAAACTGGGAGCTTTGGGAACAGGGCAGGAAGCAGAAGTTGAAGAGAAGTGGAATGAATGGTTCTGGATGGAGGTTGTGACACTTTAGGGTGTGGGGACTAACTTTTGAGTTAGTTGCTAGATTAAAGGAGCCACTCAGGGCTGGTCAGAGAGCTCTGTGGGTGCAGAAACTTTGCTTTATTCAATTTTTTGCTGAGTATCCCAAACAAGTGCCTGATACAAGAAAAGGGGTGAATTAAAGAATTAACAAATGTATGCATGGATGAAACAAATCTATTTTCAGATCACATAATTCATCCACATCCCTCATATCCATTCTCTTCATTTTCTTTGCCACCATTCAAATTTATATCCTCATTATTTCTAAAGCAAACCAAATGACCTCCCAAATTCTTCAATCTCTCCCAAGTTCAATTCATATTATAGACTGCAGATGGTTTAGACCTCTTGTTTGTGACTTAGTTATTTGCATATTCTAGTCCATCAGGGAAAGTAAATTCCTTAAGGTCAGGGACAGTGTCCTACCAAATTTTGTATGCCCAATGTAGGTAGCACTCTATACGTATTTGCTGAAGTGAATTATCTATGTTCACATGTGTAGTCATTTTAAGGATTCATTATCTTGAACATTTAAAGCAATATCTTTCTTTCTGTATTTATTCTGCAATAACCAGATATCTGAGAATTACATGGAACTAAAATCCACCCCATGCAACCTTTCACATGAACTGTTACTTTAGGGTTAAATTTGTATTGTTTTTTAAGCTAATAAACCCTTTTACGAAGCAGCGGTTCTTCGCTTTTTCTAAAGTAGCAGACCTTTAAAAGCTACGGGAACCTCTTCTCCACAAATGTACCGGTGCACACACGCACAGTTTTGAATAGGATCTCAAGGGGCTCAGGAATCCCCTAAACCCTGTGCAGACTCCTAAAGTTGGTGAAAGTCAAGCCTGGAACTTCTGCTGGTGAAGAATGAAGGTTTTCTGCAGCTAAAAACCCTCCCCTCTCCCTACTCTCGCACCCCTGCCCCCAGCCCTGTCTCCTAGCATTTAGGAATGTAGAGGACCGGTCCTTCAATACCCATTTTGAGTCGGAAAACAGAAAACATTCAGAAGACAGGGCACAGTATGTTTTGTGCCCTTGTCAACAATGGTCTTTATTATGGAATCATGGAAAACAAGAAAGGATTGGCTGATGTGATCATTCTTGAAGTCTGGAAAAATCAGCAGGTGCTTTTGAAATTGCCAGCTGATGAAAGAGCACACAGAATTACCCTCCACACAGCCCTGGTGGCCCCTGGGAGCTTCTGACAGTCCTTGGAGATGTTGATAGCAAGGACTGATTCTGCGTTTAAGGAATCTTTTTATTTTCTTTCCCTTCCTTCCTTCCTTCCCTCCTTCCTTCCTTCCTTCCTTCCTCTCTCTCTCTCTCTTTCTTTCTTTCTTCCTTTCCTCATCCTTTCAGCTTCAAAATGGTATGTGGATCTGATATATGAGGAAAGGCTGCTGGGAGAGGAGGGATTACGTCCTCAGAAATAAAATGAAGTTAACCTGTCAAATGTTGATGCGAGTTTAATTTCCAACAGCTTTATCCCAGAACTAAGGGCTTCCAAGTTTCTGTTTCAAGAGGAGATATTTCAATATCCTTTGCAATTTTGAAAAAAGAAATTTCACTAATGCAAGTTGTCATGACATGACAGAAGAGAACAGAAAAATCTGGTGAGATCTCAGAATTCACTCACCCTTTCACACTCTTTTTCTTTGCACTTCATTTGCTGGGTAATCTGCCATCTTAAAGTGATAGATTCACGGGGATCCAGCCAGCATTTGAAACAGGATCCTTGACCTCTTTGTAGGGTGAAAATAATCTTTCCTGGGCTCCACCTACTTGGGTCATGATTGATTTCTCAACATTGAGAGATAGAAAGTTTGATAAGTAGCATATTGATGCATAAAAAGCATGATCATTGATTACCAACTATATAAGAAAATTATGGTTTAATAGAAATCATCAATTTTCACTTAATGTCACCTGAATATGTATAATTGTGGGACAGGAATGGTATGTATGTATTTCATCTGATTAACTATGAAGAAACCAATCATTCTACAGCAGGCTTCACCTTCAGTCAATTCAGAATGACAGGGAGATGGACATAAGGTGAAGATCCTGCATTTGGGAGGAATATGGATTTTTTTTTTTTTGAGACAGGGTCTTGCTCTGTTGCCTAGGAGTGCAGTGACATGATCATAGCTCATTGCAGCCTCCAACACCTGGGCTCAAGCTATCCTCCTGCCTCAGTTTCCCAAGTAGCTGGCACTACAGACACATGCCACCATGTCCAGCTAATTTTTTTTATTTTTTTTAGAGATGGGGTCTCACTCTGTTGCCCAGGCTGGTCTCAAATTCCTAACCTGAAGTAATCCTCCTGCCTGGGCCTCCCAAAGTGCTGGGATTACAGGCATGAGCCACTGCATCCAGCCTGGAATAGGGATTGAAAATTAATCCAAGCGCCATTTGACGACAGTTTTACAGAGAATGTCCATGCATACAAAGTAGTGGTGCTCTATAAGCCTATTACTATAAATGTTGTTCAATAACTAGTGCTCTTATTTGTAATCTCTTATCCAAATAAGTTATATCTTAAGTAAAGAAATTTAATTTTGTACAAAAAAGGAGGGATAATTTGTTTTAAGATATGACTCATCTCAGTTACCCATGGATGGAAAAAAACACAAAGGTCCCTTTCCTCAAATTCAAGATCCCAGCTATATAGCACAGCCGTCATAAGCAAAAGTCACACACAAATTGCCATCAAACTAATATCACCGCACTAATTGTTCTCTCCAGCAATGAAAGATAAGACACAGTATACACAGGAGTTGAAGCAAATCTATTTGGAAGCATTTTTTTCTTTTTTTTTTTTTGGCAAGCTACTTAACAGTAAGGATTTAGACAAGCACTTTGCATGTCAGGGCCCCAGTTCCTCATTTGCAGAATAAGAGGATTATATCTACAAGACTTAGAATTTATTGAACATTTTAACTGTGTCAAGCACTGTGCCTGGCATTTTAATGTATTATCTTTAATCCTTAAAACAACTTTCCAAAGTAGATATTATTATCTCCACATTACAGAAGAGAAAGTTGAGGCTCAGAGAAATGAATTCACTTGCCAGAAATGACATAAGAAATAACTGATGGATCTGCAATTGGAATCCTACTCTGTGGGGCTCCAAGATATGGTCCTTGCCCTTCAGATGCTTGTGTTCGGTTGCTAGAACTGCTGTAACAAAGTACCACAAAATGGGAGGCTTAAACAACGGAAATTGACTGCCTCACATTTCTGGAAGTCAAGATCAAAGTGTTAGCAGGTTTGGTTCTTTCTGAGGCTGTGAGGAAGAATCCGTTTCATGCCTCTCTTCTAGCTCCTGGTGGTTTGCCAGCAGTCTTTGGTGTCCTTTGGCTTGTGGCAGCATAACTTTAAGATTCACATGGTATTCTACCTGTGTGCATGTCGGTATCCAAATTCCCCTTTTTATGGTACTAGTCACATTGGATTAGGAGCCTACCCCTACTCCGGGATGATCTCATCTTAGCCAATTTCATCTGCAAAGACCTTATTTCCAAATGATGTCACATTCTGTGGTACCGGGGATTAGGACTTTTATGAGGATTTTATTTGGCAAGGGGAACATAATTCAACCCATAAAAGTGCTTATAAATTTATGAAGGCTTCAATATCAAAGTGCACAAAAAGTTAACTAATACTAGGACATAAGCCATAGTTTGAGATACTACTCTATGTCAGAGCACATGAGTGTTTGCTTTGGTGGGTGATCAGTGCCAGTTCTTCAGAAGCCTGAGAAGATCACATTTGGCAGCATGATCAGGGAACACCTCATGCTGGGATGGGGTTTGAACCAATATGAAAGAATGGCCTTGTCCATGGATCAATACAGAGACAAAGGAGGGGCGTTCTCTGTGTGTAGAACAGCAGTATTCGTTGGAAAGTGTGAGACATGTAACGAAGTGGGAATGTTGTCTCTGTCATCAAGGAGTCTAGCTCAAGAGACAGAAACCAAACTTGAGAAAAGTGAACTATTACAGCAAAAGTTTTAAACATGACCTTCGCTGAGCCACATGAGTGTGGGTGACCATGCAGTACAGTGGCTAGCTGTGGCCCCATAAGTGATAGAGGCCGGGTGACCCCTAGCACATTGGGGGGCATTCAAGGGTAAATGAGCTGGACTTTTCTAAGAGTGGGCTTTGGATGGAAGAGCAGGGAGGGGCTTTCCAGGGGGAGAAGCTGCTGTGTACGAAGGAAGTGAAACCCGAGGCCTCACTGTAGGATATCAGATGTGCCCGTCGGGCGGAAGCATCAGGTCTTTGTAGGAAAATGCTCCAGAATAGGAATGGAAAAGCTGCCTGGCTACCTTCATCTTTCCAGAATCCTGTGTCAAAGCCACTGCCCTGCGAAGGCATTTACCAAAGTATGTGTTCTGGCCGAGCACAGTGGCTCACTCCTGTAATCTTAGCACTCTGAGAGGCCAAGGTCGGAGAATTGCTTGAGGCCAGGAGTTGGAGCCCAGCCTGAGTAAGAGTGAGACCTGGGCTCTACAAAAAATAGAAAAATTAGCCAGGCACGATGGCAGTGGCATGCGCCTGTAGTCCCAGCTACTCAGGAGGCTGAGGCAGGAGGATCACTTGAGCCGAGGAGTTTGAGGTTGCAGTGAGCTATGATGACACCACTGCACTCTAGTCAGGGTGACAGAGCAAGACTCTGTCTCAAAAAGAAAAAAAAGAAAAAGATTCTTGCCCGATGTCTGTTCTGCAAAAAAAAAAAAAGGAAAACCCCTTGTGTTCTGTGGGATAGTGTTGGGTGTTTCTCAATTTTAAAAACAGTTATGGGTTTAATAATTTTAGGAAATAATAGATCAACCAGTGATACAGTGTTAGTCAGGTCGTGGTGGGAAACTGATGGCACACTCAAAGTGAGTAATTTCAGGACAGTTTAGTGAGTGACTAGGCAGGGTTTGAGGAAATCACAAAGTAGAGTACAGTGACCCAAGGCTAGTGCCAGCAGGGAGCCATCAACCACCTGAAGGGTGAAGGGTAAAAGGTCACTGTTCCCAGAGCAGGACACCCAACAGGACCTGTGTCCTTGACTTGAGGGACACAGCCAGCCCCCCATGACTGGGCAGGGCAGAGCCAGGGAACAAATGTGCCCACCACCCTCACCTCCCTTGCCTGAGCTCCCATTGCCACACAATGGCCAAGCCCAGCCAAGGCCAAAAGGCAGGAGGACTCATTGACAGACAGCTTCAGGCCAGCCTCCCAGGGCACAGAGAGGGGTGGAGGGACAAAGGGAAGGTCTCAGCACAGTTAAAGTGCCTCGACGGGAGGACTTCTCAGGGTTCTTCCTATGCTAATGTACCAACTTGCCCACAAAAAAGGCAATGGACGACAGTATTTCTAAACTACTTTTACCATGAAACTCCTGTTTTGAAGGATCTCTAGGACCGGACATCAAAGGAAACCACTTTGGGAAGCTTTGATCTGTGGGATGAACCCCAAGCCTCTCATTTCAGGTGAGCTTCTCTCAGATGAAAGTGTCAGAAACCAACCTCAAACTAGCCTGGACTAAAAGAGAATCTGTTGGTTGGCACATAGCTGGCGAGCCAAGAGGGGTGCACTGGTTCAGGTGCGGGTGGAAGCAGGGACTCTAGTGACGGTCAGACTGTGTGTCCCTTCAGCATCACAGTCTGCCTGTCTTGGTGAGCATCATCCTGCAGGCTGGCTCTCAGCACCGCTGACTGCCCCCAACCCACAGCCTCCAGCTCAGCAATCCCAGTGAGGAAGGGACTTCTCTGTCCCATGTCTGTACACAAACCCAGGGTGGTTCTGAGTGCGCCTGCTTGGGTAAAGTGTTCATCTCTGAACTATAACTGCCATCAGTTCCTCCGTAGGCGGGGAGGTGACTGACTGTTTTCACCCTCATCAGGACCATAGGAGGTGGGGAAGGATTACTCCAGAGAAACAGAAAAGAGGGTCATAAGAAAGCAGGCAAACTTTAGTGCAAACTAAAACTGTAGCTACCATGATCTGCCATACTTCCTTGCAGAGTGTTCATGGCTTCTCCCTAATGTGGCCTGAAACCGTAAGTTCCAATACCCACTTCTCTCCTGCATGACCTCCCTGTTGCAGCCAGACTGTTTTGCCTGCTGCCCCTTGAATACACCGTAAATTCCCACATGTGTTCCTCGGGCCCTTTTTAGATTTGAATCCTTCCTTTTCTGAATCAACTCTCAAGACAGCTGCGGAATCTGTCCGCTGAGCCCCGATTCCCTGACTCCAAACTGCGGTTCTTTTGTTCCATGTTGGTTACTCTTACTGCACTAAAAGTTCCGCACCACGCATTTGGTACGTTTATTACTTCTGCCCTTTCTTGTTACTGTCTATGTGTGTGTGTCCTGTATCCCTATCCCTGGATATAACCAGATTGTAAACTCCTTGAGCTCCATAACATCATCCTTATCCTCTTTGTCTCTGCCCTGCCTGGCGCACAGCACATGCTAATTAAATGTGCTGTGGTCTTATTTCAGAAGTTCAAGGTTAGTCTCCCACCTTTTCTTGCTTGCCTACACGTTTATCAATCCTTTATATCCTCCAGGCTAACTCGGAGAGCGGCCTTGAAAAACGTTCTTGCTTTAGCTGGGTCCCAGTTTCCTGTCAAGTGTGTGAGCAATGCTGACGTCATGGAGAAAAATAACCCATTCATTCACTGATTCATTCATTAACTCACTCATTCAGCACCTTTTGAGCACCTTCTGTGAACAACACACTGTCAGGTGCTGTGAAGTAGAAAAGGATAAATGAAAAATAGATTATGTCTTAAAGATATTCAAAAATCTGTATGAAAAATAAAATAAGAATAAAATTTCTAAAAAACGAGGTAAAATATTGTATGTCAAAATCCATTACCAACCCCCTGTAGAAGGGAACTCGGCAACATCTATGCATCTGTGCAAGACGTCAATGCATATTGACGTCTTGATTCGGCACTGCCACTTCTAGGAATTTACCCTGAAAACAGACCTCCAAATATATGAAACAACATATGTATAAGATTTTTCATTGTGGCAATTTTGTAATAGAGAAATTAAGAAGCAACCTAAATGCCTATCCTTAGAAGACCGGTTGAATAAATTATGGAACATGACTATAATAATTTATAAATTATTTAAAATTTTATTTACTTAATTATATAATAATTATAAGTGATTATAAATTATTTCACATAATAGAATACTATGCAACCCTAAAAAAGACTGAGAAAGATTGTTATGGGTTAAGGGGATTGATTTCCAATATATATCATTAAGAGAAAAAAGAAGTCAGGTACAAAAGTGTATATAATGTGCTACCCAGGAAGTATTTGTGCTAAAAATGTGAATCTAATCCTGAATAAACAATGAGACGAATCTAGGCTGCAGGACATTGTAAAGACAACTGCCCTGGGTTCTAAAAAATAAAAGAGAATGTTAGTAAAAAAAAAAATAAAAATCAAGGATATCTCAGAAGTTGTTTTATGACTAAAAAAAAAAAAGAAAAAATCGAGGGTGTTATTCTAAATTAAACAAGACTAAACACCAAAATGAAGTGCATGAAACTTGATTGATGCCTATGTAAATAGTAATAATAAATAAATACATAAAAAGACATTTTGAGGACAATTGAGATAATTTAAATATAGACCATTATTAGATATTATTGAATTGATCTTAATCTTCTTAAATGTACTAATATTTTAAGGTTGTATAGTAGCAAAACAAAACATGAAAACAATAGATGATAGATAGGTAGAGATACAAATAGGTAGGTAACTAGAGATAATGTTAATGTATCAAACTGTCAACAACTGGTGCATTTCAGTGAGGCGTACACAGATGTTCATTTTACCATTATTTTCTTTGGGTATGGAAACTTTAAAAATAAATAACTGGGGAAGAAAAACGCATTCAGAATTGTATGCATTAGTCAGAAAACTTTCAATTCCATCTAGAAACCAAACTCAAACAGGCTTAGGCAAAAAGGAGAAGTTATGAAGGTGCTCAGGTGATGTCCTATTTCTCTCTTTCAGGTGGTTCTGCCTTCTTCTAAGTTAGGCTCCTCACCTCACGTCAAGAGAGTAAGCAGCTCACATCCTATCAGTTAGAAACCCCCATAAAAGAGAGAGGATTTCTTGTCCAATCATTCCAGCAGATGCCCCAGGCTGTCCGTTTCTGATGAACTCCAGGCTTGTCCTTGAACCAATTCTGGGGCAGGGAGATGTTGAATTCTGATGGGCCAGGACTCGATCTCTGGCCCATGTCCGGATATAATCACCCACATGCATGCACCTCCATCCTCAAAATGACGGAGGGATGGCTCCCCAAAGAAAATCCAGCTTCTATTATCAAAAGAAAGGCAAATGGGTACATGCCAGACAAAAGGAATAGTTCTCCACTGCAAAGAACATTGAAAAATTAAATATAAACATTAAGGCAAATTGAGAGCTTATAAAGCATTCAATCCTATTAACACACAAAAGAAGAGTTATTATCCATTTCAAAAATCCTGGTCACTTATCTCATGACTTTGGTAATGGCAACAGTCACTGTCCCTTTACTGCCCTTCAACAATGCAATAGGAGGAGTGAACTGAAAAGGAAATAACCAGATTGGATCTGACCTTATTTCCCGCAAACGGCAACTTGGAGAAACTGTTCAGTGCATTTGTCCAAGAAGATCTCCTTTGCAACAGGCCTTGAGAAACGAGTGAAATAAACATCTCAATCTGATTGCTGCTCATGGGATCTGTGCTATTGGCAGGAAACCACTGAGGACATCCTCAGTGGTCCCAATGCTGGGTACAATTCAACTGGAATATTTTGCTACTGATTGGATGGACTGTTCTTTTAAATAGTATAGGGTTGTTTTCAAACAGACTCTTTAATGATTTCATCTTTCCCTTTAAACATCGAGAAATAGCCATTTCTATTCTATCCGTGTACAATCATTAGTTTCAATTTTAGTGTTTTATCATATTGAATATTTATTGAATTCTACCATGAATCATGGAGTTTCCAAATACTATCACAAGAAAATAAATTCATAAACTACTGTTATCATAAAGATTCCTGAAGCATTCTGCTGGGTTGAGAGCCTATCTCATCAGTCACTTAGGGATGCTATATATAAGATTTACAGCCCTTGCAAGTGGAGCTTTAGAGCTTTTCATGTGTGATTGAAGTGTCCATCCATTATAACTGTTACTAAGTAAGTGCACAGAGAGTGCTAGGAGCTGAGTGGCGAGTGGGTGGGGACACAAAGGCACTCTCCTGGTGCCTATAGAGGCCAGGATGTGGGCTTGCAACAAAGAAGACTGTGATGCAGCCAAATTCAAGGTCCAACATCCTCAATCAGCATGAGCCCCTGTTCTTCTAGAACAAGTTAGGCAATGCCATGTCTACAAGGTTTCAAATTGCCTGTGTACCAAGGAGAACTGTGACCACAGCCCCTACAATTGATCACACCCTTTGGGTGACGTGCTTTAAGCTGCTGTAGCAGAGGTGAGTCATCTGCCCAGGGCCCTTCTAGGTCTTCCCCACAGGGGCTTGGGCTTTCACTTCTGTGGATCTGTCTTCTCCCTGGGAAATGTAGGGCTGGGCAGCAGGGAGGTGCCTGGAGCCCGGCTAAGGAAGTCCCAGCCTCTGCATGGTCTGCACCGCGTCCCTCATAACCCACCACCCTCTGAGACAAGCCGCATATTCCTCTTCCTTTTGGGTTGCTCCTGCAGTGCCGTACGTATGTAAATCTCATCTTCAAAGTTTATCTTATTTAAAGGCTCTGGAGATGCTTTCTATTTAAAGAAAGCAAGTGGCAAATCCTAGAAAAATGCGAGTAATTATTCCATAATTGATTTATTCTATAAACTTGCATCTTATTGCACTTAACTTTAAACATTGGGGGCTGGAGTGCACGGCTGTCTTTTCCATTTATTTTTTAAAAGTGGAAGCTAGTTTACTCTTTCCAAGGGGGCAAGCTGGTGATCAAATCACAGTCACTCTAGCCAGAGCGTTGAAATTTCTCCTTGCTGCCCTCTGTTGCCCGGGAATCTTTCCCTTTGGGTTTGGGACAACCATGCCCGACTCCCTTATCCTTCCCCCTTACACAGCGACTGAGCAGTCGCCAAGGGGCTAATTTGGGAGGAGCTGAGGGAGTCTGCATGGGGCTTTGTATTTGTGATTCATTTCCGTTAGCCTTACTGAGATGATGGATGGCACTGAATAGCACATCCAATTTCTGAGGCTTGATATTCGCTAACTATATAGCCAGGCCCCTTTGGCTCTCACTGAAGGGGAAACTTATGCTATTAACTGAGATAAAGTGACTCATTTTGAGGTCAAAGAGTAAGTCAGGGCTAGAATGAGAATTAGAACCACAGCTCCGAAGAGCTGCAAACACAAAGACTGGAAGAGGGAAAAAAGGATACAGTTTAGGAAGATTACTCACTCTTGCTCCTCCCGCTGCAGTGACAGACAACCCTGGCTACGGATTATTTGCGGGGATTAATAATTCATTTTGAACCTCAATAATGAATTAGTGTTCATGCACACAGCATCCCTGTGTGACACTTCTCTGCTCTGCTCTAGAAGAAAAATGAAGCAGGTTTAAATGGTTTACCAATCTCTGACCACTCTGCTGGGTACAATCTTGATGTAGTTTCAATTTGATTCAGCAAGAATTTATTTAGCACACACAGTGTGTCAAGCATTGCGTTAATCCTGTAAAAGGAACACTACAAATTTAAATTAGACACAATCCCTGACCACAAGGAACCTGGAATCTAGTGCCCTATTCATTCACTATCTTAGATTTTATTATTTGTACCATTCTCTTTTTGACTGGTATAATTATAAGAACACGAATTGGATTTTGACTGAAAAGTATCAAGAACACACAGTGTTCTTGAAGACATGATCAGTTATTTTTTCTTTGGCCAGATGAACTGGCGAACGCCAACACACACACATCGACATCGGCTGTTGCCCTTCAATTGTAGACTTGGAAAGCATGTTCTCAATCCCCCAGTGAAATGTTTTGGCAGGCATTTTCATCCAGAGATTATTAACAACAAAACTAAAACAATCCACATATCGATTCTGACGCTCAGGGAGGTCCTTGCTGAAAATGTTAGAGACGGGAGCTTCAAGTGCTTTTGTCCAACCAAATCTCATTTCCCAATCAGTCATAATCTTTTAAGTAGCTTTTCTGTTTGGGGTAAATAAAGGAGAACAGGCATTTCCTTGTCCGGCCACTGTTTGCGTTTTTCATTACTGTGACATTTTTGGAAGTTATGGCTGGTCCAAGACTTAACTACATAAAAGTTACTCTCAGTAGCACAAAGACTGTTGGAAAAAAACACATATCATACAAGTATACAACTAATTGGAGAGCATGGTCTGTGTAGTCCATTCATTCAACAAATATTTATCAAACGCTCTGCTGACCTTGCACATCTTAGACCAATGGCTCAATCTCTTTGAAGCCTGACTTTCCTTATCTGTGAAATGGGATAATGACACCTCCCTTACAGGGTGGTGGTGGACATTAAGGACAGCAGCTATGTGACAGTTCTCATCCCAGGAGAGGTCTTCGGTCAGCATGGCTTTCTGTCCCTGCTAGGGAAGAGGGGCACACATACCAATGACAGGTATTTTTTCCCAATTTTTTCAGGCTGCCTTTACCTTTCTTTACCTTTCACAGATACAACCTTGGAGACCTCTTAGGAGAGAAAAATAGAAGTCATCACTTGGAAATGCCTTCACACTCCTGTCTTTTGACCTTTCAGTCAGTCCTCATCCCTACTATTTTGTCTCAGAACATCACCCATCCTTCCCGCTGGCCAGGTCAACTCCTCCTTCTTTACCTGGGAACCCATTCCTTCCTGATTCCTAAGGACCTCCTGCCATCTGAAGTATCATTCCCTTCCTGTCTTCAGGTACTTTACTTTCTGTTGTGTATAAAAAGGCTGACTTTCCTCCTGGCCTCTTGAACCCCCATCTGACCACAACCCTGTCGCCCTCTTTCGCTTCAAAGCCAGGCTTCTGGAAGGAGTGGAGATTGGATACCCCTCCACTTTCTCACCCACCATTCACTCTTCAAGCCATTGTCCTCTGGCTTCCAGCTTCCTCATGCCACGGAGACAGCTCTTGTCAAAGTCACCGTCCATTTCCAAGCCTATTGAATGTTGTTCCGCCTTATTCTTCTCAGTTATTTACGCCTTTGACACTGTTTTCTTTTTGAAACTTCCACTTCCTTGGCTTTGTGGTACTGCTATTTGGGTCTTTCTCCTCCTCCCCTGGCCCCTCCTGCCTACTCAAGGGGCTCCTTAACCTTTAAACCTGATGCTAACAACCAGCTTTTGCTAAGCCCTCAATATGTGCAGCAGTTTTCTAAGCACTTTATATATATTATCTTTTTTTAATCTACACGACAAACCTTTAATGAGTACTATTGTTTCCTCCTTTTATATACAAAGAAAGCAAAGCTTAGAAAGGCTAGGTGATCTGCTCAGAGTGACACAGCTGCTGAGAGGTGGGGCCTGATTCAAACCCAGGCAGTCTAGCCCCAGGAGCCCCTATTACTACTACCTAAATGTTAGTGTTTCTCCTCAATTCCTTTTTTGTTTCCATTCTATATGTTCTCCCAGGGATATCCAATTTGCTCCCATTCTTTTAATTATTACCCACCTGCATAGGGGTGACTTCGGTGTCAGTTCAGTGTCTCCAAGAAGCAGACATCAAAATGGAATGAGATGTACAAGAGACTTATTGGGAGAAATGCCTGTAAGGGACAAAGGAGAGGGGGAGCGGAAGAAGGTGGGGACAGCAGCCTTCAGACGATCGTGCCATCCGACATGTGCGAAAGGAGCGGGGAGAGGAAAGATTGGGTAGGGAGGAAGAGCTCCAGATTATCGTACAGCCCGGAGAAAGTTTGTTAGTGAAATCCCGCAGGGCACGGGGGGAATAACTTGGGAACGCGTGGCCCATGCAAGCACTGCAGCAGATACAGGGTGAAGGGGCAGAAAGCTGTCTGTCACCTCGCTCCTTGCAGCAGGTTCTCCCGGCAGAAGATCTGAGCAGGGCACCTCCATGATCATCACAAACCCCCAAATCTGCATTTTCAGTCCTAAGCTGTCTTTGAGCTCTAGTCTTATACCCAACTGCTTGCTTCCCATATGCATCCAAGTCCCACAGAACCTCAGACTCAGCACGGCTGGCAATGAACTCATTCTCTTCTCCCTGCCTCACCCTTTAAAGCTACGTGTCCTCCATATTCCCTAGCTCAGTATGTGGCACTACCATCCACCCATCCTTGAAACTCAGACCTCCCTATCCCTCATGCCTGCACATATAACCAATAACCAAGTTCTGTGGATGTTATGTGTGAAATTTCTGTTGAGTGAGTTGGTCATCTTTCCATACAAACTACTGCTGCCTTTGTTTGCACCCTCATCATTTGACTCTATTGTAAGAGCTTTATATCTCTTCATATCTTTTTGTCTCTGCTTTCTTCCCATTGCACTGCCAACAGAGTGATACCCACCCCCTGCCCAAAATGATCTCCTGAACAGAAAATCTCAATGTGATACAGTGAATGCCTAGAGGTAAGCCCCAGTGCTACAAGAATTCAGAGAGGGGACACTTAACCCCTGACAAAAGCACAAGGAAGCCTTCCTAGAGGAAGGCATCTGGGAAAAAAAATCACAAAGCAGATGACCAGCCCCTGTTTAAACAGATAATTATTCAGCCATGGCTTTTTATGGCCAAGAAAAGTTTAGTCATAAGAAAACTTCATGCTGCTATTAAAACAGTGGATTGCCAAAGGCAAATAAGATGGGTGCTTCAATTTTCCTGAAATTTGAGGATCTGTAGGTTTGAGATTTCTCTTTTAACCACAGTCAACATAGACACGTATCTGTTGGATGGGTTTCAGGTTCCGCCACTGACTTTGCCATGGCGCTCCCTGACCTCGCCTCACACTTCCCATCTCCTTTGAACTTGAGAGGCAGACTCATTCTCCCCACTCTTCAGGGAGGGATTGTTTATTGTCTCTTGGAAGAGAAACTTGAGAGGGCAGAGAGTGTGGGCCTCTCCTGCAGGTACAATGAATTCTTGATGGGTCTGAGAAACAACCACTTATCAGAGTCTATTTTGGCTTTCAAGGATATCAAAGATCTTTAAAAAAATCATCCAAAGTTTTGAGTATTTTGAGTTTCATTTCAGAACACGTCAATAGAGATATGACGACAATATGTTCTGGAAGATACAAGATATTTCGCTCCGTGAACTGACTTGTGAAAGTTCAATGAGCTCACTTAGCCTCTCCCATCTCAACCATCCAGGACACAGAGACGAACACTTTCCTTTTTTTGGTAGTAATTTGTTCCACATTCTCTATGAGACAATGAGTGGAAACTATAATAGATGAGATAAGACGGTACATGTGAAGATGTTATAAACTATAAATAATGTCAAAAATAAGCCTTCTGATGATAGTATCTAAACACAATTTCCTTAGAGAGTTTCATTTCAATAACATATAATCTATAAACTTGCTTTATTCGTGTTTCTTTTCTAAAGGAAATGATTGCATTATCTTTCATTTGCGTGTAGGAGGAGGGACAGCAGGAGAAAGACAACAGAAGGGAAAGGTCATGGCTATCGATTTGATTGTTCAGGCAGATGATTAACTGTCTCTTCAGAGGCTGCCCCCCAAGGGCTGTGAAAGTCATTGCTCAATTTAAGACCTTTCCAAGTTTCCCTCTTTATTATTGAAATCTGATCTTTGTTTCTCAGGCATACATAAGTAGCTTGATGACTTTATTTTGTTGACCGTAATTTTGCCTCTGTGTTCAAGACTTGCAAAGTAGGTAATAGCTCTGTGCACCATGGTGCCTTTCCATGCTGGCGTTTACCTCGGCATGCCAAGGTGGATAGGAACAAGGGCTAAGAGGAGATGCCCAGAGAGGTCAGACCCGGGTTCTGGGAGAGGAGGCAGTGACTGCCACCTTTTGTGGCCTCTCACTCGCTTTGGAATCAGCTGGACCACAGTACAAAGGGGCACTTTCCTGGTGGACCAAACAACTGGTTTTTGCGAGTCCAGATAGATGTTGCACACACATTACTAATAATAAAGTTGTAGAGTTTTTATTAGTAGCAACCATTATTATTATTATTATTAAATAAATGTGAGCAGATTAGTGGTTCTTCTTAAAGTAACGTCTCTTTCACTCAGGTCCGTTTCAATGTATTTCCTTGGGGGACAGACCAAGAGGGATTTGTGCCTAAGATGGCCATCTGTGTTGGGTGTCATGACGAGAATATGGTTGAGAACTTCTGGTCCGAGAACACTCTCTCAGGGGGACCTCTGTCCCCCTGAGCTGGTGTAGAACCATACACGGTGTGTGACCATCTTTTCTTCTCTCTTTCTTCTCCCCTTGCTGTCTAACCATAGGGGTTAATACTAACACAACACAATGCTCAGTTGACTCTTCAGATGAGCTCCCTCTGAAACCTCCTCTTGCTGAGTTGCCTTGGACCAGGCTGCTGCCTCCAACTGGTAAAGCAGCTTTGCCCTCAAACCTGTAAACATCTAAGGAGACACTGTGTATTTAGCATGTCAAGACAACCGTCTACGTGTTTTCTATTTTAAGCAATGAGCATGTAAACCCCATCTCTGCCATTTAACTACTGTGTGATCTTGGGAAAGTTTCTTAACCTCTCAGAGGCTCAGTTTCCTTACCTGGAAAATGGAAGTACAATGGGTTGTTGTGAGGGCCAGGTGAAATGATATTGTAGGGAGGAAAAGCTTTTCCTTTTCCAACTCAGGTTCAGTGGTTAGAGGCCTGCAAATTAAATTGATCATAGAGGACATAGACAGATAAACAGAGAGAAGACAAAGTTTATTTATGTACACAGGAGTCTTTAGATGAAATGGCTCCTCCAGCAGCTAGAGAGAGAGGTTTATACCAACTACACAAGGGGAAAGGGAGCAGGAGAAAGGGCTTCTATGGAAGAACGATTGGAAGGAAGGAGAGTTTCAGTTCGTTAAAGCAACTGCTCATCACAGTGCTAATGAGTAGTGTCCTTGCTGGCTGTAAACCTCCTGAAGAGGGGATTTATGGCAGCTGTATTTTTTTGGAAGATCCTGCTTAAGTCAGCAACAAGAAGTTTAGGTAAGGTTTCTTTTTTTGTGGCTGCTGCTTCTTCAGATGCTTTTAGCTTGAAATAATTTTTATGCTACTGAGCTGCATTTCAGATCTCTCCACTGTAAAACATACAGTGCTATCTAGGTGTTAGTTTGTTGTTGTTACTGTATTCTTGTCCTTGTCATTGTTGTTACAGAGGAGGTATATCTTTCCTAGTCCAGAGACATTACCAGAAAAGTGGCACCACCATCCTTAGGACCGAGGGCTCCCTTCTGGGGACTGCCGAGTATGCCGTACCATGGAAGTTACAGCAGCAAAGGCAGCCAGGGGAGAAATGCTCCGCTTGTCCCAAGAGGAGAAAAGAAATTGCCATTCTCCGCTCTTTTACCATAAACACAAATGAAGAGTTTCTGTCCCTACCTGTAACAAACAGCCTCTTCTGTGACCCCCAGCGCAGAAAAAATCAAGCTGAATAAAAATCGTCTTATTTATGAAGTTTTCACTCACGATGTCTGTAGAAATACTCGGAATAAGACAAGGCACATGGCAGAGGGATTCTAGAGTTGAGGCAGGAATGACAAGCACCCCATAAGGACTACATGAAAATTCACATCCTAGGTTTGTATATTTCTAAATCCTGGGCCACCAAGAGA
>NW_012134969.1:6466688-6472019 GCF_000956105.1 Propithecus coquereli | reverse complement strand
TTTATTAATTGTTTTTCTATACTTATGCAAAACAATTTAAAAAATGGATAACCCTGGCCAGGCATGGTGGCTCATGCCTGTAATCCTAGCACTGTGGGAGGCCGAGGTGGGAGGATGGCTTAGCTCAGGAGTTTGAGACCATCCTGAGCAAGAGCGAGACCTTGTCTCTACTGAAAAAAAATAGAAAGAAATTAGCTGGGCAACTAAAAATAGGAAAAATTAGCCAAGCATGGTGGTGTACACCTGTAGTCCCAGCTACCTGGGAGGCTGAGGCAGGAGGATCGCTTGAGGCCAGGAGTTTTAGGTTGCTGTGAGTGAGGCTGACAGCACGGCACTCTAGCCCAGGCAACAGAGTGAGACTCTGTCTCAAAAAAAAAAAAAAGAATAACCTGAAATTCTAATAGAGCAAGGATGATGATTTAATAAATATTTTCTTCAGACTCTGTCTCAAAAAAAAAAAAAAGAATAACCTGAAATTCTAATAGAGCAAGGATGATGATTTAATAAATATTTTCTTCAGGAAGGTGGATTTCCTCTCTCTCCCTGGCCAACTGGTAATTAAATAAAAAGAAAGGAGAGTAAGGCACATTGGTGATTGGGAAATGAAGTTTGTTTGCTTGTTTGTTTCATATAAACATATCGCCCAACATTTTTTTTGGAGTAATTTAGTTACTGATGCTCAGAATTATCAATCAGTCAAATCGTGTAGTAGTACACGCTAAGAACATGGAGTACATATTGACAAATAGGTATTTCTGGAATTATTCGAGGAGTGATAACATTTTTCTTATCCAAGAGGTCCCCTATGTTTACCCATTCTTTCTTCCCCATGGGCACTTGGTTATGACAAGTAAATAACAGAACTGCTTAATTGATCCATTCTACTTAAATAGAAATCGTACTCTCTGCATGTTGCCAGCATTTTTATCTGCACAATTAATTCTTTTGGATTGTAAATCCTTAAAGCGGTAGCTTTCAGCTGTGGTGTCATTCGGCTCCTGTGTCATCATCTGTGCAAATGAAAGGAAAGGAGTCGTGATTTGTGGGGTGGCACGTGAGTGGGATGGAGTATAACTCACACAGTGCATATACCCTCAGGTGTGTCTGGGCCCATAAGGCATCTTTGATGCCCCAGGAAGTGGGTCCCCCATGCAAATATCCTCTGTCAGGCGTGTCCCTACAGAACAGAGGTGGAGGTCCAGAGCCCATATGGCTTGAGGTCATGTTGATCCAGATGATTCTGCCCAGCATGGAATACAGGGTCACTACAAGTGGACATCTCATAAAGGCCACCTGATGATGATGGTGATAATCATGATGACAATGAAGGTGGTAGTGATGGTGATGATAGTGTACTTTTGCTCTCAAGTAGTTCCTAACTTCCTCCGTTGTATGTCTTCTTTGCCTAGATCCAGAAAAGTTGGAAAGGGGGTACTTGCAGCCAAAGACTCCTTCCTCAGAGGAAGCCCAGTGAAAGGTATGAGGTAAGATGTAGCAACTCTTCTCTGCTTGTCACGCATGTAGGCCTGGATGAAGGTAAGAGCTGCTTCCCCATGTCTGGACTCCTTCTGGAGCCCCACCTGTAGAAGGTCCGAATTCAGCACAGCTAGAAAGGAATAGGTTTGTTTTTTGTAGCAGACACACTGTGCATTGCATACCCAACAGCCAATCTCAACCCCACCTCTTCTTGTGTTTACTCTGCATCCATGTGCTCAGGGAAGGCGAGCATCAT
The DNA here is from genome assembly GCF_000956105.1 of Propithecus coquereli. Taxonomy (NCBI): domain Eukaryota; kingdom Metazoa; phylum Chordata; class Mammalia; order Primates; family Indriidae; genus Propithecus; species Propithecus coquereli. The sequence continues at coordinate 6,470,287 of NW_012134969.1, read as the reverse complement.
CAAAGGCAATCACAGCAGTGTCCTTCTCTTTGCCAGAGACTGGCTTAGGCATCGGCAAGGTGACCCAGTGCTTACTTGAAGGTAAGTCTACTGGGGCTACTTCCAGGAAAGCTGTTCCTCATTAATTAAAAACAAAACGATGCACAGGGGAACACACTTCTCTCCTTTACTGGCCATCTTTGCACCTGCAGGTGATACCTGGATCTGCTACAACCTCCAGAGGTCACCAGAGGAGACACTGGGGATGCTGAGCTGCTGAACCAGAAAGAGGGAAAGCATTTTGGTGGCATCAGGGTGCTGCTGTAGCAAGCAAACCTGGAGCTGCCCTCTCCCTAGGGTTCTAGCTATGTGAGATAATAAGCCTGCTGCTATTTAAAGCACTTCAAGGTTGGCACGTCTTCTGCTGCTCATAGGCAAAGGCATTCTAACGACACACTCTTCATGGGATCATCCAGACTTGTGATCAGACAATCAAGGATGACATTGATAAAGGAACCACAGGACCAGGTACATAAGTTGTCCCAGTTTAGTTGCTGGTTTAAAAAAATCATTGAAAACCATAGTTTCTTAGGCTTTTACCTCAGTGAATATTCAGTTAGCTCTTACTATGGTTTTGCTATAAAAGATACCAAGAAATAGAATATCTAGCAGTGACTAGGCAGTTTAGCATTCACCAAGAACCACACATACAGCTCGTTTGATGCCCGCAAGAACTCAGTGAAGTCAATATTATTATTCCCATATTCCAATATTATTATTCCTATCTTACCTATGAGAAATTGGAGTCTCAAAAAGATTGTCCAAATTTCCATAACCTGACTCCAAGTCCAGAGTTCTTTCCACCAAACCTGAATTGTATCTTGCCCTCAGGAAGCTTAAGATCTAAAATTAGGGAGCTAGAGTATCCACATATTTAAAATTAAATAACAAACAAAATTTAGATGGCAATTGCAAGCAACTATATTCAGGAAATTTTACAGAGCAGTAAGCGGTTAAGGGCCATATACGTAAGGTGGAGGGTAAGAATTATTCGGGAGGAACTTAGTAGTGTCGATATTGAATCAATGTGTATGTTTATTGCAAATGGAAAATAATCTCTCCCATACAAGAACTAATAGCTCGTGTTTGGAATATGAGATAATCACATAAAAATTAATTGTTAACTTCAAATAAGTAACAAAAGAATACATAAACCAGATTCATATTTCTTATCAGATCTTTGTCACCTATAAATAGTTAATTCTAAGCTTTAAAGAATTTGGTAAAATAACTTTATTTGAAAAGCAGTAATGTGTAGATGTTAAGAATATTGGAAGAAAAGATTTAAGGTAATCTTGACTTGCCCCAATAACACCTGAAATGAAGGAAATGTGTTAACATTAGATTCTTATCTTTACTAATTTTATGGAATGAATAACACTCACACCCTCTACAACTGTGCTGCCTGATTCAGTAGCCAGTAGCCACTAGGCACGTGTGGCTAGTGTGGCTATTTAAATTTGAATTTGAATGAACTAAATGAGCTAATTCTCCAGTCTCTATCACACTGCTGCCAGACTTTCTGTCTTCCTCACTGGATCCAGGACCATCTCATGTAGTTGTGGAGATCGTGCACTGCACAAAGATGTCAGGCCATGGGGTTGAGTGGTTGTCTTTTTTTCAGTTTGCATAAATGTGTCATATAACTTAGTGGCAACCGTGACTGAGATAGTCAGTTTCCCAAATTTTCAGCCCATCAGTTTCTCTTGCTGATATTTGATTGCCTATCCAGTGTGATTCAATCTACCTTTACCTTCATTTCCATTTTCTTGCATCCTTAATGCCCTGAAGTGCTCATTGTACCTATCCCCAGTCTTAGATCCTTTTTCCTCCTTTTTCTCTATTAATAAACTTTTTTTCTTTCTCAATGGAAAGAGCTTATTTTCCTAATTATATATATCTTTTTCATATTTAAAAAAATCTAAATAATACATAAAAGTATGAAGAAGAAAGTAAAAAATCGCCTGAAATCCCATCCCTGAGGTAATTGTCATTAACATTTAGGTGATCTTTTTCACGTGTTTGTATATATATGGGATTTTCTGGATCATTCTCACTGTCTGCTTTCTTCAGTCCTTTCCCCAGAGATAAATGAAGAACCATCTAATTAGACCCACTATTAATATGAATTGAGTTGTCAGGCTTTCCTGGACACTTACTCTGCTTAGTAATATTTAAAAATCTGCCTCATTTCATGTGGTAGGAATGTGGTTCCTATCACGTTCAGTTAGTTGATGTCTTCTAAGTTCTCTTCAAGCATTACTCACTTTGCTGAAAACAGTGAGCTCCTTCCCAACTCCTCTTCACCTTGGTGGACTTCTGTCATGGCCTATGCATAAAAAGAAAAAAAAAAAAAAAAACTAGGAGGAACAAAGAGAAGGCAGGCAAGTCAGAGCAACCTGGGAATGGGCAGTTGACGATCAGAGAAGACAGAAGTTGGGAAGGTGAAGTATGTTGGACCAGGACGGAGCATGTTACCTGGGCCAAGGCCAAGTCCAGGTGCAAGGGTCTAAAAGCCAAAATGAGATTGCAATGGAAGAAAAGAAAGGCCTCGTAGAATTCTGTTTCTACAGTCTATCACAGAAAACCACAGAGAGGTAATTTATAAAGAAAGATAATTTATTTCTTACAGTTCTGGAGGATGGGAAGTCCAAGGTCAAGGGACTGTATCATCCCGTGGCAGAAGGCGGAAGGGCAAGAGAGGGCAAGAGGGGACTGAGTTTGCTTTTATCAGGAACACACACTCACGATAATGGCATTAATCCATTGCTGAGGGCAGAGTCCTCATGGCCTAATCTTAACATCCTACCTCTTAATGCTCTCACAATAGCAATGAAATTTCAACATGAGTTTTGGAGGGAACATTCGAACCATAGCAGCTAGATACCTGAGTGTGGCTCTAACTGTTACAACCAACTCCAGGTGCTAAATTACCTAAAGATGTGAGTGTGACTTAAGACAGGCTGGAGTTCTGGTGCTAGAGACCTGACTCTGTGTGGATCACTGGCCAGTTGCTCCATGCACTCCACTTGCCTAACTGTAAGCCTTGGAACCAGCTCTCGCCTGAATTATGGCGAGGCTTGTACCATTGTTTGTACTATGGCTTTTCTATGGAACTTCTCTTCCAGACAGAAATTGCCCTCAGCCCTGGGCTGCCCTGGTGAGTGGTTCTCTCAAAGCATTCCTCCCTATGTGTCTAAAATCCTTGCCAAATTCTGACAAAAGGTAATAGATTTGTTACCATAAGCTATGTTCTAAGGTGGGGAAAAATCATGTGTTTTGATGTTGCTAGATGGAAAAGAGAGAAAAAAAAATCACCAAGTCCTTCCGCATCCTGCGTAAGACTTAAAAGTCCGCGCGACAGAGATGGAGCAGTTGTTAGATGCGCGTAGTAAGGGTGGAATCTGAGGATCTAACGGGCTGGTGCAGACTTCCACGCCATCTACATGAAATCCACATCAACTGCACGTTCAGTGTTAATACCCAAGGTTCCTGCGATTCCAATTCCTAAGCATTTCAGAAATTTTGTGGTATAAATCAGATCACTTCTAGACTTCTCT
>NW_012134969.1:6463924-6465488 GCF_000956105.1 Propithecus coquereli | reverse complement strand
CTTCTGGAGAGAGTAAATTAGAGGGGTACCACAATGAAATCAGAGGATTAAGGAAAATCCTGTAGCCTTCTTATCCTATTGGTAGCCAGTCTGTCTCTTTAGTCAGAGAGACCAAAAGAGTCTTTTTAAAGAAATCTGGCCAGTCCAAGAGGAAAAGCCTAAATATACGGACAGCAGAGGCTCCCTTTGTCAGTTAGGGTTCTCAGAGAAACAGAGATAAAATACATGTGTATTTATATTAAGAGAGTTATTATAAAGAATCGGCTCAAGTGATTATGGGGACTGGAAATTCTGAAATCTGTAGGGCAGACCAGCAGGCTAGAAACTCAGGCAACAGTTGATGTTACAGTTTTGGGTCTGAAACCCATAGGACAGGCAAACAGGCTGGAAACTGAGGCAGGATTTCTTTGTTACAGTCTTGAAGCAGAATTCCTTTTCTTTGGGGAGCCTCAGACTTTTGCTCTTAAGGCCTTCAACTGGTTAAATCAGGCCCACCCAAGTTATTGAGGGCAATCTGTCTTAAAGTTAACTGACTGCAGATGTCAATCACATCTACAAAATACGTTCACAGCAATGTCTAGCCTAGTCTTTAACCAAACAACAGGGCTCCATAGCTTAGTCAAATTGACACATAAAATTTAGCTTTCACGCTCCCCAGTAAAACTGCCCAGCCAATCCTCCCAACATCAAACCCCGCCATTAATCAACAAGGTCCACTTACAGCACAGAACTCCCAGTTAGCCTTTTAAATGCCCCTTTCTAAAGAAAGAACAGATAGCCAAAAATAAATAGACATCTGAGGAAAGTCACTTGGAGGAAACAAAATCAATTCAGGAGGAAGAAAACAATAAAAAAACTATCATTAATATCCTCAGGTATATAAGAGAAGATAATTCAATCATGAAACAAGAAAGAGCTATTGGGGAAAAAAGATTTCAGTAACAAAAAAGAGCTCTTGGAAATTACAAATATGATAACATGAATGAAAAACCCAGTAAAAAGATTATAAAGATGAGGAAATCAGCTGGGTATGGTGACCAATGCCTGTAATTCCAGTTACTCAGGCTAAGGCAGGAGGATCCCTTGAACCCAGGAGTTCAAGACTAGCCTGGGCAACATAGTAAGACCCTGTCTCTATTAAAAAAAAAGAGGGGGGGGAATCTCTAAGAAAGTAGAATAAAATGATAAAGAGATGGAAAACAGACAAGAAAAAAAAAGATGGGTTTGGGAGGATTAGCATCTGAATAAGATTTCTAGAAAGAGAACAGAGAAAATGAAGGAGGGGAAATTATCAAAGTAATAATTCAAAAAAATGTATGAGTATTAAAGATCATGAATTTCCAGATTGAAAATATTTGTGGTTAAGTATATATCCATACCAAGACACATCATCACTTAAGAAATTTAAGAAAACAAAGATAAGACAGGAAAGCTTTGAGTGGGTGGGAGGAACAGACGACGTACAAATGATCAAGAATCAGACTGACTTCAGGTGTCAATAAAAGACAATGGAGCTATGCCTTCAAAACTCTAAGGAAAAACGATATTTTAACCCAGAATTCTA
>NW_012134969.1:6459996-6462734 GCF_000956105.1 Propithecus coquereli | reverse complement strand
AGCCGAGCACGCTGGCTCACACCTGTAATCCTAGGACTTTGGGAGGCTGAGGTGGTAGGATCGCTTGAGCCTAGAAGTTTGAGACCAGCATGTGCAATAGTGAGACCCCATCTCTACAAAAAAAAAAAAAAATTAGCCTAGCATGGTGGTGTGCACCTGTGGTCCCAGCTACTCAGGAGGTTGAAGCAGGAGGACCACTTGAGCCCAGGAATTCAAGGTTGCAGTCAGCTCTGATCAAGCCACTGCACTCTGGTCCGAGGAACATAGCGAGACCCTGTCTCAAAATAAATAAATAAATAAATAAAATAAAACCAAGAAAAGCAAAAGGTTATTCAAAAATGGAGAAGTAATAATGTCATTTAGTACTACTTGGCTTGGTTATAAATAATATTCACCTAGTCAAAATAATGTAAATAGTGAACATTGTTTAACAAAATTACATATTTTTGTGAAGGATGATGTTTGTGGTACAAGCAGGGAAGTGGAAAAAGAGAGCTAAGTCTTTATCACTTATAATGAAAATAGATACTATGTAATACCGCAAAATCAAGAAATACTTGTCCAGGAATGTTATGTAAAGATTTAGAGCTAAAAATAATAACATTAATACTAATAAAAACAAGTAAAGAGTTAAAAGGGCTCATCTCCGGGAGGAAAAAAATGGTAGAACAAGGAGAGAAGAGGACTACTGTTTTTCATAATAAACTTTACAGACCTGTTTAGCCCTTCTTGCATGCATAATTTTGATAAAAAATAAACAATTTCCTTAAAAAAACTTCCTAAACCTGTAGGATAAAACCCAAATTTCTGGTGGTTTATGAGCTCAGCTTACAGAGTCAGAATGACCTGGATCCTAACACTAGCTTTGCTACTTACCAGCTATGTAACCTTGGTCAAGTTATCTAAGTGCTCCAAACTCTAGGAAAAGGGAATAATAATAGTTCTGATGGTAACGGTGCATACTGACTGATTAGAAGCCCTGGTGAGAAGAATGCATAAAATAACCCATGTGAGGTCTAAGCATTATGCCTGTCACATACTTAGTGTTGTGTAAACTTTCACTAGTTTTTTGCTATTATCAGGCTGATATTCAAGGCTCTTTGTCATTTCTCTCCAATCTGCTTTTCCAGCCTCACGTCTTACTACTCTCCTAGACAAACTCCAATCTTGGGCCAGCCAGGTCTTATCCTTTCTAAAATATATCATGTTTTTTCAAACCACCTCCCCACTATTGCTTGTGCAATTGTTCATTTTCCTATTTACCAACCTATTTTGGTCGAAGTGACAAAGGAAATGAAATATGTTACATCCTGTAAATAACTGGACAGTATTTGCATTCATAGGATCGAAATCCAAGATGTAAATATTTTCTCTAGGGGCTAAAAGCTGAAAGGAGGAGTTCCATTTTTGTTCAGAACGTGTTAACCTTGTCATTGCTCAAGGTTGCCATGGTTCCTGTTTGAAATATTTTCTTGGTGCTTCCAGGATTTAAGTTTATGCCACCGCATCTGAACAAGTGAAAAATAATCCCATTCTACTGAGACAGGGAGACAGGGAGGGTAGGATTCTTGTCAGATAGGTCAGTGTTGTAACTAGAAATATAAGCCAGGATTTTCATGTCTCAGTTACAAACTAATCCTTGCTAGCCCTGACACTGTATATTTCCATCTTTGTTTTTTCCTGGTGACCAGGGAGCGATTTATTTTGTAAACCAGGGAGATACTCTTTTCCCTTTCTCTCCTGTGGCACAATTTAAATGGGAAAAAAACAGTAACTATTTCCTTGTAGTTTTTAAAAATAAAGGCTTTGATTTTGTAAGTAAGTTTTTAGAGCCAATTATTTTACTAGACAGAGAGACACTTCATATAAAGATGAGCAAGTTCTAGCCTAAAAAAAAAAATCAAACCAATGAAAATTAAGCTAATTAACTTTGACAATTCATAATTTTCTGTCAACTTCATAATCGTTTTTAATTTACAATCACAGATAGAAGAGTTCCTTGAACAGAAATGAAAATTGTGTTTTTATGAGAGTCACTAATATATTTCTGATGACATTTATGTCCTGTGGATAGGTCCTTCTTTCTTGTCTGCCCTCTGAGAGACTTTGGTCTCGGGTGTATATAGGACATAAATAGTAATATGAGAATAGTGTTAATTGCTTAAAATGATAAAATTTCATAATTTTATGATTTTCATAAATAATTTTAAATCTTTTGCAAATGTAAAGAGGAGGGATAATATTATCTTCCTTCTCTTGTTCTAAGTTGAATTCAGATAGACTACCCAGAATCTTATACAAATTCATTAGCATTTCATCATTTATTATCCTTGCCATCAATATTTTGTTGATATTTGCTGACATTCACTTTAGGAATGACCCTAAGGCATATGATGATAAATCAGTCACTACAAGGTGTGCATTTGTATGTACTAGGAAAATTCTCTTTCCTCATAGGGCAAATAACTTGTAAAGGGTTGTTTCATGAGAGCTGTATTTGTTTTTTTTTAGATATCGACAACAAAGTAAGAGACATTTTAATGCAAAATAGAAAATTTGAAAACCCTCTAGTTAGGTTTTTATTTATTTATTTACTTATTTTTTATTTCAGCATGTTATGGGGGTACAGATGATTAGGTTATGTATGATGCCCTTACCCTCCCTTCCCCCCAAGTCCGAGCTTCAAGTGTGTCCATTCCCCCGGAGGTACGCATCTCACTCATTGTTTGTGCATATGC
>NW_012134969.1:6457775-6459067 GCF_000956105.1 Propithecus coquereli | reverse complement strand
GCCTAGGCCAATGTCTAGAAGAGTAGAAGACTGAATCTGGATCCACACCTCTCACTTCTCACAAAAATCAACTCACGCTGGGTCACAGATCTAAACCTAAGGAATGAAACTGTTAGAATTCTAGTTAGGTTTTGAAAATGCTTTTTCTCTTGGCTTTAAGGAGGGATAAAGAAGAAGACATTTAGGTAAGCAAAGGACCTCTAAAACTTATCTTTAGTTTTAATTGCTCAGTCTTGTTCCTGTGGTCTCCCTACCAAGCCAAATACTATTGCTTAGGATACTTCAGGAACAATTAGAGCGTAGCTCAATCTCTATTTTAGATAATTTCTTATAATCTGTGTATTAGCCCATGACTGCCCTTTATTTCTAATTACTTTCTTATTTATTGATATCTTTGTTAATTTGAACATACCGTGCCTGCTTAAATCTCAGGATACCAAAGTCTTGAATAATAGACAAGGACATGTTGCCAGTGAAAACCTCTCAACTATAGGTTGGGACTGCTCTTAAAATAAAAAGGTCATGTCCAAAAAAGGACCTGTAAACCAAGTTCCCAGGGCCCTCTAGTATGCTCTGGATACCAATTATTAAACATGAAAGTAATACTGAATATCAACGTCTATGATTCAAAACTTTCATCCAATAATGGCATCTTCTGTGTGTTGAATACTACAATGACTTCAAGTACAATGGCTGCCAAGTCTTCAATGAACAGATTGTTTGATGAATATATTGAAAACTTGGGCAGTTCTCAAGTGGTAATGCCACTAATAGATATTATGCTTAACAAACTAATGCTGAGGGTTAAATTCTATGCAGAGTGGGAAACAATTAGAAAATCAAAAAGAAAACAAAAATAAAAAGATGAGAGCACTAGATATACCTTTCAAAGCAATGGTCTGTAGCCTCATACAGAAGAGGACAAGGGGAACTAGACTTTGCTGGAAACATGGCACGTGACACAAGATGTCTGCCTTGTTAGCTCGCCTCAAGTGGCTGGAGTGGCGTAGAGTGTTGCCTTGCGCTGAACCGTGCACATGATGAGTGTGCAAAAGCTTTTTGTTCATGATGATTTTACTGCTGTCTATGCAGGACTCACTCAATTACATGTGATGACCACATATTTTTTCCAAAGCCGCATCTATAGGACGTTCCAGAACAACAGTTTAATGGCCAACAGGGCCTCACATTCCTTCCCACCAAGCAGTGTCCAGGGAACCCTATTCCTCATTCTGACTGATAAACGACTATTTAATATTTCCCAGATTTCTTTACCTTTTTTTTTTTTTTTT
>NW_012134969.1:6456819-6457725 GCF_000956105.1 Propithecus coquereli | reverse complement strand
TTTCAGAAGTGAAAACTCTCCAAAAATTTACTTCCCAAGGACCTTTTCTCGGCAAGTAATAGTGAAACGATTCCTCAAAAAAAAAAAAAGTAGTAAATAAAGAAAGAGGACATGGAGAACATGGGACATGAGATTCAGGAATCAAGGGAAGGGAGGTCCCAGGATATAGCACTAGACAGAGAGAGTGGCTGATCCAAACTGGATAAGATCAGAGGATTCTGGGAGAGATGCCTCATGAATAGGAAATTCACAGGGCACCTGGCATATTTGAACATGAGAGGAGATTTACATCTCTTGAGGACAATTTGCAGACAGAAAACTAAGCAAATTTTTAAAAAAGTAAATTATTAAAACCAAGTTATCATCTGTTACTAATATTCTGAAGAACTAGTTAGTGCAGCTTTTCATTGTGTTGTGGTTGGTCTTGTAACTAGGTTGAGTTTTGCTCCTTTGCTAAAAGGAGACAATTCGTAAGTTCTTTTCCTTGTGGAGTTTGTATTATAACCCTTAGTGTAAACTTGCTGTAGGGGAGGAGCACACAGCTCCAGCTCATTGAACCTCTGCCAGGTAAGATGGTATTGGGTTAGATTACATCTGGTTACTGTCCCAGGAAAATCATTTAGATGGCCTTCCAAGTGGTTTTAAGATTTTTCCTTCTATTGAACTTTTTAGGTCAATTATGTATGTTGACTAAATTTATGAATGAACTTGTTTATCAAAAAAAATTATTAAAACCAAGAAAAGGCCGGGAGCAGTGGCTCACGCCTGTAATCCTAGCACTCTGGGAGGCTGAGGCGGGAGGATCACTTGAGCTCAGGAGTTTGAGACCAGCCTAAGCAAGAGTGAGACCCCATCTCTACTGAAAAAATAGAAAGAAATTAGCTGGACAACTAAAATATATATATA
>NW_012134969.1:6442470-6443349 GCF_000956105.1 Propithecus coquereli | reverse complement strand
TCCCGCCTCGGCCTGCCAGAGTGCTAGGATTACAGGCATGAGCCACCACACCTAGCCCCTAATCTGCTATTAATCTCTTCCAATGAATTCTTAATTTTAGTTATAAGTACTTTTCAGTTATAGAATTTTTATTTGGTTCATTTTTAGGTTTCTAGTATGCTTCCAAAGTCTCAGTTCTTGTCTTTTATGATTTTGACATATTAAATCTAGCTATTTTTAAGTCTGTGCTTGATAGAGCTCCAATGGGTCTGTTTCTATTTTCTCTTGTTTATCTAGGCTTACGTTAATCTTGTCTTGTCCCTTCCTTGTGCACTTGGGTATTTTGGGTGCCAGACATTTTTAGAGAAATTTGCTTATAAGGGCAGCAAGGGACTCTAGCAATCCAATTTCATGATTATGATGATTTGAAATGGGATTCAGTCCTTTTGAAGGTTAGTCAATTCTCAATTCACTTTTACCAGTATACTATAGACTATTAAATTATCAACCCGAAGCCTGGATGGTTTACCAGGTTTATTCCCCACCCTTTCATCATTTCAATTTTTGTTCCACAACTCCATAAGCCTATCAAAAGCACTATGTAGTTTCTCAACTTCTCAGCCACTTCTTCCATAATTATTAAAAAGCCCCATAGAAAAAGCATTTCTGCCATACTTATTTTTGCTTCTGATCCTTGAACTTGGCCCTGTAATTCTTAATAGACTTGTTAGTTCTCTAATGCCTTCATTGATTTTTTTTTTTTTACAGTTTGTCCAGGTCTTTTTGTTGTTGTTGTGTTCATTCAAATTATTATAACACCAGGCCAGGCGCGGTCGCTCACGCCTGTAATCCCAGCACTCTGGGAGGCCGAGGCGTGCGGATTGTTTGAGCTCAGGAGTT
>NW_012134969.1:6440963-6442420 GCF_000956105.1 Propithecus coquereli | reverse complement strand
ATAATTATAATTTAACCAACTGACCCTCAAGTCACATGATTTGTTAAGTTCATACAATTATAATTTATTGAGACAATTTAAAATATACCTACTTTGTCTTTAAAATCTACACATATTGGACATAAAAGAGTTAAACAATAAAACCTCAGTGAGGCGGCCACTGGACAGTTCTAACCACACTTACTGAGGCCAAAGAGTACATTTGCTAGTGGTATACACAAAATAACCATAGACAACATTTTTGAGGGAATAATAAAGTAGGTCCTTGAGGAAGCACTTATCCTTTTTTCCAAATTCCAAAGCAGGGCAAAAAGAATTTTATTTTTAAAGGCAGATACCATAGGCCTGCTTTTGCAAAGAAGGCATTAAAATAGTTTCCCTTCCTTGGGGTCTGGTGCTGCACATTTTTTCACAGTTAATAGGAAGGGAAGCAACTAGGTACAGAAATTAAGTCGAAGAAGATATTCTTATGTAAAATATGTATTTTTAAAAGTTGCAAATAGAAGGATGAAAAGAAGGAGATGCTCTACAGTTACTATATCAGAAAGAAAACATTCTGGCATGGGCCAGATTGGTATGAGTGAAGGAGGATGAATAACACAGAGTCAAGGGGCAAAGGAAGCAGAGAATGTGGCAAGACCAAGTGAGAAACGGTTTCCTCTATGGCAGCTCCCTGGTGCTGTATAGTGTGCATTGTGGTTGGCTCCTCACATCCCTTCTGCCTGCCAGTTGATTAGTACAGGCCAATTGATCCCATCTGCCCTGCCAATGATTGGTTTAGGAATGGAACTGTGACTTAACGATAAAAAGTCTGCTGGGGAATTTCTAGGAAAGATTTCCTGTTACTTTGGGCCTCTGTAACAGTGGGCCTCTGTTACTTCCCACTTCAAATAAATCTTATGCTTCCATCAAAGTTGCCTTTCTTGCCCATAATTCTGATTTATTATTTTCATGACAACCAGAATAATCCTTTCAAAATATTTTCATGGTAAAACATTTGTCATCATCTTACTCTCAACCTGTCTGTATCCTTATACTTAGGATATGGTTCTTATAAGCAGCCTGTAAATGGGTTTTGTTTTCTTATCCAGTTTGACAATTTTTGTATTTTAATTAGAATATTTAGTCTACTTACATTTAATGTAATTATTGATATATTTTGTTTGAAACCTACTATAATAATATGTGCTTTCTAATCATTCCTCCTGTTCTGTGTTCTGTTGTCTCTCATTTCCTGCCAACATTTGGGTTGATTTTATTATTATTAATATTCCAGTTTTCCCCTTCTGTTGGCTTAGATGTTATATACTCTTAATATTCTTTTAGTGCAGAGATTACAGTATTAACTTATCAAAGTATAATATTATTTGGTGTTTTTACTCTCTTACCAGAGGCTTTAATGCAAGAATCTCAGAACCTTTAAAACCTATTTATCCTCTTCCTGATTGATATGCCAT
>NW_012134969.1:6432333-6438413 GCF_000956105.1 Propithecus coquereli | reverse complement strand
TCTTTGGTTAAGTGAGAGATAGGACAGTTTCCCCTGAACACTCAGTATTATCAATCACATATCTCTAGTGAATTCACTTTGGCCTCTACAGAACGTGAATTCTTTCCTTAGTTAATTCATATCTATAATTTAATGTATGTAGTGTGAGTGCCATTATCTGTGAACTTCTAATTAATACATGTATTGGTACCAACACTTTCTATATTACATTGATTAATGTGTGTCTTTCCTACTAGAACGTGACCTTCAAGAAGTTGGGAAGCATATGTGTTTACTCCCATTGTATTCCTACTGTCTAGCTTAGCATGGGGGGAAATTGTAGGTATTCATTAACTATTTGTTAAAAGAAGGAGAACTTTAACATTTACTAAACACTTGTTATGTGCCAGGCAGTATGTTAAGGGCATTGCAATTATTAATATAACCATATTAACTTTTCACAACCAAAATGGAATTATATCTCCATTTTACAGCTGAGGTAAATGGAGCTTGAAGAAGATAAATAATTTCAACAAGGCCACACAGCTAGAAAGAAGCAGATCTGAGGTCAGACCTATAACTTCTGCCTTCATAGGAAATGCTCATTTTACTCTGCCACATTTATGTTGGCCAGGTGAGTTGTTCCTACCTTCTCCTGATAACATAGGTTGACTGGTTTCATGATAAGATGGAAATAAATAACAAATAATGGATTAATATATTTCAACGGTAAATTTCTGAAGCCTTGTTGCTTTAATCAAAGGAATTAATTTATAATGATTAAATTCTAGGCATAATGGCAGGCATTTGAGTGAGCTGGTAGGTTGGAAGGGACAAATTCAGGAATAACTCTCCAAAAATCATACTATGTAGACATTCTCCTACTTTACCAACACCAATTGCCCAAAAGAATCAGTTGTTTACGAGATATAATTTTGATATCCGCTTTATAGTATAGAAGCTGAAACAATGACAAAAACTCCAGCCAAGATAACAGATAATTTTGCAAGGGCTAGAAAGACAGAAAAGGAAGAAAAGAAGAGAGGAAAACATATACAAAAGGAGAAAAAACAGTGAAATGGAAAAAGGGTGGGGATAGTACCCATTAGTTTTTTTCTTTTGCTATTATTTTTTGTTTATTCATTTTAGCTTCCCAACTTTCAGTCTGCCTTCTTTCTGTAGTAGCATCTTCATTTACTCTTCGGGAATTACACGCCCCCATTTGGATACCCTGTGGTGGGACTGCTGTTTAGGTACCCTACATTCTCCCCGTCAAGGAAAGTGGCGTTGACGCTAGCTAAACTGAATGCTCTCCTCCTGGAATTTGAATCATCTGTGCTAGATGGGGCTGTTGAGATGTTCATGCAGTGGAGACCCAGGTGAGCTGTCCGGTCTGTCCTTTCCAAACATTGGTTCTTTAGCCTTCCCTCTTCAATCTTTTGAGCTTCCCGCAATTTACCCAGTAAATTCCCTTCTTGGTTAAGTTTACCAGAAGCAGCTACCGTTACTTCCAATCAAAGACCTATAACTGCAACAGTGAAGGAAGAAGAAAATGTGTGGAAATAAACGCTGAAATCAAGGCCCAGAATGGGATCTGCTAAGAATATATTTTCAGTTCCTAAAACAGTAGCTATTGGGGACAAACAATTCTAGTTTAAATCGGAATCACAGTGCAAATTAGTGTTTAATCATCTCAGCACATCTCTAGGAGCAAATGTAATCACACCATAAGGTAGCAAAGGGCTTCCAAAAGATGAGAGTAATATTCTTTTTCAAGGTTAACCTACTGTAGGATTGATGTCACAGTTCTGAGTACTGAAGACAGAATGTGTTTCCTGCAAGGCAGAGGTTTGCCTCTGTTTTTACAATGTAAAATCTTTGTTTCTTTAATAATTTCACATCTTTGGCATGACTAAAGGATTTTCAATTCAAATTAAACTCCTTCGACTTGGTTTGTCCCTCCCTTCCCCCACTGACTTACCCTGTGGGATTCTTTCTTTTCACTGCCAAGGATTAAATTCTCTGTGAAAGCCTTGAAGGCAATAGACATCTGTACTGGAAATGAAATACAAAACTGTCCGAAAAGAGAGAAGCAACTCAAAGCTTACATGAGAAAATAATTGAACTCCTATTCATGTTGGGAAAAAGTCTGGTTTCAAACTGAGTTCTCTATTGACGTTTTTGGTCATAAAAAGAATCATCATTTATATCAAACAAGAAACTTTTAATTCTTCTCCTTTGCCAAAGATGCTAAGTTTTGCATGTTTTAAATACCAAACATTTCCACAGAGAATGGCTTGCTGCCAGTGTCTGGTGTGTCCAGGAATCCTAAACGATCTCATATCTAAAGCTCATCTTCACATACCAGACTCTTCACATACTAGAGGATTTAATAAACAGGATTTAATCAAATGTCTAAATGTTTTAAAAAGTCAAATCACCTGTCATCTAATCAAACTATAATGTGGTAATGGAATGGGTTCTCTGTCCTTAGACAGGCTGCAAAGTGAAGTACCCTAAGCAATCTCCACTAAGAGCACGAGCGCTATCTTTGGGTGGCATGACCCTTCTCCACAAGTGTAATAGTTGTAAGCATGCCAGACCTTCAGAACCGCCCAGTCACCCCAGTTGTGTGTCAGTAGATGAGTGATTCAAGGTAGAATGCTGAATTAGATTTCAGTCCTAATCCTGCTTGGGGTGCTACTTTTACTCAGCCATTTCTCGGTGGCTAAAAGTTAACCCCACAGCCCCAGAGGTGTACAGATCCAATGCTCCCTCCTTGAGTCGCACACATGAAGGCACCATGTTGTTGGTAATGTGCAAACATCAGATATGATCAGTACAAATAAAAAGGACTCACAGTATATATTGTAGTTCCAAACTAGTATCTTGTTATTTTTTTAGTCCTTAATCTCTCTACCCTCATATATGAAATATTTTACGATAATTTTTTATCCTAACAACCAGTGGGTGGAGTCATAAATTGTGCCAAACTAACTTGATTGCTAGTTTAGATATGATGATAGGGGGATCATATAAGGGTGATGTATCATCAGAACTGCACCGTCTCAACTTCAGTCAGCTGTTCAGTCTATTAATCCAACAATTCATGAGGAGCCTGAGACTGGGTCTGGAGGAATACGACTCAGTGGGCAAGAACTGAGCTCTACATATTGGCTCTTATAAAACAGCACCTTGACGAGGTCTTTTCTTTATTTCTTTATTTTTTATTTTTTGGATATAGGGTCTCACTCTGTCACCCAGGCTAGAGTACAGTATTCTCTTGATAGCTCACTGCAACCTCAAAGCCATGGGCTCAAGCAATCCTCCTGCCATAGCTTCGCCAAGTAGGTGGGACTACAGGCGCACACCACCATGCCTGGCTAATTTTTCTATTTTTTTGTAGAAATGGGGTCTCACTCTTGCTCAGGCTGGTCTTGAACTCCTGGCCTCAAGCAATCCTCCCACCTCAGCCTCCAAAGTGCTAGGATTACAGGCATGAGCTACTGTGCCTGGCCCAATGTCTTTTCTTTATGTTTATTTGCCACGGAAATGACATCATTATTGTTCTGTGTGAGAAAATTTGGCTTGGGGGAAAATTACTTAGGTTGTTGTGTCAGCTCTCCCAAATGGTTAGTTGACCCTTCAGTAAAGAAATCCAAGGGTCCTTTGCTTTTCTGATAATTGCTTGGGCTTCCATTCTATTGAAAAGTGACTGGAAAAGTCATTCTATGAAATGACTCTAATATTTGATGAATGATTCGGTCTTATGGACCTGCGGTCACATCAGTCATTGTTTTCAGCTAAGACTATATGTGTTCACATGGGATAGTCATTCAGTGAAACTTTCAAGATGACAGGAGTTCTGTTCTTCTGTCTCATTTCCCAGAAAGAAGAATAATGGATAAAGTCTTCAGCGTTAAAAGGAAAAGGAAAGGGTATGTGCACAGACACACACACATGTACGTACACACAGGCGCACACACAGGCACACGCACACACATGCATGTACATGAGTTTTTCTAACCTGGAAAGGCAACATAACTTAGTAGCAAAGAGCCACATTTATAAGTGTCAAAGTAAACAGGAAACACTATCCTTAAATCCTTATGACACTGTAATGGATAGTAGGAGAATAATATTATTAGGCCCTTAATGATTGGGTAAATTGAGGCAAAGGGATACCAAACAATATATCAAATATTACACTATTAATGTGCATTAAAAGGCCAGAACTTGATCAAATGTCCTAGTTCAGGACCTAGTTTAGAACCTCAACCTGGTAAGTGAAATGGATAACATGGATACTGGATATTCAGCTCCCATCTGGATCCCAATGTTATTTCCAGTCTACCCATAACGAGTTAGCACTGTTTTTAACCACAGACTTAGGAAGCTCTGGTCTCTCCCCAGAGACATGAGACTGTCAGAACCTCTCCCTTGGATTTCTCCTCCCTGCCACACACTCCACGCCCCAGGCCCTCTGCACACACCTACCAGCTGCCCACAACAACCAACTGCCTTGAGTCAGGGCTGTCAGGAGAAGTCTTCCTATGGAAAGGCAGCAGGCAGCAGCAGGAGCTTTCCAGCAAAATTGTCCCTTTGGCCTCTTATCTGCCTTTTGGCTTTAACCCAGGTCTGGCAAAAAGATAACAAATACCCGTTGGAAAACACATGAAAAATGTAAGCAAATATTTTTTTAAATCACCCATAATCTCATCAACCAGACCGATGACTGTCAATATTTTGGTAGAGTAAAAAAACATTTTTATCTAAATAAAACACGTAAATGTGCATTTAGTTGGGTCACACTGTGTGTGTGTGTGTGTGTGTGTGTGTGTGTGTGTGTGTATGCAATTTTGAATACTGCTTTCCTTCTTTTTTTATTTAACTTTGTATTGTGAGCACTTCTCCACATTATAAAAACATTCTTTGCAATCATCACACACATCTGTTCCAGAAAAAAATAATAATTATTATTTAGAGAATAATAATTAGAGATCAAGATTAGAGATCAATAATTAGAGGTCAATGATTAGAGATCAAGAAGAAAGCATGAAAATGAAGGAGGGAAAATGAACAATGTAAAAATTAAAGATGGAAAAATGATCATCCCAATTATCAATTATCAATTTGCAAATACTAAAGGTTGTGGGGGAAATGTTCAATGGGAAAATCAGGAACCAGTACAAGACCAATGAAGGTAGCTACTTTGATAAATTTTTAAAATAATAAAAAAAAAGTTGTTAGCAAAATAATTGTTATTGTGTAACACCAAATTATATAAGGTTAATTAATGTAATTTTATTAAATAATAGAAAAGAAATCTCTACATTTTAAAAAGATTCCAGAAAAATATGCACAAAGGAGTTCATACTCATACTGTAAGGACAATATTCTTAATATGGTGTTGCAGTTTCTGGCATTAGATTCCCTTTGCTAACAGCTTTACTGAGGACTTAGAAAAAGAGATAAGCAGTGTGATAATGGCAGAACTTTCCACCGCTTAGGCCTTAGGCAATTCTTTTCCCACCAAAACAAAAATTATTCTCAAGGACAAGAAAATAGCAGGTAGTATTTAACCTCAGGCAAACTGTTTTGTCTTTACCGATCCTGATACCACACACCCTTCCCTTTGCTTCAGAGCTACTTCCCATTTCCCAGTTACAGCCAGAGGGGAGGGCTAGACCTGGGCTAGAGCTGGGAAGAAAAAGCTAAAATAAGGGCCCTGAGAGAAGATTACCGCATGCTGCAAAGATGATGAGCTGCATTCCAAGTCAAGCATTGTCACTTCTGTGTCACCTGGGCAAGTGACCCAAACTGTCTAGGGTTCCTTTTCCCCATTGATACACTGGGGACAATAAAACCTACTTCTCATAGTAGTAGATGTTTTGTGAAATTTGGTTATTGTCATTTATAATTCATTTTTATTATTTCATAGATTTCTATTTGCTCCTCCCCTTTTTTGACCATAGAATTGCATTCTGGTTTCTTGCTTTTGATCATTTCAACTTTATCACTCATCCACTAGACTTGTGCTACGATAGGCCAGACAGATTCCCTCTAACCCAGGACTTTATCACTTGATGTTTAATAAAGCC
>NW_012134969.1:6429136-6431368 GCF_000956105.1 Propithecus coquereli | reverse complement strand
ACAGAAGACCATTCCTTAATTAATGGATTATGTTGCTCTTGTAAGTATAATGTAAAATTTTCATTCTTTCAGCAAATGATTATTGAATGTTTATTGTGGCCAGTTTGAGAGATAACCGCTAACATGATGATGGTATATAGGTGATGGTAGATGTAAATATTTTAAAATGCTCTTTGGAGCCAGGTTTCACACTTCATATTAAGCACACTTCATATGCTTAATTTCTAAGCAGATTCTTTTTTTAAAAAAATAGGCAATACAAATGTCAGTTTACTCTCAGACAATGAATCATGATGGTTAATGCAGTCTGAGTTAGGGAGATCTATTGTCACATGTGTTAAGGAGGTTGTTTTTGGTACATCTAAGTTACTCTATATTAATTTAAAGGTATTTGATCAAAATTAGAATCATGTCATTCAAATTCAAACTGTGGCAATCAGTTCTAAAGTTCGGTGATAACTGGACACCTCTTCTAAATCATCTTGGACCTGCATTTTATTCCATCGTTGGTACTGATTTCACTGGCTTGGCATGAGGTGTGATAGGACAGCACCTGCCTGGGCCCATTTCTCCTGACTCAGTGATGTGGAATACCCCAGAACGGGTTCTGCACTCATGCCTGTATAAAAGTCTGGGAGGTGGGCAGTGAACTTAATGCTCATAGGCCCACCTTTGACCAATGAGGAATGGAAGCCAGTGTATAAATGTTAACCCTGTTTATTTCCTGGAAAGCATTTTAAAAGGCTTTTCAGTGACAGCCACTCAATAACTCAGCTTACAGTCTTCCCTCCTTCCCTGTTTCACACCTCCTGCTGACATTCCTGCCCTGTGCCTCCGTTTTTTCCAAATAAATTGCCTGCATGCGAGCCTTGCCTCTTATTTTGGAGGAACTCAGGTGAGGACATATGGGTTATTTGATACATGCAATATATAGTACTTGCTAGTAAATTCTTGGTGATTAGTTGACATTGTTGCATTATTCACTTTAATTGTATCATTCAGGTAACAGGAATTATATAGAAAATAAATCCCGAATGTGATAGGAAATAAGTCCTTAATGCACATTTGATGGCAAAAATCTTCATAGTATAGTTCTGACTGTAGTATAGTATAGTTCAAACCACTCAACAGTATATCAGGGTCATTATCATTAGGAAATCAGCTTAGGCCTCAGTTGAAGATAATAGCAACATATAGCAATATAAGATGATGTTCAGGTTCTGTATGCCTGGGCTTTCTTTTTGTTTGAAGAAGGTGTGCTTGCTCCCCCAAAAGAAATATTAAGATTTAAGGAGCCAAGTCAGAAACAAAGGTGGGTCCTTTAAGTACAAAGGACTTTGGAAGTGGGTAGGCCCCTTACTCTTCCAGAGATCACTCCCATCTGCTCTCTAACCCCAGTGCAGGCTCCTGAGAGTTCTGTGTTAATTTTAATCACTATCCCTGATGCAGTCTTTGACGACTTCTGGACATTACTTCAGTTTCCGAAATGAAGTACTTGCTCCACAACTGGCCCTATTGCCCTGCCTTTAGTGTTTACGCTTTGTTGATCTCATTATTCCAGATTTCAGCTGGTGGAATAGTGTAATAGTCTACTGAAATGTATGGTTACTATGATTCTAGAATGATCTCTTATGAGAGATGTAGGCACAAGCTGAGTTTTCTGTTCCACATTAAAAATGAGCTACAATTTAGACAAGTTCTTAATAAATGTTTGTGGGCAGAGAGACATCACTGAAACTACAGCAATCAATTCTTCATTAACTTTACTATTAGAAGAAAGCAATGATGGAATTCTTCCAAAATAGTGGATAAACTATAATAGACTTTGAATTAAATTTAATGGATTTCTTCCACTCACTGGATGTGCCTGCCTAAACTCTTTTCTTTCGGTCTAGACTAAATTTTAAATGATTTCGCATCCCTTACGCACACATTGCAGTGTGGCCATGGGGGCCCTCGATTGGTGTTAAGTGAGAGGTTCAGGTGGTCTGGGAATGGAAACTGCCCATGGGAAATTCGCATGTAGCTAATGAGGTGGTGGTTGTACCTGAAATATTGATCGAAATGCAATTCAATCTGTGTAGTAGGCTTCAGGCTCCGCTCTTTTGGCCCTGGGACTGCCACAGTTGAGTCAATATAACGGGACCTTTTCTGAACAGGATCAGTAAGTTTAAGCTTTTAAAATGGTCCAGTCCTCATGTTCCTTGTTGAGTGTAAACTTGTGTTTAAAAA
>NW_012134969.1:6422631-6428256 GCF_000956105.1 Propithecus coquereli | reverse complement strand
TTTCTCTTTTTAGTAGAGACGGGGGTCTCGCTCTTGCTCAGGCTGGTCTCGAACTCCTGAGCTCAAACAATCCACCCGCCTCGGCCTCCCAAAGTGCTAGGATTACAGGCGTGAGCCACCCTGCCGGGCCCACAATCTTCCTTTTGATAGGCTTTTCTCCTCCCAAGTGTCTGTGATTAAAAAACAAACAAACATACAAACAGCAAAAGCTCAACGACTACAAAAATTAAGACAACCAATACAACTCATTACTCAGAATCAATTATCTTACTAAGAAACCATAATGACAGTTTTTACACGTATACCAGGGACTAAGCATATGCTCATTCCCAAGCAGATATATGAATCAATGAGGCCCTACCATCATGGTTTCTAAACCATGCTGCCATTATTTCACATTAAAACTATTCTTATCTAATTTCCAAAGATTCATATTGTGCCTCTATGTAATTGGTGGATTAAGAGGTGTTTGCAACGATTTGGAAGTCTGATTACCTTTAACCTGAAGGAAAAATGCCTTTGGTGAAACATGAACCAAATTGTTCCATACTGCTTTCCATTTGTTCTTCGTTTAGAATAAGGTTATATAAATACACCTTTGAGCTGGTGGTGAGGGTTGGGGAAGGTTGCCTTCATTTGTGCCCTCATTGATATATAGAAAACCATAGCACAAGCAATTTCGTCTCCTAAAGGACAGGTGGCGGATATTCAATTAATGACACCAGAGTTGGATCAATCTTATTTTTCCTGTTCCTAGTTTTTCTAAGGAGAACAAAATCCCACATTTCCCATTTTATAGTCCTAACCAAAGTTGCAGCCCACAAATTATATATACTTTTGGTTAATTCCATTTTTTTCAGGGAAAAACATTTTAACCTAAGAGGTAAAAAAAACCCTGAAATATGATTCAAATGAGATCAGCCATTGGTTGTTAATATATGCTGGTGAAATGTTGAATGTTCTTTAAAAAAAAAAAAAATTAATAGATGGGCCAGGCGTGGCGGCTTTTTCCTGTAATCCTGGCACTTGGGGAGGCCAAAGTGGGAGGATTGCTTGAGGACAGAAGTTTGAGACCAGCCTGAGCAAAATGGTGAGACCCCAACTCTACAAAAAATAAAAGAATTAGCTGGGTGTGTTGGCATGTGCCTATAGTCCCAGCTACTCAGGAGGCTGAGGCAGGAGGAATGTTTGAGCCCAGGTGCTTGAGGTTGCAGTGAGCTATGATGCCACTACACTCTACCCCAGGCAATAGAGACCCTGCCTCAAATAAAAAAAAGTGTACAAAAAAATTAACTACATTTCCGTAGCAGTACTATTCATGAAGTACAACTCATCACGTACTTAGGATGAACAGAATAACAAATGGTATTATTAGTTGACTGCTACTGCAGAATTATAACAAAGAAAAAAATGAAATATTATTTGGGGGGGTCTCATCAAAGTTAAGATGGTTGTAATTTCAATTTCTGAGGTATGGTGAGGAAAATGGGAGTTGAGGGAGGAGCAGGGTGGAGCAGTGATTAGGAAGGGAAGAGAAAGAGGGTTGGGGCTGGTGTCCATTGACATGTAGATCAAAGACATCTCAAAATACCGTTAAGGTCTGAATCTTAAATGAGTAACTTATCTGGTACAACTTAATAAAACGAATACTAAATTAACGTGTTATTAGAACAGAATTGTTGAAAACAGTGCCAAAGACTAATCTCTTTGGACATTTTAATAATGCAGAATTGGGTGGAAATGATGATTCACCTTCTCTGAAGATCTTATAGATCTGAGAGGCTCTGGGGCCAAAATCTCCCTGTTCTTCCAAAGAAAGGGGTGGCATAAAGAAGTACTACTTTCAGTCAATTAGTATGTATTCATTGGGAATATATTTTAGCTACAGAATCATTATCATTAAAAAAGAATTTATGAAACACTTGTACTGTACTAAATATTATGTACTTAATTTTAAAACATATCCATCATAATCAGCAAGGTAGCTTATTCTAACCTTAGTTATATAATAGAAGGTGGTTTTTATTGTACTGATAATCATAAATGAAAGCAAAAAGTGTTTCATGTGGGGAGAAATGCAAAATAATAGCAGAACCTTCATTTGATATTAATACTTCAAAATAGAAATTGTGACCAATAAACAGCTATTTTGTTTTAGACATATTAACTAAGTCAAGCTTAAATTGCATTTGAAATTGCTTTATTATTGTAGGCTTTGTATGAGCTCTGTGACCAGTGACATCAAAGATCACCAAGTTTCTTAGAAAATAGTTCTGGAGCTCATCTGTCCAGAAGATGCAGATGAATTTCCCATATCCTTAGGCCAGGGTGTAAACAGTGCATTTCTGGAATACACAAAAGCCAGGGATTCCAGTTCTAATCAGTATTTGATATAATGCACTGTCCCTAAACAAATGCAAAGCTATCAGAAAAGGAGATACAGATTCCACTCATATCTTCTTACCATTTTCACTGAACTTTGCTTCTTACAAAAAAAAAAAAAATGCTTTGGGCAGGATGTTCCATGAAAAGGAGTAGTCAGCAAGTTGTTACAGGCTTAGGTTGGGCAAAGAGAATTTTACAGAGATCAAGTGAAAGAACAGAGAAGGAAATTTAATACTATTAGATGCCCTTGAACAAAATTTTAATAATGAGCTTGTTTTCTAATGTTAATTTCTGAACTTTACGTTCTTCAGAAACATCTTGTGAAAAGTCCAGTGGTAAAGTTCATGTGATAAATTATGTTGCTAATATTACTATATAGTGCAGGATTTAAGAAATTTTCCTATAGGAACTTATTAAGTTTCTGCCATGTTTGACAGAATAAGAAAAAACTTAGCCCCTTTCTCAGGATGCTTTTCATTGGAAGTATTTCTTTCAAAACTTTTTATTTATCAAATAATTTGGCATAACATGGGGTAAAATAGAGTATCACCCCCATTTTACTCAAAATATACATCGATGTAGTTGTAATTTACCAACTATTTTTGTATGTCAGTTATGACTTGAATAAAGAAATTCTTTCAAATCATCAAAGTTAAACCACTGACTTGGCATTATCATGTGGTCTTGTCCTGTCTATCAATAACTGGGGTACAAAAGCACCTGGGCCTTCCAGTTTTTGATGGAAAACCTTTTTGGTATCTTTGGAATTAACTTTAACTTAGTGAAGAGGCTGAGTCAGTCATGTATTTCATTTTCTTGAGTTTGACGAGTGTGTATATATTGCACATAAAACGGATCAATTTTGTTGAGCTTTTTCTCCTAAATTCCGTCTTAAGATTTTCTCTAAAATTCTAACATTTACTCTTTAATCATTCTATCATTCATATAGAAAAGTTCTGTAAACATCTTCCATATGTAAATTGTATTGTTGCATTTAAATTTTCGAGGTCATAATGTTTACAGAATTTTATTTTGTTTCTGACTCCAATTTAGAGTGCATACATTTTAAGATTTTTTCTTCTTTTTTAAAAGGCATTAAAATCAGAAAAGATTTTGGCCTTTAAGACTACTGATTGCCTGTTTTTCTTCTACAATGAAATTAACTGGAAATGTCAAATTTGAATATGTTACTAAAAACTATTTTATCAATTTTCTTCTCCTAAAAGATAAGTTGGAGCAGAGGGAGAAAACGAATGATCAAAGGAAATTTCCATACTAAGGAATGGAACAACATTCCTTTTTCTTGAGCTCTGAGACTTGAGATACACCTGTTTGTGAACCTAACCCTTAAATACAAAGGAGGCAGGGCATAGTGGCCTGGGCCTGTAGTCTCAAGTAACCTTGGAAGGCTGAGGTGGGAGGATTGCTTGAGCCCAGGAATTTGAGACCCTGTCTCAAAAAATTAAAAAAAAAAAAAAGACTGATTGCTTTTATTTGATTATACCTCTTGACTTGATTTTTTGTTCACAGTGGATGAGCAGAGGTCTTATTAGAATCATGATACAAATATGACATTTGTGTACTTCCATAACTTTATTTGAAAAGATGTACAAATACAAATGGGTCCTTAGAACATGTTGGAAAGACTAGGTTATTACTCTATTCTACAGGCCCTCATGTTCAATAAAGGCTAATTGCTAAAATAGGAAAACATTTATCTTGTCCTATAGAGATAGCATTTCTCACTTATGTGTGATTAATGCCTTTTTTCAAGCATTTGGCATCTGTTTCGATCAGTGAAGGATCATCTAACTTAATCAAATCATTGTTCTGTTCCTTTATGTCCAATTCCTATGTGGCCACAGCAGAGTCTCTAAAATGTATATCCTCAGAATGTCTCTGCATAGGAGAAAATGGTGCTCAAAGATTCTTTGAAGATGGCTAATGAGAAAAATTCAAACATGAGTATGCTGTTGAAAATTAACTGGAGTGCTTGAGTTGGCAAGAGCCTGAATTAACAATATGCCTTGAAGGCAGCTGTGAAGGGTGGTTGGACAGCCAGGATTTCATCTTAACCCTACCAGTAGCCAAGCTGTGAGACCAAAACCTCTTCGAACCTTGCTTTCCTCATTTGCAAAATGGGGAAGTTCCAGCTCCTATTTTATACAATCTTGAGAATTAAGTGAGATAAAACACTTAAAGCTTTTAGAACAATGTGCAGTATATATTAGGCATTAAACATTAGCTATCATAGGAGAGATTTGGAGGGCTGTTTGATTATAGCCTTAAAAACCTAAATTAACAAATCAATTTTTTCAACATCACTTCACAGTTCTGTAGAAATTAGAAATGATTTTTTTTTGTGAGAAAATTCCCCAAATTAACACATTTGTAAGTCAGAAAAGACTAAAAGAATTTACATTTACATTGGTTCAAATGGGGAAAGTGTTTTGTCCTCTTCATACAGAAGAAATGCTGTTTGTAATTCATGTGTCTATGGGACACTGGCATTCAAAAGCATTGAAAGAATACTTATTTCAAGAGATTTTTGAAAAATACTCATCTCTAGAGTTCAGACTTTTTTTTTGATAAATCTCCCAACATCAGGGCATAGAATCTGAAATTAAGAGGACCTGAGTATCCAGATTTAGGCAAGCATGAACCTTGGACAAGTTATTTAACCTCTCTGCAATACTTTTAAAATGAGAATAATAATGCCTTGTGCCTCAAAGGATAAAATTAAATGAGCTAATGTGAATCAGTATGCCTTCTGAACCATAAATTCAAACTTCTATACTTTTTTGTTTGATAAGCATTATCTTCTTTGAGGATATAAAATTGTTTAGCTGAACTGAAATATACTTAAATTGAAAATTTAACAAATGCTGTAAAAATTAATCAGTTATAGGCTAACCTGTACTCATTAAAATTTGAATGAAAGTTTCAAAATAAGCATTTTGTGATATTTATAATACTGAAAATGTACACTCCCGGTCTCATTAAAAATTTTTTCTAAATAGCAAATTGATTAATGAACTTGCTGCAATATCCCCTTGTGTAAGTTTCTTCATATTAAAAATGTTTTTTATGTTTATAACTCATATTTAAATATTTGATTTTTTTTCAGATAACATTTAAAAGTTACAAATTAGTAATATTGCATGACTAAAGCACTGGATAGCCAGAACAATTACTGGAGTGAAACAATAGCATATTTTCTGCACACATTTTTTTTTTTTT
>NW_012134969.1:6401497-6421798 GCF_000956105.1 Propithecus coquereli | reverse complement strand
GTTTTTTTAAAAATCTTCCTTTTAAAAGGAATACCACCACCAACCCCCTCCCCCATCAAAACAGCCAAAAACAATATCCTTTGCTACTGGTTATTAAAACAAGTATCTAGTTCTATAGGGTTACCTCAACAACTCCTTCATTCTGTCAATTTTGGGTAAGACTTTAATATATTTTATGTGTTTCTTCAGCGTCAAACCTTATCAGCACAATCACAGTGGGTATTTAGGTGGCCCAAGGGGTGTAGAGCTGCTGTTTGGGGTAATTTAAAACTTTGGCCTAAGGTAACATTTTGAGAGATAGGAGCATTTTCTTTTACACTTAGTCCAAAGAAACAACATTCTGCCCATCTACATTCCATTCCAGTTTCAAGCCGTTAGGATAGTTTCTATTATTTACTCAAAAACTGTTGAAAAAGAATGTCAGATTTGCAGTTCAACAATGGATGGCAGCCATTAACCAGACGTATCACTTGCAACAAAAGCTTTTGAGGATTAAAAAAGAAATAATTATTTTTGTAAAATACACAAATGGCTATAGTTACATAAAAACACTACCATTCATGTATTAATTAACAAATTAATTAACAAATTAATATAAAAAAGAGGGAAAGTACGGTCTTTTCTAACATACTTGATTCTTATTACTAGCATATCACTTCTAATATCTGTGCGAGCCTACTTTATACCCAGCACAGAACTACACATTAGCAATTTAAAGTAAAAAAAAAATATAGTCTTAAGTTTTTGATTTAGTGGGGAAGACCACGGATAATATAAAATATATCACAGCTTTGATAGAGGATAGACAGGGAGCGCTGAGGGTGCACTTCTAGTCAATAATCTAAGCAAATGGTGACAATCTTAACTTTTTGAGGAATAGAATGAGGGGAAAAGTTCAGAGAAAACTAAAGGTAACATGTTGAACCAACAACTAGAGGTCTATCAAAACTGCAAATGACTTACCATCATTTTTTGTTTTAACAATTTCCTGAAATAGGATCTGCAAGTCTGCGATTTCCCGAATCAGAGGTCTAACCATTAGCGTTTAGTTCCCCAACAACCAAAATTTACAAAAATTCTCTCTACAGTTTTCTGACTTACTTCGTTGTTTTTTTAATTCCTAGGTGAGAAGTATATTCTTAATTAGTAGTAAAAAAATGCTTAGAGCTAGGTTTTGATATGTGATGCCAAGAAAGCAATTTCCAGTAAGTTGCCTCCAAACATACCTAATACCGCTTCTGTAGATCTACGCTCAGACCCATGAAGTGCATTTTTTTTTAAATTAGTATTTCAGACAGTTCTTTTTTTATTCTAGCCCTAAAAGGCATTCTTCATTTATCATTTCACTTGTGTTGCTGTTATGACTAGGTCACCTTGCCTTAAGTCAAATCTCATGGGGGCTACAGCCTGGACAATTAAACGAAAAAGGCGCCTCGCTGCTGGTGAATAAACTCCACCTGTTGAGGTCAGTTGGTTTACTGCGCTGGCCTGCTTCCCTCCAGGAAAGGATGGATTGCAACCATCCCTCTTTAGCGAAGAGCCTCCGGGAGGAGTTTAGGCAGTTAACTGCAAACAGCTGCAGCATCTGCCCGGCTGCCTCGCCCTGCCCATCGAAGGGCGAGGACCACATGGCAGCCACAACTGCACTGCACAAAAGGCACCACGTATCACCGGGGCCCACCGGCCCTCCGCGGAACCCGCAGCCCCCGGCGCTGGGGCATCCCCCGAGGGGGTGAGGGAGGCGCGGGCTGGGGGCGAGCCCAGGTGCGGCAAGGGGAGGAGGACTCCATCACGCGCCGAGGAAGAAAGCCTGACTCATGTCGTGGTGGCGGCGGCTGGCTACTGGGAATCGAAACTCGTGATGCTGTTGCTGCGGAGAAAAGCCTCATTACCCATTCCGCAGGCTGGGAACACCACCCAGGGCGCGCACACCCGAGACCCGGAGCGCCAGCAGCCTCCGCGGGCCCTTGCTCGCTGCGCCCCCTCCCCTGCCCGCGTGCCCGCGCGCGCCGGCCTCGTGTGAGAGAAGAACGGACACGCCTAACCCGCGCACGCGCGCGCGCGCGCGCGAACCCGGCTCCGCACCCGGCCCCACCCCCACCAGACAGAATCACACTGTCCAACCCGGATTCGCTCTTTCGGCCGAAGTTCCCCACCCCCACCACCCCTAGCGTCGGCGCCTCCGCTGGCCTTCGGCAATTTCCGTCAAAAACCCAGCGTTCGGCAAGACCCGAAGACCAACCGCCTCCTTCCCCGCCAGACCCGGCTTTCTGTCTGCGGCGCCGGGGCGCATGCGCAGACGCCATCTTCCCTCCTTCTCCTCCGCCTGCCCCTTCCCCCCGCCACCGCCGCCGCCTCCTCTCGCCGGCGGTCGCCCCTCCTCCTCCTGCTCCCGGGCGCTGGTCCCTCCTCTCCCGATGCCGCGAGAGACCGGGGGATACGGTGGAGCCGGGGGAACCGGAGAAGAGCACTAGTAACAACCACCACAGCCCCCTCCCCGCCCGACACCCTCCCTCGGCACCCACCCACTCCCCCGCCCCGTTTGCCAACACCGACCAACCCCACCTCTCGTTCCTTTGAACGGCGTCGGCTGCAGTCGCTGCACCAGCCCGTCTGGCCACCAACGCCGCCAAGAAAGGAGCCGCCGCCGCCGCCTGCGGCCCCCTCCCGCCCGGCCGCGGGAGCTGCGGGGTGAGGTCGAGCCGGCTGCGGAGGAAGAGGACGAGAGAGGGTCGCACCCTCTGCTCTAGCGCACGTCCCGCCGCCCTCCGGGGAGGCTCGGGCGCCGGCCCCTTCCTCCCCGAGGACGTGTGCGGAGCCGAGGCGCCTGCCCTGAGGGAGGAAAATGCTCGGGTTCCATGGCTGCCAGTGATGGAGCGGTCCCTGGGCTCCCGCTGCCACCGCCACCGCCGCGCCCCGGCCGTGCTCCGCGAGGACCCGGCGTCTCTGCGCGCCCGCCCGCGCCTCGTTGCTGGGCTCACCGTACCGGGCGCCCCGCCGCCGCCCCGCTCGCAGCCGCGCCGCTCCGGCCCCAGCCGCGGCCAGCGTTTCCTCACGGAGCAGCCGCCGCGAGCCCAGGGGGTTTGAAAGGGTCTGCGGGGCGTGGGGGGAGGGCCAAGCGGGGCCGGGAGGGGAGGTTTGAGCGACACTGAGCTCGGAGCTCGCTGGCGGCGGTGGCCCCGGGGGTGGCGAAGGGAAGGCGACACTCGCTCCGCACTGCCTTCGTGCAGAGCGACCGGGAGAGCTTTGCAGTGGCTGCCGCCGCCGCCGCGGCGGGAGGAGGGGGCTGAGGCGGCTTCGGAGTTGGCCGGAGAAGGTGGGCATTTCTCGCTTTTCCTCCCCCCTCCCCTTCTTTCCCCCCTCCCTCCTGCCCCGCACCCCACGTGAAGCGGAATATAAAGGGGGGTGTGAGACTAGAGGGGAAAGTGAATGGCGAAGGACTGAAGGGGTCCCCCCTTCGGGTCCTCGGCCGCCCTGTTCACCCTCGTTCATCCTCCCTTCCCGAAGCTCGCCCTCGAAGGCAGGAACGGCCGGCGCCTTCGTCTGAGGAGGAGGAGAAGGAGGAATCGCGCCGGGCGGAGCATCAGGTCCGGTTTTCCTCCCCGGCGTGTCGAATACAAAGATTACGGTGCAGAAGGAAATTGCACTTGCCTCCTCCGCCCCCCGGTACCTAACACAATGCACCAGCCGCCTGAGTCCGCCGCCGCCGCGGCCGCCGCCGCTGCAGACATTAGTGCTAGGAAGATGGCGCACCCGGCAATGCTCCCTCGAAGGGGCAGCGGTAGTGGCAGCGCCTCTGCTCTCAGTGCAGCAGGTACCGGCGTTGGTAGTAATGCCACATCTTCTGAGGATTTTCCGCCTCCGTCGCTGCTCCAGCCACCGCCTCCTGCAGCATCTTCTGCGTCGGGACCACAGCCTCCGCCTCCACAAAGCCTGAACCTCCTTTCGCAGGCTCAGCTGCAAGCACAGCCTCTTGCACCAGGCGGAACTCAAATGAAAAAGAAAAGTGGCTTCCAAATAACTAGCGTTACTCCGGCTCAGATCTCCGCCAGTATCAGCTCTAACAACAGTATAGCAGAGGACACGGAGAGTTATGATGATCTGGATGAATCTCATACGGAAGATCTCTCTTCTTCTGAGATCCTTGATGTGTCACTTTCCAGGGCTACTGACTTAGGGGAGCCTGAACGCAGCTCCTCAGAAGAGACTCTGAATAACTTCCAGGAAGCCGAGACACCTGGGGCAGTGTCTCCCAACCAGCCCCATCTTCCTCAGTCTCATTTGCCTCACCTTCCACAACAGAACGTTGTGATCAATGGGAGTGCTCATCCACACCACCTCCATCACCACCATCACATTCATCATGGGCACCACCTCCAACATGGGCACCACCATCCATCTCATGCTGCTGTGGCCAGTGCATCCATTCCTGGAGGGCCACCCTCAAGCCCAGTATCCAGAAAACTCTCTACAGCTGGAAGCTCTGACAGTGTTTTGCCAGTTGCACCAACTACTGCTGTATCATCCAGTGGCTCACCTGCATCTGTAATGACTAATATCCGTGCTCCAAGTACTTTAGGCGGTATAGGTATAAATTCTGTTACTGGCACTAATACAATGAATAATGTTAACATTACTGCTGTGGGTAGTTTTAATCCTAACGTGACAAGCAGTGTACTTGGCAATGCTAATATAAGTACAAGCAATATTCCTAGTGCTGCTAGTGTGAGTGTTGGGCCTGGAGTTACCAGTGGTGTTAATGTGAATATGTTGAGTGGCATGGGCAATGGTACTACTTCCTCCACTGTTGTTAACAATGTCCCTAATGCAGCTACAGGGATGACTGTGGGATCGGTTTCCAGTCAGCAGCAACAGCCAACAGTTAACACATCAAGGTTCAGAGTTGTGAAGTTAGATTCTAGTTCTGAGCCCTTTAAAAAAGGTAGATGGACTTGCACTGAGTTCTATGAAAAAGAAAATGCTGTACCTGCTACAGAAGGTGTGGTGATAAATAAAGTGGTAGAGACTGTAAAACAAAACCCGATAGAAGTGACTTCTGAGAGGGAGAGCACTAGTGGGAGTTCAGTGAGCAGTAGTGTCAGCACACTGAGTCACTACACAGAGAGTGTGGGAAGTGGAGAGATGGGAGCCCCTGCTGTGGTGGTGCAGCAGCAGCAGCAACCAGCTCTTCAAGGTGTGACCCTCCAGCAGATGGATTTCGGTAGCACTGGTACACAGAGTGTTCCAGCAGTTAGTATACCACAGAGTATTTCTCAGTCACAGATCTCACAAGTACAATTACAGTCTCAAGAACTGAGCTATCAGCAAAAGCAAGGTCTTCAGCCAGTACCTCTGCAAGCCGCCATCAGTGCTGCAACTGGTATCCAGCCATCGCCTGTAAATGTGGTTGGTGTCACTTCAGCTTTAGGTCAGCAGCCTTCCATCTCCAGTTTGGCTCAACCCCAACTGCCATATTCTCAGACGGCTCCTCCAGTGCAAACTCCCCTTCCGGGGGCACCATCCCAACAGTTACAGTATGGACAGCCGCAACCAATGGTTTCTACACAGATGGCCCCAGGCCATGGGAAATCCGTGACTCAAAATCCTCCTCCAGAGTATGTACAACAGCAGCCAATTCTTCAAACAGTAATGTCCGGACAGCCCAGTTCTGCAGGAGTGGGAGCAGGAGCAACAGTGATTCCTGTGGCTCAGCCACAGGGTATCCAGCTGCCAGTGCAGCCCACAGCAGTCCCAGCACAACCTGCAGGGGCATCTGGCCAGCCTGTTGGCCAGGCTCAGACAGCAGTGTCTGCTGTACCTACTGGCAGTCAAATTGCAAATATTGGTCAGCAAGCAAACATACCTACTGCAGTGCAGCAGCCCTCTACCCAAATTCCACCTTCAGTTGTTCAGCAAGGTGCTCCTCCATCTTCACAAGTAGTTCCACCTGCTCAAACTGGGATTATTCATCAGGGAGTTCAAACTAGCGCTTCAAGCCTTCCTCAACAATTGGTTATTGCACCCCAAAGTACCTTGTTAACTGTGCCTCCCCAGCCACAAGGAGTAGAGCCAGTACCTCAAGGAGTTGTTTCACAGCAGTTGCCAGCAGTTAGTCCTTTGCCCTCTGCTAGTAGTATTTCTGTTACAAGTCAGGTTAGTTCAACTGGTCCTTCTGGAATGCCTTCTGCCTCAACAAACTTGGTTCCACCGCAGAATATAGCACAAACCCCTGCTACCCAAAATGGTAGTTTGGTTCAAAGTGTTAGTCAACCTCCCTTGATAGCAAGTAATATAAATTTGCCTTTGGCACAACAGATACCACTAAGTTCTGCTCAGTTCTCTGCACAATCATTAGCTCAGGCAATTGGAAGCCAAATTGAAGATGCCAGGCGCCCGGTGGAGCCCTCCTTAGTTTGCTTACCTCAGACTATCAGTGGTGACAGTGGGGGAATGTCAGCAGTTTCAGATGGGAGTAGCAGCAGCCTAGCAGCCTCTGCTTCTCTTTTCCCGTTGAAGGTGCTACCGCTGACGACACCCCTGGTGGATGGCGAGGATGAGAGGTAAGATCCATGCTATATTTCTGCGGACATTGAACAGATTCGAAGTTGAATCTATTCAGTAGCTATATGTATGCACAGAATTAGTCCAAAGTGTTATAGTTCTCATTTTTGTATGTGAAACGTATTTTCATGTTAAGTTTTCTAGAGCAAAAGTGTTACGGAATGATTTCAGAGTCAGGAGACAGTATAATATGTAAACATTTTCACAATAGTTAATTGAGCGTATGTTCACATTAAAAATAGGTTTGGTGGCACCAGGTGGTTTCTATTATCTATAAAATGCTTTTTAGAAAGATTAATTATGAAAAGAAGCTTAATTTCCGCTAACTTATAATGGTTAATCTATTCTTAATGGTTAATCCTTATCATCTCTTGGGAGGTTGTGGTTCCCACGTTTGTTCTTCACTAGACAACCTTTATTCATTTCTACTGTGTTTGATCTTAGTCTGTGAAAGATATTGTTACCTGCTTTTCCTAGTCAGACACTGTAGGGAAGATGACCTAATCTGGGTCATATAGGTTGCCCTCTTACTGTAATTGACCAACTTTTGTGTACTTATTTAATGATCATTTTATCCGAACAGTAAAGGAATGGGAATCTTAAGAAGTATTTTGTGGGGATGTACAGCATACACTGTCAAAATAAGCACATTTATCTTTGATAGTAGTATGCTGTACATTTTTTCTTTTGCATTGTAGATAAAGGTGGTAGCCATTTTAAAGAGTAAAGAAAGTAAGTCTTGGATGGTTGAGTTTATAGAGACAAGAAAATAAGACCTTGTTCTCCTGCCCATCTACTCCACCTGTTCCCTTCTTCCCTTATCAAAAAAATACATAAAGCCTAGAATACATTATTAAACCAGTGTTTTCTCAATTAGATTGGAAATAATGCACCAATCATGCTTATTAAATCAAATTGTGTCTTTGAAGCTGACTGGCTAGAAAAATTGTGAAGTCTTTCATGTTTCTACATTGCTTTGAAACCTAGTTGATTTTTGAAGGAATGCTCTTTTCACAGATTTGCCAGTCTGTGGCTAACCTTGATCAAAATGTTATGAGTTATGAAAAGACTGTTCATTTGCACTTTGGAATTTTGAGTAAGCATGCAAGATATTTAATTATTTCAGTATTAGTTGGAGATTTTTCCGATTGAACTTTAATCACACCAATTGAAGCATTTATATTCTATATGTATATTTGTGGGTTTTGCTTTGGAAAAATTGAACATAGTGCAAAAGAATTGTAATTTTAGAAAAGGAAAACAAAGGCCAAATGTTTCTGTGAGGTTTTCATGATTTTTTTTAGTTGTTTCAAATTTAAAAGGTAAAGACATGGTTAATTGAAATAAGTTAAAATCTTTCAAGATTTTTGTTATTTTTCTAATAGTAATGTAATTAAAGTCTGTTACCTAATCAGATATATTCTGTATCATGTGTACAGAACTGTACTTTAAAAGATAGACTTCTAGGAGGTAGTTTCCTTAATTGTCCCATTATTAATACTGTTAAACCTTTAATTTTATCATTATGCTAATACCTGTAATTTTTAAGAATTATTTACTGCAAATATAAATGTTTTCTAAATCAAAAGGGTATAATCTGAGTGAAGCCCCTATAAAAACCAATATATTATGTGGATATTTTTTTTTTTTTGAGACAGAGTCTCACTCTCTTGCCTGGGGCGAGTGCCGTGGCCTCAGCCTAGCTCACAGCAACCTCAAACTCCTGGGCTCAAGCGATCCTACTGTCTCAGCCTCCCGAGTAGCTGGGACTACAGGCACGCGCCACCATGCCCGGCTAATTTTTTCTGTATATATTTTTAGCTGTCCAATTAATTTCTTTCTATTTTTGGTAGAGACGAGGTCTCGCTCTTGCTCAGGCTGGTCTCGAACTCCTGAGCTCAGAACGATCCGCCCGCCTTGGCCTCCCAGAGTGCTAGGATTACAGGCGTGAGCTGCCGCGCCCGGCTGTGGATATTAAATTTTGAGAAATAAAAGACAGGCAAAATATATAAATGTAAACCACACATTTTGAATTCAAACCTGCCAGGATTTTGTTAATTACCATTTGTAGTCTCCTGGCTTGACTTTTTCCTTTTTTTTTCTTCTATTGGTAGGGTGTGATAGGGCTTTTACAACTTACTGTTCCAGACAATTGAAGTCAGATGATGCTACTTTCAATTAGGTTTTTAACTGTAGAAATAGAGTCCCAGTTTAAGGTATTAATACAAAATTAAGTTTTCCAGATACTAATTGAGGTAAGGATTAAATAAGGGTCAAATTATGTAGAAATGTGTGGAATTCTAGAAAGGGACAAGAGACATATTGAGAAATATGAAATACTGGTCTAAAGTAACTTGTCTTCATAGTATACCTGTTTTGAATTTACTGCATATTGAGGCTTTGTTAGTTAACATCAAAGTTAAGTCACCAAAACTAGAAAATTTTTGTTTTAGAGGAATCTTTCAAATTCTGTAAAATCAAAATGTTTCACCCCTAAAATACCTTGTAAAGTCAGAAAGGATGAATATATATCTATATAGATTATCATCTTTATTGTGTTTTACTGCACATTATTTCTTTTATCACCATAGTTTGGAAAAAGTTGTTTCATTCAAATTTTCCCTTGCAAGAGAATTTGAGAATAACTACAAAAGAAAAGTGATATGATTTAAAAAAAAAAAAAAAAGAACAAAACCTTTTATCTTTCTTCCCATGCTAGCTTTTTTGTCACTTGCATCTTCTGGGCTCGGTTACCATTAGTCTCTCATGGGAAAAGGGGGTACATTATAATTTCAATATTATGACTCAGGAAATACTTTAACAGTATAACTTTTTGGTAATAGGACAGATCAGAGTGGTTATTTTTTAGTCATCTTTTGAAATAATATTCTAATACTTTAAATTTTAAAATGTTCAGATGTGGAAGATGCTTTCAGTTGGCCACTGGGAGAGACTATAAAGATTAGAAACATGGATCAAGGCATTAAGATCATGTATCTTGTTTTTTTAAAAAATTTATTCTTACTAAAAAGATCTTAGTAATGTCTTTGCCGTTAACATGAACATACCTTTACAAGAATGGAAAGATACACGTATTTCATACAGAAATATAGTGAAAAATTATGTTTTATAGTTGTTAGTACAGCCTCTTGTGTGAAATGGGGCAAACTTCTATTCATCCTTCAAAAACTCCCCTCAGCTATTCTCTTTGAAGAATTCTCATCACCTAGGGAATGTTGTTTCCTTATGACTTTTTAATGCTCCTCTCTTTAAGCACTGTACACATTTAATTATAATTATGTTTACCAATCTTTCCCACAAGACTAGGAGTTCCTCAAGGGCAGGGACTAAATATTTTTCTAGTTAATGAGCAGACCTTTCTCTGCTTTTTCTATCATGATTTGAAGTTTATATTGTCTCTCATTTTAAGCACAACTGTGAGAGAGACAGGATCATAGAATTTATGTAACAAATTGAAAATAAATTAATAAAAAGACTTTTTTATACCTCTCCATCATTCTTTGAGGTGAATTGATGTCTATCTTCTAAATACGGTGCTTGTTTTATAGTAGGTCTTCAAATATTTAAGAGGAATGAGTGTTTTCTTATCTATAAAATAGGAGTAATACTCATTTTGCCTACTTCTGAGGATGGTAGCATCAGTTAAAATACTTTAACTGTAAAAATACCAAATTATAACTTTTTAAGTTTTTATTTTTTATTTAAGATGTACATGCACCGTTTAAAGAGTCTAATAGTTTGCGTGGTTATCCAAAAACTAAAAGCTTCTTGCTGCCTTTCCAGTTTTCCTTTCCTAGTAACAGTCACCTTTATCTCTTGTAGATAATTATTGAGATAGTTACCTCCTGGTCTCTAACATACTTTTATTGCTACTAGATATGCAGCATAGCTTGATGGTTAGGAATATGGACTCTGGAATTAGATTGGGTGGGTTTGATTTTTCCTTGTCATTTACTAGTTTTATGTAACTTTGGGCTACTACTTAACCTCTCTCTATGCCTCAATTTCCTCATTTAAAAAATGGTGATGGTAGTAGGTACCTCATAAGGTTGTTACAAGAACTAAATGAATTTGGAAAGCCTTTAGAGCTTTGTCTAACTCACATGCCCTATATTAAGTGTTTGTTAAATACTCCTTGCATTTATTTTGTCTTTATTAGCTTTCTGGATAAAAAATGAAGACTTAACTCTGTTGTCACCACCTACCCAACTGATCCCCCTTCTTGCCAATACCCCTTCCTCCCAATAGTTATGATTATATCACTGTTGATTATTTAGTATTCTTGTAAAATGTGATTACTTTTCCTATCCTGTTCCACCCCATCCCCAGCTGTCTAGCATTATAGTAATGTTAGTGGGTTCTCCTCCCTTTCCAAGTTTTCATCTATCAGCATAGTCTGTTTTCTACAAGTTACCTCCTCCCACCCCCAATTTTTGTTTTATTTTGGGCTCTACTTTTCTTGATAGATCCTTTTCTTAGATGTCTGGTAATTCTTGGTTGTCTGCTTGCATGTAAGTGTAACGGGACTGAAGAGCTGATCACAAATTTTCAGTGTAGCTTGTTGATTGTTAGCTTTACCATAGGGTGTGCTGGTTGGAGTTCATTTTCTTTTCTCCTCTTTGTTTAGTTTTCTCTATATTTATCACTAATTCTGCTTTTCATCAAATGTCTCTCAAGATGTTCTGACATCAGATATTGTTATCAATTTTATCTTAGGAAGTCTCATATACCTGACCAGCATTCTGGACCGATTGCCTTCTAGACTTGGTATACAACTATTACCCCGTGATTTCAGGATAGTTCACTTTCGCCTGTGTTGGATCTCCATTTTCCAAAGATCAGTGTTGTCTTCATTTGTGGTTTACTTGATGTTTTACAATGGCTGTAATTTACCCTGACACTTGTTTGATTCTTTGGTTAGGGTAAAGAATAACAGGTGTGGAAATTATATTATTTTGTATCATTGTTTTCTAGCATCCATGTTGCTTTTGAGAAATCTGAAGCCATTCTGATTTCTCATATATTGTATGTGACCTGTATGTATTTTGTTTTTCCTTCCCTTCCTTTTTCCTCTCCTTTCTTTCCCCTCATTTAAAGAATCTCCGAAAACTTTATAAGGTTTTTTAATGTGTTTGCAGTGTTCTGAAACTTTACCAAGGTGTCTTTGTATCATCTGTTTATATTTGCGGTGCTGAGTACTTGGTGTACCCTTTCAATCTGGAAACTTCTTTTATTTCTGGGACTTTTTCTTGAATGAGGTCGTTAATTATTTCCTTTTTCTGTTTCTCAAATTCCTCTTACTTGGATAATGGATCTTCTTGATGACTCTTTTAATTTTCTCATATTTTCTTAACTATTTTCCATCTGGTTTTCTTTTTGTTCTATTTCTATTGAGTTTTCATTTCTCTTATCATGCATTTACTTTCCAAAAACTTTTTTTTTCTTTGCTTCTTTTTAATAGTATACTGTTTTAATTTAATAATGATAGTTCTTGCTTTCAGTTGTCTGAATATGTCAATGTTAGTTTTGTTTTTTTTTTAGGTTTCTTTCTGTGTGGTCTGTTTTCTCCAGGTTTCATTTTCTTACTTTTTGTTTGCTTTGATCTTTATCTGCTATGGTATAGCCTTTCCTCTGATGGTTGGTAATCATGTGTAAGAGTAGGGAATTAAAATTTTGAGTAGAAATTCTTAGTGAGGCTTGCCAATTGTTAGCTTCACTATATGGTAACCTGGCTGGGCTATTTGGTTGGGGAACTTCTGATGTCAGTATCTTCTTGTATTTCCTTCCTAGCTGGTTAGATCCCTTTAAGAAGGCTCTTCTGATTTCTTGCCTGGAATTGAAGGCCAAGCGTTCTGGGGAGGAAAAGAAGGGGAAGTAAAAGGTCTTGAGGAGTTTTAGCATCCCCAAATGTTTCTTCACTCAACCCTGTTTTTCTGTATGTTCTCCTGCATTCTGCTGTGCCTTGATTTCCTTACTCCTGCGATTGTTATGTTTTACCTTCTCCAGACAATGTACTTTGTTTTTTGTTGGGTTGGAGTGGGGTGACGGTTGGGATCTGTGGGACTAGTTGCTTCTTAAACAGACTTCTAAACAATCTTTCTTATTTTAGCACCCCTCCCCCCACATCCCAATTCATATGGATGTGGTACTGCCAATTCCTGAGTCTTTTGGGGATTGTGCAGTTTAAATTTGGTTTGTTCTTGGCTTTCTCCACTGTTTGCTAAAGATTTGATTTGCTAGTGTTTGCTAAGTCATTTGTCACTCAACCATCTGCTTTCCAGCTTCTAAATTTTTGTTGCTATTGTCTTTTCATCGTCTCTCAATTTTTGTGGGTTCGAGTTGGTTATCTTAACAAATTCCTTTTCTGTTTAGTGGGGTTTTTAGGGAAAGAGTAAAAAAATGGATGTGTGTGTTTACTGATGTTACACATCTATTTCAATGGTAGAATACTGTACTATTAAATGTAAAGAATGCTAATTTTAATAGTTACTGCTCTAAAATGTTCTCTATAATGAGTACATAAATTTTAAGAATGGAATTGTTTGGCTTGTATTCATTAGAAATAATAATACATAACTCAATTATTTTAATTCATAGAGATAATTAAAAACATTAGTATTAGATTCAGTTAATATTATCATTTGACCCTCAGTAACCTTGTGAGTTAAGTTTTTTCTATTTTACTGGTGAATAAACTGAAACTGAGTTTTTAGAGAGGCTAAGTCAGCTGTCTTAAGGTTACATACATAGCAGGAAAGCAGAGATAGGATTCAAAACCATTATTCCAATTCAAAATCTAGTGCCCTTCCTATTATTTATAAAGCCAACAAGAGGTAAGGCTAGTGTCTATACATAATTTAAGAGTGGCTGAAAACCTAAAAAAAAAAGGCAGGCTTTGTTGCTTCATTGCTTTGTGTGTTAATGTTAATGATGGAATTGCTATAGAACACACCAGTATTTCCCTGTAAGCCCTTCGTGAGAAAAACGAGGGAAAGCCATTACAGTGGTGTGCCAGGAATGCAGTAGATGTTCAAATGTTAAATGAGTTAATATGGATATGTTTTTTCTTTTGAAACATATATGGAAATTTTCTTTACATGAAAACCATTTTAATTTTCTAATTTTGATTCAGTCTTTGTAACATTAGCTTCAGAATTGCGAAACAAGTAGATTTTATTTCTTGTTTAGAAAGTTAGTTTAAAAATATGAAACTGTACTAAGCATGACCTGTTCTGGTGCTACAATATTAGAATCTTGGTGGTTGGTTTTTGCCTTGTCACTGTTGTAAAGTTAAATATGAGTATGTCATGGTAAGAATATGCTTTCATGCCTCATTCAAAAAAAAAGGTACATGAGGGAGAAAAATTTTAAAGCATCTTTATACTATTGAAATTATTTATAAAAGTTTTAGATTTAGATTCTAGGTTGAACTTTTTTTCCCTAGGCTCACATATATTCAAAAGATGTCTGTCCCTCTCCCTTGGTCATTTCTTCCTTACCAGTCAATTTGACCAGGAAATGTTACTTGACCTTTCAGGGCCATTAGGCCTACTTGACCTTTGTTTGTCCTTCTTTACCTTTGTCCTTCTTGGAACACTTTTTCTGCTTTCTGTGATAATTCTCCATTTTCTTCCCACTTTTCTGGCCACTCCTTTTAAGTCCCTCTTTCAGTTTTCTCTCCCCTGTCAGGCTCTCAGTGTTAGTTTTTTTGGTTTTCTGAGTCCCCTTTATACTTAACTACCTTTTTCCTAGGTAATCATCACTTCCCATAGCTGTAAAGTCTGTATGCTATCAACTCCTGAATGCATATAACTAGTCCAGACTTTTCTTCTTAGCTTTAGACTGGTAAAGTCATCTGTCTTCACAACATCTCTGCTTGTATTCTTATAGGCTTCTCAATCTCAACAGGTCATAAATTTAACCCTTGGTTACTTAACCCCTCAAATTTACTACTTTTTTTTTTTTTGAGACAGAGTCTCACTGTGTTGCCCGGGCTAGAGTGGTGCCATGGCGTCACCTAGCTCACAGCAACCTCAAACTCCTCGGCTCAAGCGATCCTTCTGCCTCAGCTTCCCGAGTAGCTGGGACTACAGGCATGCGCCACCATGCTCAAATTTACTTCTTTAGTTACCCTTATTTTGATGTCATTTCTTACTGCAGTTCTTCCTTTGCTTTAGAAACCTGACAGTCACTGTTGATAGCCCTTTTTCTTCACTCTCTACTTCCTGACCATTACTTTAAAATGTACATTAAATTCATCTTTTTTTCCCATTAATTCATCTTTTTTCCCCATTGCTAATGCCACAACTCTAGTCTAAGATAACATCAGTTCTCAATGCAATAGTTTTTTCACTGAGCCTCCTGCATATGTCTTGCCTTTCTCTAACATTGTATCTTTCAGTCAGAATGATAGATAAAATGGAATTTGTTCAGGTAATTCATTTGCTCTAAACCCCTTTAAACCTTTCCATTTATTTTAGGATAATTACTTTCTGTCTTTGCTTACTCCTGGCCTCATCAGTGTTACTGCCCTCTACCTCCCACCCCCACTTTTGTGTTATAATTGCATTTGACTTTTCAGAAAGTTTCTCACCTTGCCATCCATTCTTTCTTCTTCTTCTAGGCCTTTGCATATACTGTTCCTTTAGGCTGAACATCCTATATGCTATCTCTGCTCCATTCCACCTTAAAGCTTAACTGTCACTTTTTGAAATGCCTTTTCTGACATACCAGTCTAAACTTAGGTTCTTCATTAATCCTGTTTAATAGCACCTCGTTTTTTTATAATGCTTATTACAGTCTGTAATTTTTGTTTTTTGTGACTATCTAATTATTTTAAACTTCAGGGATATTTGGTATGCTACTGTATATCCAAAGCCTATTTCAATGTCTAACAGATAGTAGATACTCAGTAAAAATCTGCTTGATGAAGAAAATATATTGTAAATGTGAGCATAAGAAAAGATAAAGGGAACTTCTCTTTTTAAAAAAGAAAGATAAATAAGTTATTGGTAGATGATCATGTGATATCACTACTTTCTCCTTTAATAGAGATGATTGAGAATTGACTTTT
The DNA here is from genome assembly GCF_000956105.1 of Propithecus coquereli. NCBI lineage: Eukaryota > Metazoa > Chordata > Mammalia > Primates > Indriidae > Propithecus > Propithecus coquereli. Next base: position 6,406,143 of record NW_012134969.1, on the reverse strand, counting down.
TGCTGTTTGTGAACCAAAGGAGCAATGCTTAGTTACTACTTTTAACAAGCATTTTATGTTTATTTTGTATTTACTTATGCCAATAAAAATTCTCTAACTTGAATAAAACAAAAATCTTCCATTTATTTCAAAATAGAAATTATCAGCATTCTCTTCTTTCTGCATTTTCTGTTTTTGACTGGTTCAGCTATTTACCATTTGATGATTCTTAAATATCTAAGTATTACCTTGGAAGTCATTTGGTGCAGTTTTAGGTGTTTGAAAATATAAACATTTAACTTGTAAAATGCCACTTGTTTGTGTTAAGAGACTTTTCTTTATTAAATAGTTTAGTAAGCATTGAGTTAATTACTTGTTTAAAATTCCTGTGATCTGTTTAACTTAGGGTCATTCCAGTTACTTTTTATTAAACTAGTAAATTGTGGATTATACAAAGGGAGAAAAATAACGAAAAAGGTTTGGCAGTGATTAGAATTAGCAATAAACTTTATCGATTACCTGTAGGTATTAAATGGGAGTAGAAACGCATTAAGAGATGGGGCCTTCACTATTAAGGTTGGAATAATTGGAAACAGAATGGAAAATATAGAATCCGAAGTCATCGTGTAATGATCATTGGAGGCTAATTCTGAGAGTCTCTAACTAAAGGTTTCCACATCCTGTTTGTAGACATATCAGTGTTAAACCTGGTTGCCTGTCTTAAAATCATATTTGTGTTGATTGTGGGGAACATGTACTCTGGCTTGATTTTTATTAAGGATTAACTTGAGATCATGATGAGTGGTGTTGCCCTACTCATCCATGGAGCCATAGAGTAAAAGGTTACTCTGAGCTTTATGTGGATAAGACAGCATCTTATTTTTCCAGGCCTCCCAGATTATTTTTATAGTATCAGCTAACTGCTCAGGTTGAGGAACTCCTGATATCCTATATGCATGCCTGAGTATTCTTTTTTGAGTGAATTATAAGTGGATTGATTTACAAAATTATTCATTGTTGATGAGATTTAATTTTCTCCCCAGCTCATCTGGTTATTTAATTTCTTTGGTTATTAGGCTTATTCACATGGTAACAAATAGCATATTGACTAGTTAGGAGTGCTTTGAAGGTATAAACATAACAGTCAAAATAATATCTAGCATTAAATTTTCTCTGTCACGTAGCTCTGATATACTTCTAGTATTGATAGTACTAGAAATACTCTTGTATGATTTTTTTGGATTGTTTTTAATAAAGCACGTTGGTATAGATTATGTCCTCTTGAGTCCCAGCAGTCATAGTTGATAGAATGCCTTTGTTCAAGTTTCACAGAAGAAAAAACTGAGTCTCAGATTCATTTATTCAGTTTATAATTAATATCAAGTTCCTGTTATGTATTGTGCTGTTCTTAGCTTGTTCATAGACTCTACAGCAATTTAGTAATAATACTAGTAGTAATAATTGAGTAATAGTTAAAAATTGTAGTACTTATGCTCCATATTGTTCCAAGCACTTTACATAGATTAATTTATTTAATTCTCAGAACACCTTATGAGGTACAAGTATCATTATTATGCCCATTTTACCGGTAAGGAAACTGAGGCATGCAGAGATTAAGTACCTTATTCAAGCTAGAATTTAAACCTAGGCAGTCTAGTTCCAAAGTTTGTGCTCATAATGACTTTGCTCTGTTGCCTCTGTAGCATCTGTTCAGAACCAAGGTGTGGTATTCTGACTTTTGTTTGTTCAAAGTCAATTAAAGACATTGGAAGGCACTGGAACTGCAGTTATTTCTTAATTCGTTATGTCTTCACAAAATGCTCTTGATCTTGGCGTCTGGGTGGATACTACTCTTGTTCTCCTACTCAAGAATTAAGCTTCATGAGAGAAAGACCTTTTCCATCTAGTTTACGGCTGAGTTCCCAGTGCATAAAATCGTGCCTGGCCCATAGTAAGTTCTGAAATGCTTGTTTAATAAGTGAATTCAGACATGTACCAGAAAAAAAACCACACAAACATCCAGGGTAAGGGTTTAATCACCACCAAATACTTTGCCATCCTGTTGCCATTAGGTGCACAGTTGTTTTGATAGACAAGACTAAGATTCAGTGTGTCTAGATACAGTCATTCCCCCTTATCCACGGTTTTGTGGTTTCAGTTACCCCGGTCAACAGTTTTCAGAAAGTAGGTGAGTACAGTACATTTTGAGAGAGAGAGAGAGACTACATTCACATAACATTTATTACAGTATATTATAATTCTTCTGTTTTATTATTACTTATTGTTAATTTCTTACTGCACCAAATTTATAAGTTAAACTTTTTCATAGGTATGTACATATAGGAAAAAACTGTGTGTGTGTGTGTGTGTGTGTGTGTGTGTGTGTGTGTATGGGGTTCAACACAAACTGCAGTTTCAGGCATCCACTTGGGGTCTTGGAACATATCCCCCATGGATAAAGGGGGACTACCGTATGTTACTGTACCTGTTATATTAGATTTTCTCTCTCTCACCCTCACCTGCCTATCAGATGTTTATTAAGTAGGCAGTAGATGTAAATCATATTTAGTAATGATGTGGGGAGAGGTATAATCATAGTTCTTGTCCTCAAGGAGTACATAAGACATATAGACATGGGGAAATTATATTACAATATAAGGGCTGAGTAACAATTTTAAACAACATGAAATATGAAATCAAAGAATCAGAAATTAGAGCTGGAAATCTTGAGGTCTTGTTCAATTCATGAAAGAGAGGTTAAGTGAATTCTGAGAGTACTACAAAATGTTTCTTAGACTGTAGCTGGAACTGTGGTTTTCAAAATGACATAAGCAACATTTACAGATGGCATAGAATTGACCTTTGGTAGGTCAGAAAAGCAGTGTTATTTGAACTGACTTTTCACAAGGTTTGGGAGTGAAGGAGAATGTTAATAAAATATTAAAATGGGGAGAAATAAAAACATCTAGGCAGCAGTAAGGCAACAGTTGGATTTACTAGAGTAAGTTTGTTATCAGTATCTAGAAGGAAATGACTGAAGGCTGTATTGGTGAGCAATTGGCCTGAACACTTGGTGACTACATGATGTTCAAGGAAGATAAGTATAAAAAGAAACTAGTTTGGATTGGAGTGTGAAGCCCGAAGGACCAGGTAGGAAGTTATGGGTTTCTGTTACTTATTAATGAATGAAGGAAATAAATGAGGGGGATAGTGATTTTCATCGTAAAATGATTCAGTACGGGATTCCCTTGGTTAGTACATCCTCAATTTATAAAAACACTTGTATTCACTTTACTAACTTCTTCCTGAAAGCAATATATTACTCTTCTCACTTTGAAAAAAATAAAACCCCCAAAACCTGATTTCCCCCAAATTATCCACAGCCTTAGCCTCTTTTAAAGTTCTGAAGGGTAAGTGGTTATAACCTTAAGGTAGGATTTTTGGCAATTTAATGTTTTCATAGGGTTTATCCACATCTGTAATTCAAAGCAGATGTGTCTGAAATATATATAGGAGTGAAAAGAAATCCAAGTGAATGTGAACTAATATCTTAGGATTGGTTTTTTCTATTAGTGATTGTGGAGACTTTTGCCTGTTCGTTTTTCATACTAAACAGACTTCCATTGCCAGTCTTTTCTAGGCAGTGGAAAGAGGAGGAATTATTTCTTTTTATCCACTGGGGACTCCTAGGTCTCTACCAGAAAGGAAGTGGTTATAGAACTTAAATTATTTAAAATGTGAAAAGCATTAATGCTACCATTGATACTAAATGTGAGTAATTTGATTATTAATATTTTGTTAATATTTAAAGAGCCACAATACTGACTTTTATTCTTGGTGCCCTTTTTCACTTTGTCATTTTTAAAGTATAAGGATATATATACATGTATGTGGGTATACATATAAAGGAATATAATTTTTTAAAAGGAAATTTTGAAATTGTCCTTAGATTAAAAAATCTCTCGGGTATCTGAAAGAATGTAATGTATTTAATAAGTATATGCACAGCTCTATCTCTATGCTTAAGGTGAGCCTACAGTTGATTTTAAGAATAAGTGTGTATGTGTTTGAGTATTTAAGGAGAAGATAACAGATTCCTTCTGTTCTCTTACAATTTTTGGTCCTTTGCTTCAGTTTTCTTTTACCTGTTTTAAATTTATTTTATCTCAGGATATTTCTATCTTTGTAAGCTGCTCTGAATATTTTAAGGAATGACTTGGGATAGAAATCCAGTAAATGGGAAAGGTATGACAAGATAGGAAATGATATGTTGGGAGAGATACTAGTAAAGTAGTATTGGGAATCGGAGAAAGTAAAGATCACATGCTTGTGGAGGAGTTTGATAGCGTTTGGTGTTAGTAAGTCATTTTAGTAGAGAAAACATAAACCCAAAAAGTACAAAACGTGTTTATGTAAGATATAGTCCAAATTGCTAGGAGGTGGGCTAACTTTGAAAAGCTTTAAATGCAAGATTGAGAAGTCTGGACTTAATTGGACATGGATTGGAGGGCCCTTTTGAGTTTTTACTCCATGTAGTGGTCTGATTAGCGCTGTGTTTTTAGGAAAGTGCTGGCTTTACTCGAGATGTCTAGTTGCTTCCTTTCTTAATATGGGGTATGAGAAACTCAGTAATTCCATTTTCCTCACTGATGGAAATGGAGGCACAG
>NW_012134969.1:6387895-6389807 GCF_000956105.1 Propithecus coquereli | reverse complement strand
CTAGTCTTGAACTCCTGGGCTCAAGCCATCCTACCTGGGCCTACCAAAGTGAGCCACTGCGCCTGGCCTAGGATTAGTTTTTAAAGACAGATTGGACTCAACTTTTCATTTGAATGAAAAAGAATGTAGATTATATTTCCTTACTTCTCAGTGGATATTCTGTAGTGTCAAGTATGGAACCTTATTCAAGACCTTTTGTTCTATATTTTAACTTTTTATTTTGAAATAGTTTGGGGCTTACCAAAAAGTTACAAAAATATAATATGCAGAGTTCCCACGTACCCGTCACCCAGCTTTTCTTAATGTTCATATCTTATGTAACCGTAGTACAAATGTAGAAATCAGGAAAGTAATACTAGCTAATCTACAAACTTCTTTTGAATTTTGACTTGTCTACTTAATGATCTTTTTCTGGTCCAGGATCTAATCTAGGAACTAATAATATATTTAGTTGTCCTGGCTCCTTAATCTCCTTTAGTCTAGACCTGTTCTTCATTCTTTCCTTGCCTTTCATGACTTGACACATTTGAAGAGTCCTAGGTAGTTAGATTGGCCCTCATTTTGTGTTTGATGTCTTCTCATGATCAGATTAAAATTATGCATTTTTGGCAAGGATGCCACAGAAACAATCGTGTTTCTCTATCACTGTATTATATCAGGAGGTGCATGATAATGATTCACCCATTACTGGTGATGTCATCTTGATCATTTGATTAAGGAGGTGTCTGCCAGGTTTCTGAACTGTCAAGTTACTATTTTTTCCTTTGTAATTAACAATTGTCTTGCGGGGAGATATTTTGATTCTGTAAATATCCTGTTTCTCATCATACTTCTACTCATTAATTTTAGCATCCACTGATGACTCTTGCTTGATCACAGCCTTTTAGATTTAATTCTTTAGTATCTTTTTGTTGTTGACTGATACATCATTTTTCTTGTCATAAATGGATAATGACCCAAAGGAATTCATGTAAAGGCTGCTTAATTCATAAAACATAAATGTATTTCCTGCTATGATCTTTTATATTCATTTGTTTTCTAAGTGCACTTATTATGAATGTAGCACAACTCAAGATCTTAGAATAAAAAATGTAGCACAAAGACAGTCTCTTTTTTCTAATACCTTATAGGTACTTAAAAATATGCTGGCTATTATAAGAATAAAGGAAATACTTTATAATAGCGAAATAAATAGGTGAAGAAGAGAGGTAATGGATGGAATAATTATGAAAAAAGTATTTGAGTAATTTAGAGATTTTCTTAAAATTACTTTTACTGATTTTTTCTTTTTTGTCAAATATACAACCCTTTTTCATTCAAAGGAGTCAGTGGCAAATTTAAACATTAATTGCCAAGTGAATTGTATTTAACTCAATGATAGTTTTGAGTCCGGGGCCCATGAAACATATGTAGCTCACACGTCTCTTTACCTTGGGAGCCTCGTGGTGCGCAGGCAACTCACGGCCATGCTATAGCATATGTATTACGTGATGGGTGGGCCCCTGGGCAAAACCACAGAAAACAATAAAAAATAACAAATTTTTCGTTAAATTAGAAAGGATTGTTTTGTTTTCATTCCGTTTTTACAATAAAACTCTGTGGCCCCAAGAAAAAAATTTTTTTTTCTAGTGTGGCAGTCAATGTGTTTAAGCATTTTTGCATTTATTCTTGACCCTGAAGTTGCTTTTTTATCCGTTTTTATAGTCAATATAATTTATGCAGATTATGTTTTTATGATTGCTATTTACCTTTATTCTGTAGTAGATTAACTGCTCTAAAAATATATATTTTGTAAGCTATTTCTTTTTCGTCAGTTTTACTTAATTCGCCTTACACCTTAGTCAGTGGAACATGAGATGAATTTGGATTATCTTTTGCTTGTCTTTTAATAAGTACTTGACATTTAAATCTA
>NW_012134969.1:6385441-6387845 GCF_000956105.1 Propithecus coquereli | reverse complement strand
GCCTCGGCCTCCCAGAGTGCTAGGATTACAGGCGTGAGCCACCGCGCCCGGCCCACAAATAATTATTGAATGTTTGTTATGTACCTAGCACTGAGCAAAGGTGCTAAGTATACAAAGAATAAAAAAAGACATGGTTTTGGTCTTCACGAGTTTTGTCTAATACCTTGAAGAAGCATCATATGCTCTTGATGTATTTTCTGAATTATCCAAATTAAGTTATATTGTGCTCAGTTTATTCTGTATATGTTGTGCATGACAGCTTTTCTATTCAGATTGGTCGATTAATCTTGGCTGTAGATTAATGAGCATAGAGCATAATGAGGTAGAGTTTAATGAGCATTAGCCTTGGCATCAGACCGGTATCTAATCTTGTTTCTGTTACCTCTTCATTGTATGACCTTTGTAAATAAGTTAACCTTTCTAAGCCTAGTTTTCTTACCCATTATGTGGGAGTAATAGCTTCCCTTGCACTGTTGTTGGGAGGATAAAAGGAGGTAAGCTGTATAATGCACCTAGCTCAGTTCTTGGTAGTTCTGTAAATGGTGGCGCCTCTTATTACTGTGTGAAATAAGAGCGATTCCTCTCTTAAGCACTGCAAATTAAAATGGAAAGCTTTCCTACTAGTTCCGAGACTTTCTACATACTATAGCCTTCTAAATCAATGATTCTGCGCCTTATGATATTCGTGGTGCAGTCTTTCTCACCTGGGATTCCATAAGAGAATTAATTCCTACAGGAAAAGAGTGACTCTCAGTTCTAAGAATGATATATATCTAGTCCCACTATTATAGATGCATAAGCGAATAGTGAATTCATTACATACAGTGGAGGTATCAGGGAGTAATTGTTTTGCTGAATCCCAGGCTGCTAGCACTGTGCTACATCTGACTATTTGAGAAGTGTTTTGAAATTCTTATATTCACAAAAACAAAAGTTGTTACAAGTCACCCTTTCCACTTTTTCTTAATGTGTGTGGGGAGTACATAGAAGAAATATAGTGTCATGTAGCAGTTTGTTAATACTCCAGCATAGAACCATTAGCCTAATCAAGTGATTCTCAAACTTTTTCATTCTAAAGATGGGCCTTATGCCCTGAAGACTGTCTGTTCTCTGCTGAGTCCCATTTGGAACTGAAAATTGTCTTCAGAATGGATGGGATTAATCTGTTTTTGATAAGATAAGTCAGTATCTAGTTTTTAAGTTTTAAAGATTCGTTGAACGAGATTTTGAAATCTAGTATAAAGTTTCAAAGCTAGTGTTTTTTGTAAACTATCTGTAAATATTTAAAATATATTAAAATTTAGCTCAGCTACAATGTTAGTACAGAATATTATCTAGTCTGTAACAAACTAAAGACTGTTCTGTGAGTAACAGAATTGAGCTCTGAATCCAATTTGTTATTGCCAGGATATTATTTTAATCATGTTTATAACAGAAATGACTTAAACTATAGCTATAATATTTATATTAAGACAGTAAAACTCATTAAACTCTTTATGACATTCTCATATGTCCAAAAGACTATATATATGTTAGGCAAGTCAATAGATATGTAACATGTGAACTAGTAATTCTAATTAGAAAAAAAAGCCTTTCTATGTCTTGTATTTTTGCAAATACTTAAAAGGTGAGAGGGATTTCTGATTACCACTTCAACATACATTTAGATATAGGCTTTTCAGGTTCAGTAGAAACATTCATTCCTGGATTATTTGTGTTGCTAATATTAAGTTGTTAACATTTTGCTATACTTTATTTCCAATTTTTATTGATTTGTCAAACTTTCATAGGTTAATAGAAATGGCAAAGCAAGTAACTGTCAGCTGATACGTTTAAATGAATTTGAAGGAAAGAGTATCAGAATTCTACTTAAAACAATGTTTGTTCTAGCATTTTATCATACTAAATATTTAAGAAGAATAATTAATTGTTAATCAAAATAATATGATTTGGAAAAGTCTAAATTAGTTACAACTCAGGATCTTGGAGTCAGACTGGTTTTGAATTTCCTGCTCTTCAGCTTACTAGGTGAGTAACTTCACTACTTTGTGCCTTAGTTTTCTTATCAGTAAAGTTGTGATGATAATAATATTGCCTGTATCATAGGTTATTGTGAGAATAGAATGAGGCAGTAAATATAAAATCCCCATAATACAAGCTGGGCACTGTGGTGTGTGCCTGTAGTCCCAGCTGCTCAGGAGGCTGAAGCAGGAGGATTGCTTGAGCCCAGGAGTTCAAGGCTGTAATGCACCATTATTACATCTGTGAATAGCTACTGCACTCTAGCCGAGGCAACATAAAAAAAGGCATAATACATTACTTGCCATGTACACTCTCAGTAAATATTAAAAATTAAGACAAAGTTATGACAGTTTACTTGTAACCAGCTTTATAGGTGAAGGTA
>NW_012134969.1:6383550-6385391 GCF_000956105.1 Propithecus coquereli | reverse complement strand
GCCAGTTAGTATGCTATTAGGTGATTTGATTCCAAAGTTGGCACTCTTAAACACATTTTGGAGATGTCTCATGTCCACTGGTAAGCAGCAAGAAGTGACAGCTGGCAACTATAAAAAACAGTCCGTAGCCTATGAGTATGGAAGGCATTTGGCTCTATAGACTTCATTGGTTCCTTAGGGTGCCACTATTTTAGAGTTGTATATTGATTTTTCCCAATGATTTCTTCAATCTTAATTATAATTATTATTTTCTTTTAGTACATTTTAGAAGTACTTTTCACCCCAAATGGTTAAATTTTCCAAATTTATTGCTAAAGTGTGAACATTAAATTTGGAAAGTTTGTTTAAGTACAATCCAATTTTGGAAAAATGGGTGAATATAGAGAAACTAAGTTTCATGACATGAACATTTTAATAAATTTAGATCGGTAACCTTCTAGTGGTCTTAGTAAGATTTTACTATAAGTTGTTGATACTTAAGAGTATTTTGTTAAAGCTTAATGTGATTAGATTATATTAAAGTACTTTTTTAAAAGTAGAAAACTCACTTTAATTAGTTGAATTATTGTTATTAGTTTTTGAGACAGCGTCTCCCTGTGTTTTCTGGGCAAGAGTGCAGTGGTCATCGTAGTTCACTGCAACCTCAAACTCCTGGGGTCAAGGGATCCTCCTGGCTCAGCCTCCCCAGTAGCTGGGACTACAGGTGCATGCCACCGTGCCCAACTAATTAAAATTTTTTTTTGTAGAGAGAGGTTCTCGCTATTGCCCAGGCTGGTCTTGAACTCCTGGCCTGCCTCAAACGATCCTCTCACCTTGGCATCCCGAAGTGCTAGGATTACAGGCATGAGCCACTGCACCCAGCAAAGCAGTTGAATTATAATAGCACATTTTTATGATTCAGATCTTTAATTTTGAATGTTATAGCTTATCTTCACATCACATGTTTGTTATTGGAACAAGAAAGTGCTAATTTATGTGAAAGCTTTAATATTCAGTTAAAAATAGAATTTACCTTGTCTTTTTGCCCATTATTCTAGAAGATAGAATTTATTTTTTAATATAAGACATTCACATTAGGTATTTAAAAGTTTTTACAGTAGAGCCTCTTCCCTTCATTTTCATTATTTATTTCCTGATTGATTTATAAATGTTGGAGCTATTAAAAGAAGCAACTGGAATTTTTAGTTGTAGATAACAACAGTAAAGATCAAAAGATTCAAAGATATGGTTGCTTGATTTATCATTTAGCGGTAATGTAGATGTCTTATTTACATGTTCCATAATTTTCACTTTCCACTAATATGAAATAGCCAGAAGCTACTGAAAGCCAGTAATTTTCACATCTTGTATGAGTTGATTGCATTTGTAGACATTTTACTTATTTGGTACGCTTCTGACAGCCCAAAATTGCCATTCTGTCCAATCCATGTGGGCATTTACAGGTAAGAGAGAGTGTTTTAAAATTGGGTTACCTTTTGTGAAATGGACAAGGCAAGACCAACTTTGGATCCTTTTCTTTATTTAGAGGTTTAGTTATCTTTTCATTTGTAGTCAGGTTCTTAGTGCATGGGTATCTACAGGTAGCTTATTAAGAAATTGATCCAATATGTAAAAAAACAAAAGCTTTTAACAAATGGATACATTGGCCTAATGAAAACCAAGTTGTACTATATTTGAACTTATGAGTGCGTGACCTAAATGCCAGTAGTACCAATAGTCTGAGTTAGGCTTAACACATGAGTGGGGAGAAGAAACAAGAAAAATAGAAAGGAAGTTGAAGACCATTAAAAGGTTTGCAAGGGAAAGAAGAGGATCTGGTGATAGTTGATAATTTGTTAAAC
>NW_012134969.1:6379402-6381693 GCF_000956105.1 Propithecus coquereli | reverse complement strand
CATTTTAAAAAGGATTTTGAGTCTGTATTACTTATGTCCACTATTCTGCCCTCCCAGTTTTAAAGATGAGTACTTGAGGAATAAACCTTTTCAGTGACAGTAGTCATAACTTTTATGAAATGCAGGTTTAGTTTTATATTACTATAATATGGGACTATAGTGTGATTAATTCTTTAAATTAATAAGGACTTGAAAACCAAGAACAAATTCAGCTTCTTAGACATTCCCAAAGTTTAGTTAGCATTCCTGTTAATATACTTGATTTTTCTGTTTCTACTTTTCAATTCATCATCTTCTCTTTGATAGAAGAATTAACTGGGACTCCTCCTTTGATATATCTGAGGCCGAGTGCCTTTTTCCTGTCCCTTTAAGACAACCGTGATCTTGTTCCCAGTTCCCATTTATTATTTTTTGACTTGGTCTTCCACTCGAAGTTGAGTGGTTTGTCACAGAGTGTGTTATGGCTTAGAGCAATACAGGTCCCTTCTTAATGGTTACTGAGGATTTAGTCATTTGTGGTGACAGACTTCTAAATTCAAATTAGGAAGATACTAAAGAAAGTATGCCCAAAGGTAGCTCCTTTTTATCCTGAGGATAAGCCATTACAAAATCAAATGACCAGAGAATGTAATTTCTTAATAAGAATTTTTTCTTAAATCTATATTCAGCTCTCTATTTCAGTGCTTCTCTCCTACCAGAGGTGCAAGGAGTGATCCTAGAACCACAGATACAGCCAAGACCACGGAGAGCTTTTGACGTCAGGGGTCCACTTTCTCCACTGAACCCTTGGAGGCAGAATATCCAGCTTCTGGAGAGAGTGGGAAAGGATAATAAACAAGTGGGTGCTTTCCATTATTTACTTGGGTTTATTTATAGATTGGAGTGTCCTTCCATTGCCCATTTAATTCTGTTTGTAAACTCCTTGGGTTCATATAAGAACCAGGTGGGGCTGCAATCTGTTTATTTTTCTAAGAATGCTAACTAGTTTACTTTTCTAAGAATGCTAACTAGTGCCCATTCAAAAAAGAGATCTTAAAGTTTATTTAATTTTCTCTCCAGATGATTAAGCAGTGGGTGATTTGGGGCACATGATCTGGTGAATGCCTGTGTAGTCCACAGGAATTTTAAAAAGGGAATATTTACCAGTTTTTGCCTTTATGGTATTAGTGGACTTCTAAGTGCTCTTTTATATTCTAGTAATTTAAAAGTTTTCTGTATTTCATCTTTGGGCAAGCCGGACATTTGAAATCTAATTTATATAGTCAGATGTCCAGGTGTTATCCTACCCTGTTAGTGAGAACTTTTTGGTCTTTTTCCTACTTTAAACGTTAGGACTTCATATTAGATCTTTTAAAAGATACAATGATAGTACTGTTATGGTTTTACTGTCAAGTCTAGGCTTCATTCTTTAATAAAATCAATGTGAATGAATATAAGTTTCAGGATATAATATCCCTGAAAGCTATGGTTAATATACTCAAAAGTAGTATTTTAGTCCCTAGGAATAATACTATTTGTGGCAAAAGAGCCTTTTCCTAGATTTTTCCCATGGCATTAAGATAGTTTTCTCTTAGTTTCTTTGATGCCAATGGTAGGATTTGATTGCAGGAAGTTCTTATCATCTACAGTGGGTAGAATGTGAACTTGTTGACTTTGGCAAGTTTTCATTTTTCCTTGGTGGATTCCTTCTGTGACTCCAGGTATCTTGATAATGGGAGACCGGTTTATTTGTTCTCTAATTGCCCAGATTTCTTTCAACTGGTAAAACATCATACTTCTTCAGCAAAAGGAATTCTTCTAGCAGAGCCTTCATGGATGATATCTCTCACACATGCCAGCACCTGCAGTTTGGAAGGCAGTGGTGAATGGATCCATGCAATATGTCTAGAAGACACAAGGATGAGCGAGCCACCTGATCTTGTCATTTATAAACTTTAAGATTTACTCTGGTTTACTCTTGGTCTGAAAATGGAAAGGCTCAAATAATGAAATAATCTTTTCAGATTGGAATTTTACATGGCCATGAAAATATTCCTTTCTATTCAGAAGACTGAAATAGAGGAAGCTTGAGAGACTCCTTTCTTTTAAAAGCGGCTCTCTGTATCTATTTCACTTAAAAGATTTGTGAGATTGAAAATCGCCTTAATGAAGTAGGCAGACTTTTTTTTTTATCTAAAGTAGTATAGGAAATCCAAAACACTTAATGAAATAGTTTTTTGTTGCCTGACACTGAAAGGAACTAGTAAATAAAGGGTGAACTTTTTAATAATTCCAAAATTACTTTCAATATT
>NW_012134969.1:6378654-6379352 GCF_000956105.1 Propithecus coquereli | reverse complement strand
AATTTTTTTTCTATATAAATTTCTACAGTATCAAATTCAGAGTCATCATAAATTAACTCTCATAGCAAGAGGGATACCACCTTCCCCCAATGATTTCAAAATAATTTCTATTTAGAGAAATCTGTTTAGTCATTTCTGAGTATGTATATTTTGATTCTTCAGTCAAAATAAAGAAATTATATTCTGAAAGTGACCTGACTTGGGAGTTTATAAATGGATCCATTTATCGAGCCACTCTCATATTTAACTTGCCATGTAACCTGACTTAAAGACATTTGGTTTTTTAAATCTAAGCTTGTTGTATTTTTAATATATATTCTGTGGTGTGTTGATAAATAAACCAGAGGTTTGGAGGTGTTTAACTTAAAGCTTTTGCTGAAAGAGAAATTCTGAATTTAACCCAATATTAATCTGAACAAGATATGATTTCTTGGGGGTTGTTTTTCATTTTCAAAGTGAAGTGGGCCTGTAACCTTTTAAAAAAAGAATTATACCAAGTGTATGTCCTATTTCAAAATGAACCTCTTTCTTTTTGCCTGTATTTTCACTCAACTGTATGTTATTACTGATTAGTATTCAAGAACTGAAGGAAAACTGGGAAATTTGGAAAATCATATCCTATTTATAATTTCTAAATGTTTCAAAGTTTTACTTAAATTTCATTAACTTGGAAATCTTAGATAATTTTCATAGTTTAT
>NW_012134969.1:6366410-6366903 GCF_000956105.1 Propithecus coquereli | reverse complement strand
CAATGGGAGGCCATATTTTACTTGAGTGCCAAAAAACTTAAAAGCTTTTCTTATATGTATATAGAAGTATGGGGTTGGGGGTTAAAAATATCCAGCACTGCAAACTTGAAAAATATTGCAAGAATAATGGTGAAATGAATTTTAAATTGGTAATTTTTTTAAATATGAACTCTTCCTTACATCACCAATAGCCTTCAAAATAAAAATGTTACGGAATGATGAACTTGGCTTACCATTTTATCTTTGAGGTATAAGAATGTAGGCTTATGGTTTCACCAGCATTGATTATATTAACTATAGCATAAAAGTCTGTTTTGATTGTTCTTTAGTGAGGAAACAAAGGGTTTTATGGGTAGCTTCTGTTTTAAAAAAGTAAATATCACAGTCAGTGTGACTGCAAAGTACTGACTTTACAGCCTGTTGTAATTTCCTTTACTGTATTAAAACAGTTGAGCAAAATGTCAGTGCTTAGATGTCCTAAACAATTTCTTTA
>NW_012134969.1:6360974-6365870 GCF_000956105.1 Propithecus coquereli | reverse complement strand
ATGGAAAGTTGAGTATGTATTTCATGAGATTATTACCTGGCTTTATTTTGACTATGGATGCCTATTTTTATTAAATGATACCTAGAAGTTAGAAAACAATCGCTTAACTAATTTTTATTTTGATTTGAGAAATTTAAGGAATTTTATAAATACACTGAAAATCAGGAATCTTTTATTAAAGATCAGGAAATAATGTTGCCTAGTATTTAAAATCATTGACAGGAAAATATTATTTTCTAAGGAATAGTAAGTAGGTTCAAAGAGTTGAGTGTTAGTATGTTACTTAGTATATCTCAAAACAAAGGAAAATGCACTATTGAATATGGATAAGATAGGAAATGGATCAGGATTTTTTTTCTAGAATTACCAGTATACTCAGAGGATAACTAACATAGAAAACAATCTTTCATCATATTTTTGAATTCTTTTTATAAGAACTGGTTGTGGACATTTGACTTTTACTTAAAATAATTTGCTGTTAATTCACTGTCCCCTTTATGGTAATGATAATGTCGATGTGAATTATTGATAGAATTTACCATTTTATGCGCCAGTTGCTTCCATGTTCAGGATACTCTTATAGTAAGAAGTTGACCCAGAATTTGCTCTTATGCCATTTTTTATTTGAAAATTACCTTAGAATTTTCTAATTTAGCACCCTCATTTTACATATAATTGATGTCCAGAAATACCACACACATTTTAGTATCACACTGTTTTTAAACAAATTATCTTTAGGACTCAAGTCTCTTGACTACCACCTCAGAGATCTGTACCCCTGTACTACCTCCTCTGTCGATCCTAGTTCTGGACAACAGAGTGTGTCTGATCCCCCTCAGATATGACAGTTTTTGAGATAACTGTTAATTCCCCATCAATTCCAAGCCCAAGTTTTCTGCATATTAATCCCCATGTTCTTAACTCTTACTCATGTGGCATGGTTTTGTGATCCTAAAAGGTTTTGTAGATATTCTCTGAACATATAATTCAGTTTCTTTTAGTGTGTGTCACTGAACCAACACATTACAGATGTGTTCTTCTTGGGCTGTTAATACACACGGCCTTATGTTGTGATTGGCCCTGGAGTCTCATACCACTTTGTCCTTACATATTTATCCAGTAAAGTGGGTGCTTAATTTTATGCATATCGAGATTCTCCTAGGCAAAGAAATAATACAGTGATATGTAAAATATTTTGTTTTTAAAAATTAGACTACTAGGCTGTTTTATGCAGAGTCTGTATAATGTGTATCCTTTAGTAAAGGAAATTGACTCAACATTAATAGAACCCTGGGAAATCATAGATACAAAAGTGCAATCTCCGTTTAAGTTACTTTTGGTTTGCTTAATTCTGACTTAACTATAAATTCTATCTTAAATGATTTGTGTAATATAAAATGTTGTTTTTCAGGTTGCACTTAACTAATTTAAGGGTAACCAAGCCTGTTGGAGTCCAACTGTTGCCACATGACTGGCATTGAAAAGAAAATAAACTTGTGTTTAGTAACATAATTAAAATTAGTGGAAAAGTTTGGGAAATATACCAAACGGCAGAAGATGGTGAAGAAGTAACCCTGGAAGTCTTGAGAAAGTGGCCTAAGTTCTAAGGCAAGCGTAGTCTTGTGTTGCGTCTTGAAATATAGTGCAAACACTCTGCTATAGCAACATTGTTTTGGTACACCAGTATTTTTAATTACCATTTAAAACATTGAGCTTTTTTCCCCTCCAATCTTAAAATGAGCTCCAGG
The DNA here is from genome assembly GCF_000956105.1 of Propithecus coquereli. Taxonomy (NCBI): domain Eukaryota; kingdom Metazoa; phylum Chordata; class Mammalia; order Primates; family Indriidae; genus Propithecus; species Propithecus coquereli. The sequence goes on along the minus strand of NW_012134969.1, from coordinate 6,364,122 downwards.
AAGACATGAGGTATCTATTTAATGATTACATGTACATCTAAGGGTACAAGTATCTCTGGAAACACTGATTGAGAATAGGGTGTATTCTGTCTTACCTGACTTAAAAAGAATTTTGGGGAAAATAAGGAAGAAAAGAGCAAACATTTATATGCCTACTCTGCACTTTTGCTAGGTGCTTTACATATATTTATCTAATTGAGCTTAGCTAACCTGTGAGAAAGGTGATCATTTTTCCATTTTACACATAAAGATGCTGAAGCTTGGAGGTTACAAAGTCAGCCCAACAGCATGTAATAATAAGTGACGAAGATGGCATTTGAAAGCAGATCTGTTGATCTAAAGAATTTATTAAACTATTGCCAAATATTTCTGCCAAAAGAATGCGTATTCTCAGGAAAATTTCCTATAGAACCTCCGTGTCTAAAGTAGGGGGGAAAAGGGTTATTTTACTTAGTGTGTAGTTTTTAATAGACTTCTTAAAAAGAGGAGTTTTGGGTTTATAGACTAATTGATCAATAAAAGCAGAGTTCCCATTTACGCTCCTTCCCTCTCACATAGTTTTCCCTGTTACCATCTTACATTAGTGTGGTACTGTTTTATTTCAGCTTCCCCACTTAAAGTCAGCTAATGTGGTACATTTGTTATAACCAGTGAACCCATATTGATAACATTATTAACTAAAGTCCATAGTTTACATTATGATTCACACTTTGTGTCATATACTTTTATGGGTTCTGCCAAATACATGTCATGTATTCATTATTACAGTATCATAGGGAATAGTTTTTAACTGCCCTAGAGATGTCTTGTGCTCTTCCTATTTGATTGATTGCTTGGATCATATGGTAAGCCTATGCTTAGCTTCGTAATAATACAGAGTCTGCCAAACTAACAGTGGTTGTACCATTTTGAATTCCCACCAGCAATGAATGAGTTCTCTTGCTTCACATTCCCACCAACATTTGCTGTTGTCAGTGTTTGATTGTAGCCACTCTTTAGAATGTATAGTGGTATCTCATTGTTTTAATTTACAGTTCGCTAATGATGTTGAACATCTTTTCAGATACTTTCCATCTCGATTAATCTATGCTATCTGCTCATTTTTTATCCATTTTTACAATCAGTTTAGTTTTAAGAGTTGTTGGTATATTTTGGATACCAGTCCTTTATCAGACATGAGTTTGGCACATATTTTCTCTGAGACTGTGGCTTATCTTCATTCTCCTAATAGTGTCTTTTGCAGAGGTGAAATTTTAATTTAATAAAGTCTGCCTTATTAATTTTTTTCAGTGGGTCATGATTTTGGTGGTGTATCTGAAAATTCGTTGTCAAATCCAAGGTCACCTAGATTTTCTCCTGTACATTCTTTACAAATGTGTTTTTTTCCCTTTTTATTAATAATTTTGTTTTGCATTTAGATCCATGGCCTATTATTTTGAGTTAATTTTTGTGAAAGATGTAAAGTTTGTGTTTAGATTGATTTTTTTTTTCTTTTATCTTTTTTTTGGTTCGGAAGTGGGCACGTGATGTCTAGTTGTTCCAATACCATTTGTTGAAGACTCTTCTTTCTCCACTGATTGCCTTTGCTCCTTTTTCAAAGGTCGGTTGACTATATTCATATGGTTCTGCCTCTGGGCTCTCTATTCCATTCCACTGATCTGTTCTTTTGCCAGTACCATACTGTCTTGAATACTGAGGCTTTTCGGAAAGTCTTGAAGTTTGGGTAGTTTAAGTCCTCTGATTTTGTTCTTCTTCAGTATGTTGCTGAGCATTCTGGATCTTTTGTTTTTCCATATAGACTTTCAAATCGGTTTGTGTATATCCATAAAATAACTTGCCGAGATTTTGATTGGGATTGCATTGAATTCTAAAGATCAAGTTAGGAAGAACTGGCATCTTAATATTAAATCTTCCTATCCATAAATATGGAATATTTCTCTATTTATTTAAATCTTTGATTTTTCATGAGCATTTTAGTTTTTTTGTATAGATCTTAGATGAGATCGTATTTTATTAGATTTATACCTAAGTATTTCATTTTTTTTGGTGTTAATGTATATGATACTGTGTTTTTAATTTTAAATCCTAATTGTTCACTGCTGGTGTGTAGAAAAGCAGTTGACTTTTTTATACTAACTTTGTATCCCACAGCTTTGCTGTAGTCACTTATTAGTTGGCAGGAGTTTTTTCATTGATTCCTAGGGATTTTCAACATACAAAGTCATGTTATTTGTGAACAAAGTTTTATTTATTCCTTTTGAATCTCTATACCTTTCTTGTCCTTTGCTTATTGCACTAGCTAGGACTTTCTAGTATAAAGTTGAGTAGGAATGGTGAGAGGAGACGTCGTCCTGTTTCCAGTATTAGGGGGAAAGAATCTAGTTTCTCACCAATAAGTATGGTGATATCTGTAGGTTTTTTGTAGGTATTTATCATCACATTGAAGCTTTCTTCCTTATTTGCTCAGTTTTTAATTGCGAGTGGATGTTAGATTTTGTCAAGTGGTTTTTCTACATTTATTGATATGATCAGATGATTTTTCTTTAGCTTGTTGATGTGTGGTGGATTATATTAGTTGATTTTTGAATGTCAAACCAGCCTTGCATCCATGGAATGAATCGCACTTGTCATGCTATAGAATTCTTTTTATACATTATCAGATTTGATTTGCACATATTTCATCAAGAACTTTTGCATCAGCATTCATGAGAGATACTGGTTTGTAATTTTCTTGTATTGTCTTTGTCTAATTTTGGTGTTAGGGTAATACTGGCCTCATAGAATGAGTTAGGAATTGTTCCCTGTTTCAACTTTCTCAAGAGATTGTAGAGAATTGGTATCATTTCATTAAATATTTGGCAGAACTCACTGTTGAGTGAGTTGAGTTGAGTTCTGCCAAATATTTAAGGGGCCTACTGCTTTCTGTTTGGGAAGATTATTAATTATTGATTCAATATCTAATAGATACAGACTTATTCAATTTATCTGTTTCTTCTTGTGTGAGTTTTGTTTGGTAAATTGCATCGTTCAAGGAATTGGTCCATTTTATCTAAGTTATCAAAATTTGTGGGATAGACTTGCTTATAACACTATTTATTATACTTTTTTTTTTTTTAATAGTTTTAGGACTATTCATGTAATGTATTTA
>NW_012134969.1:6349676-6360310 GCF_000956105.1 Propithecus coquereli | reverse complement strand
AAATTATATTTTTATTTTCATTTAGTTTGAAATATTTTGAAATTTCTCTTGAGACTTTTTCTTTAACCCATGTGATATTTAGAAGTGTTTTAAAATTTTTAAGTATGTTGGGGTTTTTTCAGTTACCTGTAAATATTTGTTATGTATTACTGATTTCTATTTTATCTATTGTGGTCTAAAAGCATGGTTTGTATTCTTTTACATTTGTTATTACGTGTTTTTGTTGTTTTTTGCCCGGAATATGGTCTATCTTGGTGAATGTTCATGTAAGCTTGAGATGAATTTGTATTTTGTTGTTGGATGAAGTAGTCTATAGATGTCAGTTAGATCTGGTTGGTTGATGGTCCTGTTCAGTTCAGTTGTATCCTCAACGATTTTCTGCCTGCTGGATCTGGAAATTCCTGATAGAGGGGTGTTTAAGTCTTTAATAGTGGATTTGTCTGTTTCTGCATACATTTCTGTCAGTTCTTGCCTCACATATTTTGATGCTCTATTGAGAATTTTCCTTGTTCTGAAGTCTGCTTTGTCTGAAATTAATGTAGTAATTCCTGCTTTCTTTTTATTAGTGTTAGCATGGTATATCTGTCTCTATCCCTTTACTTTTAATCTGTATGTGTTTTTATATGTAAAGTGGGTTTCTTGTAGATAGCATACATTTGGGTCTTTTATTTTTTTAATCCACTTTGATAGTTTCTGTCTTTTAATTGGTAATTTAAACTGTTCACATTTGAGCAATCATTGATATAGTTGGATTAATATCTATCTTGTCTATCTTGTTTGTCAATTTTCTATTCATTGCCTTCATTGCCCTTTTTTAAAATTTATTTTGCTTTCTACTTTTTTGCCTTTCTGGTGTTAATTGAATATTTTGTATAATTCCATTTTTTCTCTTCTTTTAGCATATCAATTATATTTTTTTAAAGATTTGTTTTAGTTTTCGCTCTAGAATTTGCAGTGCAATATACATTTATGACTAATCCATGCCTTCAGATAACACTTAATGCTGCTTCATGGCTAGTGCAGGTACCTTTTAACAAGAGTATTCCTAGTTCCTCCCTCCCATCCCTTATAACATTGCTATGTTTTATTTTACTTTTCTGTAAAATGTAATCATCCAATATATTGTTGCTGTCATTATTTTGAACAATCTTATATGTCAGTTAAAATTTTCTTAAATAAAAGTTTTGTTTTACCTTTTTCTGTTCCTCTCTAACGCTTTTTCTTTCTTTGTGTAGATCTCTGACCTATATTATTTTCCTTCTCTCAAGAACTTTTTTAAACATTTTTTTTCAAGACAGGTCTAGTAGCGACAAATTCTCTCCATTTTTGTTTTGTCTGAGAAAGTCTTTTTTTCTCTTTTACTTTTCAATAATTTTGCTGCATACAGAATTGTAGAATGGTGGTTTTTTCTTTTGACACTTTAAATCACTCATCTCCTTGCTTGCATGGTTTCTGGGAAGATGTCTGATGTAATTCTTAACCTTATTCCTCAATAAGTAAGGGTCTCCTTCACCACCACCTGGGACTTCATTCAGGATTTTTTCTTTGCCTTTGATTTTCTGTAGTTTGAATATGCCATGCCTACATATAGATTTTTCATATTTACTCTATTTGGTGTTCTCTGAGCTTCCTGCATCTGTGATTTGATATGTTATAAATGTTGGAAAATTGTCAGCCATTATTTCTTTAAATACTGATGATCCTTGACTTATTATGGTTTGGCTTACAGTGTTTTGACTTTACCATGTTGAGAAAGCAATACATGTTCAGTAGAAACTGTATACTTCTTTGGCTATGCTGGGCAGCGACAGCAAGCCCCAGCTTCCAGTCAGTAACGCATTTTGACTTAAAATATTTCCACTTACAGTGGGTTTATCAAAACATAAGTTGAGGAACATCTTTATCTGTTTCTTTTTTTCTTTTCCTTTTTGGATTCCCATTATGTGTGCATTTTACCTTTTTAAATTGTTCCACAATTTTGGGATACTCTGTTCCTTTTTATTTTTTATGTGCTTTTCAGTTTAGGAAGTTTCTATGGACATATCTTTAAGGTTGCTGATTCTCCTTAGGCTGTGCTCTATCTACTGATGATCCTGTCAAATGCATTCTTCATTTATGTTAACTGTGTTTTTTATTTTTAGCATTTCCTTTTGATTCTTATATTTTTTTGAGACAGAGTCTTGCTCTGTCACCCAAGCTAGAATGCAGTGATGTGATCACAGCTCATTGTATAATAATTCCAACTCCTGGCCTCAAGCAGTCCTCCTGCCTCAGCCTCCTAAGTAGCTAGGACTACAAATGTGTGCTAATTTTTAAAATGTTTTGTAGAAATGGAATCTTGCTATGTTGCCCAGCCTGGACTCAAACTCCTGGCCTCAAGTGATCCTCCCACCTTGGCCTCCCCAAGTGCTGGGGTTACAGATGTGAGCCACTATGCCTGGCGTATCTTAAGAGTTTTCATCTCTCTGCTTATGTTACATTGGCATGTTGTTTACTTTTTCCTTTAGAGCCCTTAGTGTATTAGTAGTTATTTGAAATTGTAGGGCCTAATAATTGGAAAATATCTGCCATATCTGAATCTGACTTTGATGCTTGTTTTGTATCATCAGACTTTTTTTTAACCTTTTAGCATGCCTGTAAGGTTTTTTTGTGTGTGCATGTGTCAAAAGCTAGATATGATGTATTTGGGTGAAAGGAACTACGATCAGTAGGCCTTTAGTAGTGTAAAGTTTTTATGTTGATCTGGCTAAGGTTTAGTCTATGTTTGCTGTTTGCTGTAGGTGTCAGAGGCTAAGATTTCTATAGTGTCCTTGATTTTATCTACTCTGTTGTCTTTGGGTTTCTCTAGAGACTTCTTTTTAAATAGACCCTGAGCCTTGCTATCTTTCAGTTGTAATTCCCTGTTGTTATTACAGAAGCCCTGTTGGTGTGGTGTTATGATGGAGGGGGAGAAGTATTCTGTAGTACTATGATCAAGTCTTAGGTTTTTAGTGGGGCAGTGCCCCTGGGCTTTCACCTTTGCAAATGCTTTTTACCTTTTTCCCCGTTAGGTGGGACAGAAAAGCTAGAGAGCCCTTGTGGAGTTGGGTATTTCCCTTCCTCCATTTGGTTAGGCTTTGGTATAACCATGTTGGTTTGCCTCTGGTAAAATAGTTTTCCTTAAGGGCAGTCCTTTTCTAGGATGACAGAATGCTCTGGGAATATTTGCACATGGTTACTTTTCCCCTCCCTTCTCTTTTTTTGCCCTGAGAACCTAATATGGGACGTGTGGAGTTAAAAATCATGGAGGAGTGATTTGCCAGAAGTGTTTATCCGTGAAGCTAATAGCTAATCCATACTGAGACTCTAGCAATTAATTATCCTTTAAGTTTTTCTACCAGTTGTTGGCTTCAGCAGTGGTTTCTGCTTCTGATAAGCTGTGATTTTTTTTGTATTTGCTTTGTTTCTCCAGTTTTGAGAGCAGCAGTTTAATCTGTGACTTCAATTCTCTGATGGATCTAAGAGGGTTGTTAATTTCCAGTTCAGCTTTTTCTTGTTGTGTGGACGGGGGTGACAGCCTCACTTGTTGAACTGGAATCTGGACGTCAGTATGCATTTTTAAAATGTTTGAGTTTGCCTTCAATCTCGTTTGAGTCCTAACACTTAGGAGTCTGTTGCTCTTCTAGGAGTTTTCTAAACCACTGTAGTTATTTAATTTGATTCATTTAATCTTTATTGAGCATCTACCTACTGAATTTCATGCATCTTTCCAAGCGTTGGAAATATGAAGATGCTTCTACTCTCATACTTCTTTTTTCAAAGGCTTTTTTTCATTGTTCTCTAGAGCTTGGATCTCTTATGTCTTATTAAAGATTTGGTGCCTTTAAGTATTTTTTCTCTTTCCTCTATTAGCAAATTGTTTTGTCTTCTAGGTCATTCCCATGAGTATCTAATTATGCTTTCATATATCATCCTGAGGAAACCACCTTGACCCTTTCCCCATACTCTAACTTCTGCAATCTCTGCTCACGTTCATTACCAAGATTTGTCTACTTACATTGTCACAATTTTTCACATTTTGTTTACTTTTCAACCTATTCCATTCTGCTGTTGCTTCTAATACCAGTATGAATGCTCTTGTCAGAGTCATCACGGGACTCCCCATTGCCAAATCCAGTGGACACTTACCTGCTCCTTCTTAACTTGACCTTTTAACAGAGTTCAATGTAGTTGAACACTCCTACCTTCTGACAATACCCATTTTTAGGCTTCCATAAGTCTGATTTTCCTCCCAGCCTTTGCTTTTTAGTTGCTGGTACTCTTTCTCACCATTTTATGCAACCATGAATGTGCTTCAAAGCTCAGTCCTTGAAGTTTTTCCTTAACTGCTTCTCCCTTTACACTTAGATAGTCTTATCCATTCCCATGGCTTAATATTTTTTCTTTTGTTAACCACCCCAAGTACCTTCTCAAAGCTTCAGTCTTGATATCCACCTGGGTAAGTAAAAAAAAAAAAAAAAAGTGTCCGACCCTGGACTATTTTCCTAATCTCAGTATGGCTATTAATACCACTTCCCTCTGCAGTTTCCCCTATTAACATCCTGTATTACTGTGGTACATTTGTTGTAATTAGTCAACCAATTTTGATGCATTAAAGTACATAGTTTACATTGAGGTTCACTTTTTGTGTCATACAGTTCTATTGGTTTTGCTAAATGCATGTCATGTATCAATCATTGTGGTATCTTAGAGGATATTTTTACTGCCTTTAAAAGATACCCTATGTTCCACATACTCATCCTTCCTTACCCTAACCTCTGGCAACCACCGATCTTACTGTTGCTAGTTTTGCCTTTCCTAGAATGTCATAGAGTTGGAATCATACAAAGCCTTTTCAGACTGGCTTCTTTCACTTAGCAATATGCAGTTAAGGTTTTTCCATGTCTTTTCTGTGACTTCAGAGCTCATTTCTTTTTATCATTGTATATACAATATCTACCACAGTTTATTTATCCATCACTTATTGAAGGACATTTTGGTTGCTTCCAATTTTTGGCAATTACGAATAAAGCTCTGCAAACATTCTTGTGCAGGTTTTTGTGTGGACATAAGTTTTCAAACTATTTGGGAAAATACCTGAACATCATATGGTAAGCCCATGCTTAGCTCTGTAAGAGACTGCCAAACTGTCTTCCCACCAGGAATGGATGTGAGTTCTCTTGCTCCACGTAATCATCAGCATTTGGTGTTATCTGTGTTTGATTGTAGCCACGCTAATAGATGTGGAGTGGTATCTCATTGTTTTAATTTCCAGTTCCCTAATGATACTAAATACATGATGTTAAACATCTTTTCGTGTACTTATTTTCCATATGTGTTAATTGTGGTGTCTGCTCAAATCTTTTCCCCATTTTTGAAATCAATTATTTTCTTATTTGTCTTGAGAGGAGAAAATTTTTAATTTTAATGAAGTCTACCTTAATTTTTTCTTTAATGGATCATAATTTTGGTGGTGTACCTAAAAACTTATTGCCAAACCCAATGTTTTCTCCTGTGTTGTCTTCTACAAGTTTTACAGTTTTGAGTTTTGCATTTAGACTTATCTTTTGTAGAAGGTGTAAGGTCAGTGTTTAGATAGATTTCTTTGCATATGGATGTCCAGTTCTTCCAGCACCATTTGCTGAAAAGGCTGTTTTTTCTCTATTGAATTGTCTTTGCTCCTTTGTCAAAGGTCAGATTTACCTCCTAAATCTCTCTTAACCCTGTTCACTTCTCACCATCTCCATTATCAACCTCTTCTCCAAGCCACCATCATCTCTTGCCTGAACTATTACAATAGTCCTTACTGGTCTTGCTTTATCTCTTGATCTCTTATTTTCTCATAGAATATGATTTATTGTAATTTTAAAGAATAAATAAAAGGTTTCCTGTTTAATACTCAATTGCTTTCCTTTGTATAAACAATAAAATCCAAATTCTTTGTCATGGCCTTTGAGGTCCTATCTTTTCCTCCAACTTTACCCTCACTTCTGTTCTCTAGCCACCTTGGGCTTACTTCATTTAGTATCTGAATTTCTTACTCTCCTCTATCTTGGGGGATTCCTAATGACTGAAATGCCCCTTTCTCTACTTTTAGGACTCAGCTTAAATGTTTCCTTTTGAGGGATGCCTTCTCTGGTCACTATATCTAAACATCCAGTTCTACTCCTTGACTTTTATTCTCTACCGTTACATTGATTCCTTCCTCGTATTTTTCTCAATTTAAAAACATACATGTTGATCTCTTGTCTGACTTCTTGAGACCAGGGATCATGTCTGTCTTGTTTACTGTTGTTTTTTAGCAGCTGCTACACAGACACTGAATAGATATTTTAGTGAAGAAGACATGGGCAGCCTTTGAGATGCCAAAATGTAGTGAGGGAGATCCATATATAAACAAGTAAATTAGGCTGGGTGTGGTGGCTGACACCTGTAATCCCAGCACTTTGGGAGGCCAAGGCAGGAGGATGGTTTGAGGCCAGGAGTTTGAGACCAACCTGGGCAACATAGGGAGGTCTCATATGGTTTCTACAAAAAAGAAAAGAAAAAATTAGCTGGACTAGTGGTGCCCACCTGTAGTCCTTGGGAGGCTGAGGAGGGAGGATTGCTCGAGTCTAGCAGTTCAGGGTTATAGTGAGCTATGATCATACCACTTTACTCCAGCCTGGGTGACAGAGTGAGACACTGTCTCAAAAAAAAAAAAAAAAAAAGGCAGTTTGCCATAGGTAAATTATAGTGCCACTTTAGTTCTATTGGAAAATCATCGTCCTGGAAAACAATAAAGATTAAGAAAAAAACAAAGCTTTTGTTTCTCACTAGTGTGAACTAGTGACCATAGGTGTCAATTTATGAAGTCTTATTGCCTAGGCTTCTTAGCTATAAATAAGTTTGTCATTTTTACTATTTGATAATGTGCTGTTAACGTAACTCTTACCATAGCTTCCCAGACACAGGGTTTCGAGTGTCCCAAGAAACCATCAATCTGTAGTGACAATGTGGGTGCTCTAGGGGCAGTCTCAAACCCACTAAGAGGTCCTGTAGCACATTGAGCTTTTGCTCTTTAGAGTCAATGTTTAAATTTGAATATCCAGCAGTGCCAGTCACTTTGGGCAAGTCATTGAAATTATGTGCCTCAGTGTGCTCATCTTTGAAGTGGTCAATAAACATACCTACCTCCTAGGGTTGTTTTGAGGATAATTGGCTAATACTTAACAAAGTATTTACTATGTGCCAGGCACTACAATAAACATGGAAGTGTTTTCTGTTACTATATAAAGGCCTTCTATTTAACAAAAATTTCATTACATTATAGTAAGTACATTTACATTGAGTAACATGCAGCTTTCGCAACGATACCTCATTCCAACTTTACAGAGAAGTTAGAAGCCATCAGGTGGGACTGCCTTCATTCTCCTGTTACCAAACATAAATCTGACTTCTGCACCCATCCCTTCAGCTCCACTGATGCTCTAGATCTCTCATCACCTCTGCTGTCTTAGATAAGATTTTTTTATTCCTTATTTGTTTTCTGTATTTATTCCTTTCAACTAGGTCCCTCTCATATGCATAGAGGTATGTTAAAATCTCTCCATTTAAAAGAAACTTTTACTGATTTATATCCAACTCTAGCTACTACCCAACCTTCCTCTATGTACCCAAACTTAAAAACTGTCTATAATCTCCATTTCTTCCCCCCCATTACTCAGCCCACTTGAATCTTGCTTCCACCTCTAATAACTTAACTGTAACAGTACTATTGAGGTTATTAGTGACTTTATTACCAAATAAAGACCATTTCATATCTAGTCATATATATGTACTCTCTGCAGCGTGCACACAGTAGATTACATTCTTTCGATATGTTGGGTTCTGTGAATCTTGACTCCTCTTGATTTCCTTCTGTCTTTTTGGGTGATCTTTAATCTGATTTGCAGACTTATTCTCACTACCCCGAATTTATATATAGGGATTTTTCAGGCTGGACCCTTGGTCATTATCTGTCAATTGCTTGGGCATTTCTACCCATACTGCAGATTAAATACCTGTATACAGATGACTCAAGTTTATAACACTGGTCTAACTTTATAGCTCTAACTACCTACTTGACATCATTTTCTCTTTTTGGATGTCCCAAGAGCATCTCAAACATGTTTTATGAATTTATGATCTTTCTTCCCTCTCAAATCTGAGTTTCCTTTAGCATTCCTCATCTTAGTGAATGTCACCCTCATATATCCAGTTATGCATGCTGGGAACCTGGGTGCCATCCTGATTATCTCTGTAGTCCTTACACCCTAATCCATCACCCAGTACTGTTGAGTTTTTTTTCTTTTGATCTGAGATATCTCAATAATACATCCATTTTTTCTGTTGTCATTACCCTGGCTCAATCCATTATTTCTTTCCTAATTTGATCTACAACAGTTCTCATTGGTCTTGTATATTTTTGTGTGCTAATCAAATTGATTCTTCATAGTTCAGCCAGAGTGATGTATCTCAAGACACAAGTTTAATAATGTTATTCTTTAATTAAAACATTCAGTTTACTTCCTATTGCTTTTAGGATACGTGGGTAGGATAGAGACAAAAATCCCTACTATAATTTGTGAAACCCTGAGAGACCAAGTCCCTATTTACCTCTCCAGTCTCACCTTTGACCACTTTTTGGTGTTTCTCAGTCTCCTGCTGTCTCTCACTCATAGGTTAGATCACCATTCTGTTTGTTGTCATTGTGCCTTGTGCATATCATGTCATTCCTTATAGTCACGGTTTTACATTTTTGGATATCATTTCTCCCTCTAGCTAAAAACGTCTGAGAGACCAAGGATCTTGTTTGCTTTTGCGAATGCTTATTAGCACAGTAACTTACACACTTCATGCTATAGAATTTTAAGATGTCACCCCCCTTTTTTTTTTAACTAAGAAAAAAGGGAAGAAGAGTAATCAATGAAAGAAGAAACCTAATGTTAGAGATGTAAAATGTGCTGCTTAGAATCAGGGAAAGACATGATCACAATAATATTGTTGGAAGAATTTTCTATAAAAGCTGAAATAACTTGAGCTGCAACATCCTCTCCCAGCCTCCTACCTTTCTATGATGGTAAGAGAAATGTTATTGAAGAAAAACATTCAGACTTTCCTATTTCTAGACTCTTGACACCTTAAGAAAATAATTGGCACTTAATGATTTCCACTATTCGGCCCTTCCACAACTGAAAAGTTAGATTTGTTTCTAACTTCGAAAATAAAATATTCAAGGTAGTTTTAATTAACTTAAATTGTCTTTTAAGTGTAGATGGTTTGATCACTTTCATCTCTGGGAAGGGATATTTGGTGATAGCTTGAATTTAAGAAACCTCAAGTTCAACACTATAGTTGATGGGAGACCATCTGACAAAGGGATGGACCAGGTGTGTCAGTATCAGCATATTAAATATCAGCAAAGCTCAATGTCTTTCCTTTTAAGATTAAAAAAATAGAAATTCTAATATTTCTGCACCAAATAGATTGTCTTTTACATCCTACAGTGGAAATTACTGGTTTAGAATATGGTTATAAAAAAATGGAGTTTTCTCCTAGTCCTTTAAAATTAAAATAATTTGCACGTCAACTAAAATAAGTTTCAGTCTTAACAGTCCATAATTTTTTCTTTTCCAAGATCATTGAACTTTTGCTGAGTTAAACAATTGTACAATTTTAGATAAATATTAAAGCAAAATTCAATGACATACTACATCCATAATACTGTGATACCTGTATATACTATATAATTAGTTCTATATGCATAAAATAAGTAAACTATTTTTAATTTTGCCATTTTTTGGAGGATGCCACAGTTTGTCTAATTAGAAATACCCTTTGTGCGTTAATAGAAAAGTTGTTCACCTCTACTTTGAAGCAGCTTATTACTTCTGAGATTTTTAACTTCTTTTTTCATCAAAACTATTTTGAATGTTCTGACATGTCCTTGAGATTTAATTTGTACACATTTAAAATAACCGAGTTAGGCTGAAAAAACTTTGAAATGCTAGGTTTTGATGAATAAAGGAATAGTATTCTTGTGTGTTTTCACTTTGAAAATTTAATAATTATCTTCTATTGATAGTCTTCCAAATTGTAAGGAATAATAATTTCTTCAGGGAAATTTTCTAATGTATGCTCACTGTTCATTTTTTAAAATTTTTGCCAGTACTATAGTGAGGAAAGAGTTGTTTTTTTTTTTATAGTAATAATAGTTACTGTATATTCTAGATGTAATGGTCATAGACGAGTATATACTTAATATAAAAATGGTGTATAAAATAGGCTGTAGCAGAGGATGAATAAACAAGTTTTAAAAAATAGCTCCTTTTGGCTGGGCGCGGTGGCTCACGCCTGTAATCCTAGCACTCCGGGAGGATCGTTTGAGTGCAGGAGTTCGAGACCAGCCTGAGCAAGAGCGAGACCCAGTCTCTACTAAAAATAGAAATTGGCTGGACAGCCAAAAATATATAGAAAAAATTAGCCGGGCATGGTGGCACATACCTATAGTCCCAGCTACTCGGGAGGCTGAGGCAGGAGGATCGCTTGAGCCCAGGAGTTTGAGGTTGCTGTGAGCTAGGCTGACGCCACGGCAC
>NW_012134969.1:6343157-6348161 GCF_000956105.1 Propithecus coquereli | reverse complement strand
ATATCATTCAATTCATATACATTTAATATTTCTCAGCAGTCTTTCCTTATAGTAAATAGATGACTTCCTTATTCTCTTTTTTATAGTTGTATAGTCCTGCATTATGTGGGTATACCATACTTTACTTAACCAGTCTAATTAATGCATATTTTATAATCTTTTATTATTATAAATAATACTGTAATGAGTAACCTTGTCATTTCTTATCTGTATATTTGTATTCACAAGCCAAATTCCCGGAAGTCGAATTGCTAGGCCATAGGGTATGATTTTGTAATTTTAATGAATATTATCAAATTGCCCTCCATGGGGGTTGTACCAGTTTACCCTCCTACTAGCAATGGATAAAGTGCCTCTTTTCCTACTGCCTTGTCATAGAGTATGCTATTGAATGCCTGGATTTTGCTGGGTAGGTAGATTCTATATCTCAGGAGTTTTAATTTGCATGTTTTTTATGAGTGACTTTAAACATCTTTTCATATATATTTTTGTTTCCATGTACTGCCAGTTTGTATCTTTTTTTTTTTTTAGCCCTTTGTTGGTGGTATGAGGAGTAGTAAATATTCTTGCCAGTTTGACGTTTATCTTTTAATTTTGTTCTGTTTTTTTTTTTTTTTTTTTTTTGGCCATGCGTAGGTTTTTGGTTTTTATATAGTCAAATTCATCACAGTTTCTTTTTATGACTAGGATTTTGAATCAGAAAGTTGTTACTCTAAGGCTGAAAAGAAATTATCTTGCATTTACTTTAACTATTGATTCCATTTTTCCTGTGTAAGTCTTCAACTCCTTTGAAGTTTATTTTGGTACTGAGTAGATCCAACTTTATTTTTTTGTAGATGATTCCTAGTTCTAATAACACTTAATGAATAATTTTCTCCAGATCAGATCATATTCAGAATGAGTTTTAATTAGAATGCCCTTCAAATGTTTTGAGTGTAAGGGTGATAGAATAAATGAGTAATGGAAAAGTTAACATTTTCTACTCTTAATTTCCTTGATAGTTTCATTATGAAAACTTTAGTTATCTATGGCTACCCATAAGTTGAAAGGAACTTGTCCCAAACTTTTCTACTGTATTGTTAGAGTTCAGTGTAGGTTATCTTCATTGTTTATCTATCAAAACTAGTTTTAACATATTGACTGCCATACTAGAAAAAAAAAATTTTTCCCTGGGGTCATGGTGTTTTATTATGAAAATAGAAAAAAAACTTCAAAAACAAAATGATCCTTTCTAATTTAATGAAAAATTTGTTATTTTTTATTGTCTTTTTTTCCTGTTAAAATGACTTTTTTTTTTTCAGCATATTATGGGGGTACAGATGTTTAGGTTACGTATGTTGCCCTTGCCCCCCGCCAAGTCCGAGTTTCAGATATGTCCATCCTTCGGGTGGTGCACATTGCACTCTTTGTGTATGCAAATACCCGTCCCCATTTTTTATTGTTTTCTGTGTGTGAGTTATATGCAACTCATGTGGTGCTGGAATCAGTTTTTACACTGCACACAAGTTGAGTTATATGTGACTCACGACATACTTACTGAATTTGTTTTGGAGAATTGAGTCTTCATATGCTTCATGAGGCCTCAGGCTCAAAACTAGTATGAGTCAAATACAACTCACATGGCAGTTAACGTGTTGATTGATATCTGGGGTTGTTCATACCTAACGAAAGAACTTGTCATCTGAATTTTCTTCTCCGAAAGGCTTTAATTAGCTAACTCAAGAGCAAAGTTAGAGGAGAGGGTAGAAGACATAAGATTCTCTTCTGTGGTTCAGTATTGCACTGGTTAATGTTGCTTGTGGTGACTGTAGTTGGATTTGTCTCCTTTTAGTTGTTAGGATTTCCAGTGGTTTACACAAATTCTGAATTGAAATTAAAAAACATGGCCAGGGTTTATAAGCTGATCTCTGTTCTAGGCAATTCACATTGTTTCTGAAGTGCTTTCTATTGTTAAATATTTCACTTTATTTTGTTAGGCCAGTTTCTTCCAAATCCAGTTATTTCCATATTTTCAAGTGTGAAGGCTTATTTCTGATATCAAAAAACATCACAGACTTTTGTGTGTTTTGTATATGATGACTTGAGAAAATACATGACAAAAACTTTTCTAGCAGTGAGATTTAAACTGGTATAGTATTGATCATAAAAAAAATCTATATGCATTTGAAGAAGTAAATATGTTCATATTATTAGTCACATGTTAAATCCTATACACCAAGTCATTTTAACCAAGCCTTAGATGAAGTAAAGCAAAGTGGTAGGAGAAAGAGAATCCCTTCCCTCATGCAGGAGCTGACTTAAGAGGATAGACAGCCATTGTAAGAACATTCTGAAGTGTTAGGCCAGGGGAGGTAGAGGAGTACTGTAGTGAAATCTAACCTGGTCTGGTAAACAGGGAAGACCTTCCTGAGGAGGTGACATTTAAGCCTGTCTCTGAAGAGGATTGATGAGAGTTAGGACTGGAGGTGAGAAAATCAACTAGGAGGCAATTTCAGGATTTAGGAAGGAGCTAATCTGGACCTGAATTAGGACAGAGGTTTTAGAGATAGGAGTGAAGAGATTGATTTTTATTTAGGAATCCCTAAATCATGTTAACTGGTGGATGTGGGTGTAGGGAAAGGAATGAATTAAGGGTGCATTGGTTTTCTAGGTGGAAAGTGTTTCTGCTTCACAGAAATAGGGAATATAGGGCGAACAGGTTTACAGAAAGAACACTAAATCAGTTTTAAGCATGTTGAGTTTAAAACAAATATCCAAGTAGAAATGGCCAATGGGTATTCGAATTTGGAGACTGAAGACTGGGATATAATTCTGAAATGAAGATATTCATTTGGGAGCTGTCATCTTAATTAGGTGATAATTAAAGCTATGAGAATAGATGAGATTGCCCCAGATTGCTTGGGCAGTTCCTCTTTACTAAATTGCAGTCTAACCTCTTCATCTAACCAAATCTAGTCAGTCCTTTAGCATTTGAATTAAAACTTATCTTCATCATGAATCCATTTCTACTACTTTCTATAAAGATTTTTTTAATTTATTGGCGGCAGCATTTGTTTTTAATCATAATGAAATACTACTTCATAGATTCCCACATTTTTGGCTTGGTTGGCTGGTTCCTGATTGGTAAATGTCTGCGTACATTTCTTTTGTTGAGAAAGCTGGCATTTGAATGAGCAGGTGTTTTCAGATTGTCATATTGGACAACTACCATCTGTTAATCAGTTATATACTAGATGTTAGAGATAAAGAATAAGATATAGCTCCTGATTAGAGTACCAAGAGCTTAATAGGGAAAATAGGCAGCTGGGGGAATGTTTTATGATGTGTATAGCTTCCCTTCTACTCTACTCCCAATTGTAAATTAGAATTTATTGTTAAATGAATCTTTGCCACTATTATAGTGACATGAGCTCAGCTGTAGAAAAGCAGAAAAATTCTATGCTAAAGTTTTTGTTCATGTTGTTTGAAAATGTTTGAAATTATACTTGGCATATATAACTTTTTATAATTTTGTAACAACATTTTTCCATGTTATGGTAAGTTCTTCAGAAACATTTTTACTTGCATATAAAAACCTGGGTGTACTAGAGTTTTCTTCTCTTATTGCCAGGCATTCATTTCATTTTCCACTATTTCATTATAGTACTTTAATGACCATTCATGTTTGTACATTAATCTTTTTATGCATTTAGGATTGTTTCCTTGCAGTTCATTCACAGATGTGAAATGGTGCAATAGAGTATGAACACTTTTAAGACTGTTAATATATACTGGCAAATTCCTTTTCAGAAGGACCTTGACTATACTTTCACTAGGAATGTAAGAGCGTACTCATTTCCCTTGCCCAGATTATTATCTCTTTGTTTGCTAATTTTCTAGTTTGACAAATGAAAATGGTATCTTGTTTTAATAATGTGAGTTTCTTTCTTTATTAATGAAGATAAACATGTTAGAAGTATAATTATATTTCTTCTTCCAGCTGTCTCCTTTTTCTTCTCCTTTAGTGAGCAATTACATATTCTTACTGTATCTTTCATGATTTAATAGATTTAGAAGATATCCTTATCTCTTATGTTTCTCATGGCAAGGAGATCCAGGTCTTTTTAGTCCTAAGGATGTGTTAAAACTTTCCTACCCCACCTTTTTTTAAACTAGTAAAATATGCAAGAACATAAAATTTACCATCTTATCCATTTTTCAGTTTGTAAAACCCTTTATATATTTCACCATTTTTAAATGTACAGTTCAGTGGCCTTAAGTACATTCACATTGTCGTGCAGCCATCACCACCATCCTGCCCTCTTGATGATTTTAATTACTCCTCCAGCATAATGTTGGCTTCAAAATTCACTAGTGTTGCCTGTAGCACAGTTAGTGTTAGTGAACCATTTCTTTTGGATATTATTTTGTTTCTCATAATTTTGTTGGCTTGTCTGGGTGTGGAAGCACACTGGGTGTAAAACCTGGGATTTCTGGTTTATATTGGGTCTTGGGTGATTGCTGATAATTTAGCATCCTTCATTCAATGCGTATGGCTTATTAGCATTAATTTTAATTTTCCCTAAACCTTTTATTTTGTCTGGCCAAGATTGATGCTCATCTGCCACTAAGTGCTTGTCATGTGGGATCTCATGAGCTTTTTATGTGGTTTATTGTTCACTCCTCAGAAGTTCTTATCCATGAATATGGGGCTGTGTGTCTGTCTGTCTCTGTGTACTGGCAGAGGGCACAGGAGGTACAAAGGAAGGAACCTGACTTACTCAAGGAACAGCAGGGAGGCCTGTCTGACTGAGGGTAGGGGGAGCAAAGGGACAGTGGTGTGAAAAGTTGGAGAGGTTAAGCAGGGGCCAGATGCTATAAGGCCCTGTAAGAGTTAGGTTCCTATTGTACTATGAATAGAACTCTATTGAAGGATTTTAGTGGGAGATGGGGGTTGGACAACATAATCTAATGTGTTTTTTTAAAAAATTACTGTGGCTATTGGATGGAAAAATGGAGAAGTAA
>NW_012134969.1:6339833-6341612 GCF_000956105.1 Propithecus coquereli | reverse complement strand
CATGCCTGTAGTCCCAGCTACTCGGGAGGCTGAGGCAGGAGGATCGCTTGAGCCCAGGAGTGAGAGGTTGCTGTGAGCTAGGATGATGCCACGGCACTCTAGCCCGGGCAACAGAGTGAGACTCTGTCTCAAAAAAAAAAAATAAATAAAAGGTTATCCTTGTAATCCTGTGCCTTTCTGTCAACTTACTCCTGAAGCATTTGCCACAGTTCTTAAACGCTCATCTCTGCAGATGACTCCAAATCCTTATCTTCCACCTGGGCCTCTTTTCCATTGCCTTGCCCTGAGTAGCTGAATGACTGCCCTCATATTTTGTATGCGCTCTTTCTCCTAAGCTTAGAGCTTCCATTGGTGATTGCCCGGATTTTTCAGTCCTCCAAGGCTCAAAAGCCTGGTCACCTCTGACCTCATTTTCTCATGCCTCTGGCATGCTTGTTCTTGAGTCCTCAAACCCTATTACACAGCAGGCGCTGTGTACACAGTCACCCAGTTCTGAAATCTCAGATTCTGTAGCATGTCTTGCCAGTTTTGTCTTTTTTGTTCTTCTCCCCTGTATCCCTGTTACAGCCATAGTCCAGGCTGTATAACGTCTTTGGATTATTTGTAGAGACATCTTACTGATCACCCCATGTCTGAGCCCACCTCCCTCCTTCCCAGCCATACATACGACTTACCTTCTCGATACCCATACCCAGCTCTGAAATCTTTAGTGGCTCCCTTTTGTTCCCTGCTAGCTGACTTCTTACACATACTTTTAATATACTGCTTTAACACAGCTTCTTGTGCATCCCTTTTACCCAGAATTCCCCTGAAACTCACCTAACCTCTAACTCACCTAATTTCTGCCTGATGGAATGTAATGTAATTTTGGAAACTCCATTTTTTTTTGGTACTTTTAAAATTAAAACTACCATCATCATTACTTCGCTGTACCTTCATCGTTACTTGCAAGTCAGCAGGGCAGAGTGGTTAGAAGGGTGGACTCTGGAGCTACACCGCCTGCATTCACATCCCAGTTCCACTTCTTACTATTCTTGACCTTGCGCTGGTTACTTAACCTCTCTGTCTCATTTTCCTTGTCTGTAAATTGGAAGCAGTAATAATACCTACCTTGCAGGGCTGTTATGAGGAATAAATGAGTTGATGTATGTTGGTGTATGAGTTGGTGTACATTGCCCAGTACTATAGAGATGTTTGCTGTTATTATTATATGTTAAAGATTTCTCCTGTTCCATAAGCTCCTTAAAGGTAGGGAATGTCTTATTCTTTGGATGTCCCCATGAAATCTACCGTGCTGCTTATACACAGTAAGCATTAAATAAGTACTTATTGAATGAGATTGAAATTTACTGAAAAGTCCAGTTGTCTTATAACAGCTATTTTTGGTTTTGACATAAGATTGTTTAGTCTTGTACAGGGTGGTTTCAGCAGTCATAGGGGTCAGAGTTTTTCTGGGATAATTTAATAGCAGAGTATATTGTTTTTTTGTTTAATTATATGGTTTGGATAATTTAAAATATGTATATATATTAAATAAAATCATACAAAGATGATGAAATAGGAAACATAAGACACAGCTTTGGTATTTAAAAAAAAAACAAACACTAAGGATCATATTGGGCAACAATTTGCATGCAATAGAGACAAGCTTCTAAGTGAAAGCATCCCAGAGTAGAACTATTCGGTTATGATGTATAATTTTCTTTCAAGAACATTAGTTTTAAGCTTCATTCTGGAATTTTTAACTTATGTTTGCATTTGGCTTTTTTTTTTTTTTTT
>NW_012134969.1:6336088-6338493 GCF_000956105.1 Propithecus coquereli | reverse complement strand
TACCTTCTTCCCTCCCCTCACCATCTCCCCCCAAAAAAATTGAAGAAAACTCTTGGGGCAACTGGATGATTTACAAATCTATTAGCAATGGCAACAGTATGAAAATTCAAAGGTATTTATGTATGGCATCCTGTAGTTTTGGTGGAAATCATTTCTTTTCCTTTCTCTTTTGCCATGTCAACTTTAGTCTAGATTCCAAAATAGAGTCCCAACAGATTCCTAGAGACTTTTGTCTTTAGCTATGCCATCTCTCTGTCCTGTTTTTTTTCTGTGTACTTTAGGATATCTGTGTGGGAACATTAGAAACTATCGGAAGGAATAAGGAAGTAAAATTGCTCAAATAGCAACCTTCATGTTAGTATTATATGATAACTTGAAAATTATTGATTGTAGATATGTTTATGTTATGTAACTCTTGTCTGTATTTTTATCTTCAAATTTCAAAATGTTTAATATGCACATGTTAGTATGTCTCTACCGATAGATGACTGTAGTTTGGTTCAAGTGAGGCTTATATCAAGTAAGCTAATCACACCGATTTGAATTCACTCTTCTTTGTTCCTTGATTTCTTATGGCTATTATTAGTTGCAATGAGCAATTAAACCAATTATAAATACCTCTCGTTAGCCTAGCACTGTGGAAATATAAGAGAAGTTTATTGTGGTCCTTACTTGAAATATTAATCGTTTGCAGTTTTATTGTGCATACAAATTTACGCATGTAAAATGATTATAAAAAATTTAAAAGAGCAGATCATTAACAATTAGGTCATAAGGTGTAGCCTGTACATGGAGGAAGAACTCAGTGGACTCAGAGTAACAGGGTTGGACTTACTGAAGTAGTAAGTAAGGCCTTTGAAGCTAGGCTGGATTTCAATCTTAGTTTCACTGCTTAACTAGCTATGTGAGCTTGGTCAAATTATCTCAACCTCTGCCACAGAGGTTCTTCATCTGTCAAATGAAGAAAATGTTATCACGTGCCTAATGGAATTGTTGTGACTTGTGGCCTTTTTTAACTGGGTGCTCTTTAGAAGATTAAGCCTGAATAAGTTAAGGCATTTATTTAATATTGTGTGAATGAATACAGTGGATTTTTGTGGCTCTGGAATGGCCCTAGTCGTGGACCATTCTTGGGAGATTTGAAGAAACAGCTACTGAGATCATTTCTATGTGCAGTGGTTCCAGTAAGGAGCCCTAATTAAGGGTTAAATGTATTAACATATAATAAATAACGGAGAACAAGGTCTGAAAGTGTTAAAACTATTATTGTTGTTGGCCTCTGAAAAATGAAGAGGATTTAATCAGTGATAAAGGAGTTTTCAGGTTCAGAGAAGTCAGATAAAGGTTATCTGAAAGTGTTTTCCATCTTGAGTGAGTATCCAGTTATTTTGTGTGAATGGGACCAGGAAAATCAACAACTTACTCATCAATCAGAAAGGCATCCAACATTTGAAAGGAGTATTACACATAGAATAAAATGCTTCTTAATAAGCACATCACCCTAGTCTTGTATGTCTGACTTAAATATAACCATATATGGATTATAAATTTTGGATTTCTGAACCCTTAAAAAAAAATAAGCATATCACCTGTATCAAAATCATCTAAATCTACAAATATCACAGTGAAACTGAAAGAGAGCACCCTAAAAATTTCTAGTGAGCAAGAGATAGCTAATGGAAATTGATCATATAGGATAAGGTGTGTAAGTTGACACACCCTTTTTGGTGGCATTTTCTGTCATCTACTCCGCTTGACTCCCACTAGCATGCTTGCCCCCTCCCGCCAGCCTAGCTTCTGGGACCAAGTCCGACCTTAGGGAGGATTTGGAGTTCCAGTTCAATACTGCAGTATTCAGCGGTAAGGGTAGTTGTTGCTAGTTTGATGCTTTAACTTTCAGTATTTGTAATTAGTATGCTGCTTTATTCCAACGATCAGTTCCCTACCTGTACTCCAATTCAGGTACCTGGGCTACTTTCATTTCTCTTTGCAAAGTCCTTGGTTTGAAAACCCTAAGTCTTTGGAATGGATTCTTTGTGATACGTGACATTTGCAGCGTCCTATCTGTTGGGATATCTGCTAATTCACGCTGAAATTCCCGCACACCAACTACTTGCCTAATTATTAAGAGTTGCCTCTCAGAGTTTTATCTATTTTCTACTTACCAAATTTTCCCTCACTGCCTACTGTTGGTTCACCACCTCGCAGTTTCTATAATTCCAAATCCTTATCCCTTCCAGTCCCACCGCAGGAATCTCTGGCACTGCCTGGAAAATGACAACAGCAGAGAGTCTAGTGTTCTTTATAAAACTTCTCTGGCACAGGAAGGAGCCAACAGAATGAATGCCATTAAATATATGAAATGAAGTAAGGCCACAGGAAAAAACTGAAAAAGTTTTAGCTTA
>NW_012134969.1:6327784-6334988 GCF_000956105.1 Propithecus coquereli | reverse complement strand
AAGTCTAGAGATATATTCCAGCTTATTTTGGGCTCACCTTGGTACATTCGAATTCAGATTGTCAGAACATTCTCAGATATCAAGTGTGTTTAAAACAATAAGGAAAAGAGTAGAGAACTTTTTCTTTGAAAAATATTCTGAATCTAGTTTCTAGCATATTATCTAATATCAACCAAATGGTAGCCTAAGAACACAGGGCAGTGTACCTCAGGGGATTGGTAGGTAGTAGTACAAGAGTGAGTATAACTGTATGTCTAACTTTAAAGAGTGAAATTGAAGTGTATTTCCAGTGAGGGGGAGAACTTTTTATATTTAGGTTTTTCATCTCAAAACTAATTAAGGGATTTTATCCTGACTGTAGTCTCATTTAATAAAAGTGGGCTGTTTTTTTTTAATATTTCCTTAGATTGACTTAGACCAGTTTTTAGTTTTTTAATAAGAAGGATTAGAAAATATTCTTTCATGTATTAAATGTGTTAAGTCATAAGCTCTTGTTTTAATTAGTTTCAAGATGGACTACTAAGCAGAAACATGCACAAACAAGTCGCTAATTATTCTTTCAGATACTGGCCAGCCATGAAGACCTAATGATCAAGTAGCAAAGGATGAGCAGATCTCTGAATTATTTTGTGCTTGACTGACTGAATGACTGAATGATGGACATTTGCTGAGATGGATACTTGTGATATAAATGTGATAAAGTCATGGCCCCTGCTCTGAGTCTACTAAAGGATTATCTGGTCTATTGGAAAATAAGCCAATTATACTATACTGTGATAAGTGTTCTATCTGATACATGATTGATATACTGTGAAAATAGAGATTTGGAAGTCGAATGAGACATTTAGTTGCATTTTTCGGGAAGTTGCTCACTTGCGGAAGGATCTCCCAGGCAGAGGGAGTATGGAGATCTTAACATAGATCTCAAGTAGGAAGAGTATATACCCTGTGCATAGCAGAGGAAAGGGAGGAATGAGAGGAAATGAGGCCAAAGAGGGGTAGGTAGGAAGGGGCTAGAATAGGAAAGGCCTTTTGTGCTAGAATAAGGAGCAGCATATTATTCTGAAAGCTCTCAGGAAACATGGAAAGATTTTAAGTAGAAAACTCATGTGATTAGATTTGCATTTTAGAAAGATGACTCTGGCAGCAACTTGGGGAAGAGATTAAATGTGGGGAACAGTACTGTTGGCAACTAGACTATCTAGGAAACTTGTAATTAGTAGATAAGAAGTGATGGTTCTGAATTAAGGCAGGGCCAGTCGCAAGGAAAAGGAGGAGGAAGAGAATCACCTTCTAAAGTGAAATAGAATCTACTTTGGCTCAGTGCCAGATGGTATGTGAGGGATAATGGACAAAAGAAATTAAAGATAATTTGTGGCTTTCTGTTTCAGGCTACAGGTTTTTTGTTTTTGTTTTTTTTAAAAATTGGGGTGAAATTCAGTTGATAAACAACATAAAATTAACCATTTTAAAGTATAATTCAGTGCTATTTAGTACATTCACAATGTTGTATGACCATCACCTTTATCAAATTCCACACATTTTCATCACCCCAAAAGAAAGTTCTGTACCTGCTAAGCGGCAATTTCCTATTTGCTCCCCTCCCCCCCATCCCCAGCCCTTGGCAACCACCAGCCTGATTTCTGTTTCTATGGATTTACCCATTCTGAATATTTCATATGAATGGAATCATATAATATGTGATCTCTTATGTCTGGCTTCTTTCACTTAGCATGATTTTGGGGGTCATCCGCATTACTGCATGAAGCAGTCCTTCATTTATTTGAATGGCTGAATATTTTGTGTATATGTTTATCACATTTTGTCCATTCATCTCTTGATGGACATTTGAGTTGTTTCCACCTTCTAGCTGTTGTGAATGAGTGCTGCTGTGAACATTTGTGTAGAAGTATTTGACTACCTGTTTTTAATTCTTTTGGTAATACACCTAAGAGTGGAATTTCTGGGCTGTGTAACAATTCTGTGTTTAACTCTGTGAGGAATTGCCAAAGTGTTTTCCACAGCAACTATATCATTTTGTGCTCCCACCATTGTATGAGGGTTCCAGTTTCTCCACATCCTCACCAATGCTTTTTATTTTCCATATTTTAAATTATAGCCATGCTATTGAGTATGAAGTGGTGTCTTGTGGTTTTGACTTGCATTTCCCTAATAGCTAATGATGAGCATCTTTCATGTGCTTGTCAGCCATTTGTATATATCCAAGGAATAAATATGAAAGTATTCAGACACTTAATTCCACTCCTAGGTATATATCTGAGGTCTATTCAAACACTTTGCCCATTTTATAATTGAGTTGTATTTTTGTTGCTGTAAGAGTTCTTCATGTGTTCTAGCTACAAGTCCCTTGTCAGATACATGATTCACAAATATTTTCTCCCATTATGTAGGTTATCTTTTCACTTTCTTGATAGTGTCCTTTGATGCACAAAAAGTTTAATTTTGGTGAAGTTCAATTTATTATTTTTTATTGCTTTTGCTTTTGGTGTTATATCTAAGAATCCATTGTTAAATCCAAGGTCATGAAAATGTTCCTTATGTTTTGCTCTAAGAATTTTATAGTTTTAGCTCTTATATTTAGATTGTTAGTCTGTTTTGAGTTTACATGCTGTGAGATAGGGATCCACCTTCATTCTTTTGCATGTGAATATCCAGTTGTGCCTGCACCATTTGTTGAAGAGATTATTCTTTTCTCACTGGATGGTCTTGGCGCCCTTTTCTAAAACCACTCGGTCGTAGGTGTATGTATTTATTTCTGGATTCTCAATTTTATTCCACTGGCCTATTTTTTATGTTGTGTCACAAATGATATCTTTTACATTGTGTGCCCATTAACAGATTTATTTTGTTTTATGCAGGTGTCTTTTAGTTCTTATTGAAAAAAACAGAAGATTACACACCAAAAATACAGTAATACTGACTTGTATTTATCTACATATTAATAGTTATCTTTACCAGTATTCTTTATTTCTTTGTATGGCTTTGTGTTATTGTCTGGTGTCCTTTGCTTTCTACCTGAGGGAAAAAACAAACCAAAACAAAACAAAAATCCTCAACTCTCCCAGTCTTTGCAGATTGGCTCTGTATTGGGGACGCTCCTTCAAAGCTTAGCCAGCCTATTTACAGTCCTTTTGTAACCTGCCTCATCTAGCTGAGCTTAGATCATCAAGATGTGAAAGTATGGGGTCTTCTCAAGTCTTTTCTAAGCATGCATCATGCCCTGGGCATGAGTCTGGCTTTCCAAATTCCCAGTAATACATGGTAGCTTTTCAATGCACTAAATCTCCAGAGAACCTTTCTCTTCAGTCTTCAGCATATCTCTTGTGTGCCTTAACTAAAATCTTTTGCTTCAGGTTACAGTGGGTTGTTCTTATTTTTTTCAGTGTTTTTAAAGAATGCCTTCTGTATAGCCACTTCTCTGTCTTGAGAGAGTCTGAGTTAGGTAACACTAAGGCAAGTGTCTTTTAAGGTTGTCCTCAGATAGGTCAAAACAAACAAACACAGTTCTTTGAAAACAAGATCTGCTCTGCTCCCTACAGAACTGGGGACCAGGGCCCCACACTGGGAATGTGGGCTGCTATTGTCAAGACTGCCACTGAGACAGGGAAGGGATGGGGTGAGGGCAGGTAAAAATGCCACTGAATTTTCATGTTTCTTCTTTGAATTAGTGTTTGCTTAGTTGCTGTGAACCTTTGACTATTTTCCAGAGTTCATTGGTTCTGGTAATTTTTGCTCATTTTCTTGCCGTTACTCTGGAAGGAAGTTACCCTTGGTGCTACCTACTCTGCTATTTTCACTGATGTCACTTTCACAGGTGGTTTTTTTGAAGAATAAATTTGATGGGGGAGGTGAAGCATGTCTGACCTAGAGAAAGAGAGGGATTTGATATGGAGGGTATATCTTGAGCATTTTGAAGGCAAATATTAGAACTCATATATTTTAAGAAGCTTTTTGTCATTGGTTATAGGATTCATGTAAAAGAAATACACAACTTTTACATAAATTATCAAAACCCCTGTGAATCTACTACCCAACTTAAAACTAAAACATTTTAGTGTCTTTGAAACTATAATTGTATTCCTCCGAGTTCCACCCTCCACCTTCCCTCCAACAATAACTACTGTAGTGATTTTGGGGTTGGGGAGCTTATATACCTGTGTTTTAAAACAGAGCAGACTCCAAAGCAGCTTAACTTGGTATGTACATATCCCTAAACAATGTTTTGCATGGTTTTGTTTGTCTTTGAGCTTTATAAAAATGGAATCCTGTAGGGAATCTTTTTCATTCAATATTGATTGAAGAGTATCCATGTTATATATAATGTACAGATGCTCCCTGACTTAACCATGGTTCAATTTAGGATTTTTCAACTTTACGATGGTGCAAAAGCAATACACATTCAGTAGAAACTGTACTTCAAGTACCCATACAGCCATTCTGTTTTTCACTTTCAGTACAGTATTCAATTAATTACATGAAATATTCAACACTTTATTATAAAATAGGCATTGCATTAGGTGATTTTTCCCAACTATAAGCTAACCTAAGTGTTCTGAGCACAGTTTACATAGGCAAGGTTAAGCTATGCTGTCTGGTAGGTTAGATGTTTAAATGCATTTTTGACTTAAACCTATCGTAAGGTGAAAATATTTTATCGGAACGTAACCCCATCGTAACTCAAGGATTGTCTATATGTTCTTTTTTATGAGTGAATAAAACTTAGATATACGAGGGTACCACGATTTATCCATTCTCCTGTTGATGGGCATTTAGAATTGTTGCCAGTTTTTTATTTATTTTTATTTTTTGTAAGGCTGAGCAATACTACTATGATCATTTTTATACATGTTCATAAGCCATGTATAGTGTTTCCACTGAAGTGGAATGACTGAATCATGGAAGATACATATGTTTACAAGATGATGTCTCATAGTTTTCCACAATGATTGTTCCACTTTGCCGTCTCACCAGCAATGCATAAGAAATTACAGATTGGTATTTTTGCCAACATTTGGTATCGCCAGACTGCTTCAGTTTTGCTAATACAGTGCATGTAAATCTTAACTCATTGTGGTTTTAATTTGAGGTTAAGCATGTTTTATCTGTGTTTATTAGCCATTCATATTTCCTCTTCTGTGAAATTCCTTTTCTCAGTTTTCTATTGGATTGTTTGGATTGTACCTATTTGTGAAGCTCTTTATGTGTTCTGGATACTAATTGTTTTTGGCTACATGTGTTGTCAATATTATTGCCTAGCTTGTGGTATACCTTTTCACTTTCTTTATGATGTCCTTTGAACAGAAGTTCATAATTTTAATGTAGTCAAGTTTATGAATATATTTTTTTATAGTAAGTGTTTTTGGGTTTAAGGAAATCTTTTATCTCAAGGTCATCAAGACAATTGTGTATAATTTTTTTCTAAATATTAAAGTTTTGTGTTGTACATTTACATCTTTAACCATCTAGAATTATTTTTAAAAATTAAAGTATAGCATACAGAGAAAAATGTACAAATCATATCACTCGATGAATTATTACAAAATAATGGGTATGTAACCTCCATTCAGATAAAAATAATAGAACATTAGCATTCTAGAATCCCCTTTCAAACCACCTCCTCAATTCTATCCTTATTCTTCTCCCCAAAGATACCTACTCTACAGGCTTCTAATACTATCAGTTAGTTTTGTCCATTTTGAACTTTATAGAAATGAAATCATATGCTACATATTCTTTCGTTTCTGACTTTTCTTGCCCAGTAATATATTTGTGAGACTCATCCATGTCATGGAGTTGAATAGAAGTTTGTTCATTTTCATAGATACATACTATTTGATTCCATGAATACACCATATTTTATTTCTCCATTCTGTTGATATGCATTTGGGTTGTTTCCATTTGAGGGCTGTTATGAATAATGCAGCTATGAACACTCTTGTACATGTCTTTTGGTGTAAATATTTAAAAATATTTGCATTTCTGTCAGATATATTCCTAGGAATAGAACTGCTGGTTATTTTGTATATGTTCACCTTTAGTAGATATTGCCAGGTTTCCAAAGTGGTTGTACCTATTAATATTTCCACCCCTACCAGCTGTGTATATAAGTGTTCTTGTCGCTCCACATTCCACCCATCTCTTATATTTAAACCCACTTGTCGGTCTTTCAAGTTTTGGCCATCTCGGTGAATGTGTAGTAGTACCTCGTTGTGGTGTTAAATTGCATTTCTCTTATTGCCAGTGAGATTGAGCAGAGATAAACAGGCTATTTGGATATATTATTTTGTAAAATGCCTGTTAAAGTCTCTTGCCTATTTTTCTATTGGTTTGTTTGTCTTTTTCTTACTGATTTTAGTTCTTTAAATATTCATGAAATTAGCTCTTTGATGTGTTACAAATATCTCCTCTCTCAGCATGACTTACATTTTTATTTTCTTATTGATGTCTTTTAATAAACAAATTCCTAATTTTGATGTAGTTCAATTCATCTTTTTCTTTATAGTTAAAGCTTTTGTATCTTGTTTTAAGAAATCTTTGTGTCTATTCCCAAAATATTCTATTTATCTTCTAGAAATAGTTTTACCTTTCACACTTAGAGCTACAATCTGATCTGACTTCTTTATAGGATGTGAGGTAAGGATCAAAAATAATTTTTCCCCCATATGGACAGCTAATGGTTCAGCACCAATATTTGAAAAGACTGTCCTTTCTTTTTTTGCAGTGCTTCTTTTGTCATAAACCCATATATATATATGTATATACATAGGGTCCCTTTCTGTATTCTATTCTTCTAATGTAATATTGCTTTGTTAAAAGGCACCTGAGAAGTTGAAGTCCCTTCAATGTCTTCTTTAAGATGTCTTGGTTATTATGAGGTTCTTGCCCTTCCATATAAATTTTATGGTTGCTCATAAAGCCATTTTGGGATTTTGATGAATACCGCTGGATTTAGGAATACCCGTAAATCTAGAGGTGAATATGGGGATTTGTGATGTTGAGTTTCTTTATTTCAGTCTCTTTAATATATGTCAATAAAATTCTAGGTATCTTTGGTTAAATTCTAGGTGTTTTGTATTTTTGTTGCTTTTGTAAATGATATCTTTTTGAAAATTACATTTTATTTGTATTAGTATATACAGAAGGCAGTTAGCTACTTTGTTAAACCCTCTTATTGATGCTAAGA
>NW_012134969.1:6325348-6326698 GCF_000956105.1 Propithecus coquereli | reverse complement strand
GACTTATTTTTGATCCACAAATTTTATAGAAGTGTTTTAAAATTATCAAATGTCAGTGTTTTTATGTCCTATCATTTTGTTAGTGAATTATACATTAATTAATTGCATGGTGATCTACAAACATGGTTTGTATGAACTGATTCTTTTAAATGTGTTTAGTCTTACTTTACGGTTTATCCCATGAACAGTTTATATAGATGGTCCATGTATGCTTGTAAAGGATGTATATTCTTTAATTTTGAGGTTGAGGATTCTCTATGTCCATTAAGCCAACTTTTTTAATTGCTTCGATGAGATCTTTAATATCTTAACTAATTTTGTCTGTTTGACCGAACAGTAATAGAGGTGATTTGATACTTTTTTCCTTAGAGTTCTATCAAATTTTGCTTTATCTGTTTATGTGTATTCAGTGCATATAAGTTTAGAATTTATATCTTACTTGTGCATTGGAGCTATTATGTCATGACTCTTTAATCGTAATGATGCTTTTTGGTTGGGTTTATTTTGTCTTATTTTAACAGGGTTATTTCAGCTTTCTTTATTTGGTATTGCCAACAATATCTTCTTTCCACTTCCTATCTTTTAGCATTTCCACACCCTTATATTAATATTTTAGCATGTGTCTTGTAAATGTCATGTAGTAGGTTGTTTTTTAGGGGAGTGGCATTTTAAATCTTCAGTGCATTTGGTCTATTTGTATTTATTGTGATTACAGATCTGAATTTCTTTCTTCCATGCTGTGCTTCCTATTTGTGCTGGTTTTTCCATGCTTTGCCCCCTCCCCATTCTTGCCCTATTTTTTTGTATTAAGTTTTTTTGGGCTTATTTACCTTTTTTGTTTTTTTCCCTTTTCTGGTTTGGGAGCTATGTATTCTATTAATGTTCTTTTTAATTTATGCCCTTTGTATAATCAACAAAATCTAAAATTAATATCTTAAAACCCATCCTCCTCAAAACCCACAAAAACCTTATAGCATTTTAACACTAATTATCATTACCTTTCCCCACTCTCTATAATTTACATATTCTTGTCCATAATTTTCACTTATTTTTAATAATTCTACAAATTTGACATTATTATTTTAGATGTTTAGATTTACCTACATGTTTACTACTTTGCTTACTATTGTTTCTTTTCTTATAATTCTTTCTTGTAACTCAGACTTTTCTAATAGAGTATTTTTCTTTTTTCTAAAGATAAGTTTTGGGAGTTCCTTTAGTGAATGTCAAATGGTGGTAAACTTTTCTTTTACGTTTATCTGAAAATGTTTTCATTTTACTCCAGTTCTTTGAAAGATCTGGGTATCCAATTCTCGGTTATTTTAGTCATCTGTTCTCTCTGAAATAGCA
>NW_012134969.1:6319287-6322744 GCF_000956105.1 Propithecus coquereli | reverse complement strand
GAGTTCCAGAAGGATACCACAAAATTGTGACATACTTAAGGAGTATAATTGAGATGGGATATAAACATGTGAACATTTTTTTAAACTTTAATAATCATTCAAGCAGTAATATTTTTATGTGTTTGCTAATTAAATTATACTGAAATGTTTTTGGGGAGTTCAAAGGAGGAATGCTTTTCATACTGGGCCCAGATTCCATACCCCCCTCTGACATTATTATTATTGTTAAGGTTTTTTTTGGTAGTATGGCCTATTTGGCATTCTAGGACATAAAGAAGTTAAAGTCCATTCATGGATTATTAGTGGTATTTGTTGATTTCATGTTATCTACCAGCATCATGGACCAAGGCTGTGGATTCATCCAGCCTTCAAAGTGGGCACAGTAGGGTGGGGTTTGGTGGTAAATGATCAGCACTGGATATAATTCCTGAGCACAGTAGATGCTCATAAATAATTGAATGAATGGAAGTGTCTACATCACAGTTGTTATACTGACAAGCTAGTGTCCTTATCACACACTAATTTAAATTTCTTTGTAGAATTATAAATAGCTAATTCCCTCCTGTGTCCTCTGGGACTTTGCTTCATCAGGATACATCATCTCTTATTAATATCTTTAATCTTTTCTACTTTTTTGACAACTTGTGTGAACCAGTAACTCCCCAACCCCTTACCAGTCCTGCCTTCCTCATTACTCAGTCATCTCTACTGCTGTGGTGTGGCTATTCCCTCTTACCACCCCACAGCCCAAGCTTTTTCTCCAGATAACACCAACGATTTCCTAACTGCTAAGTCTCAAGTTGGAGAAACAGTTATCCTTCCACATGTTATTTGATCTCTGTGTCTTTGGCATTGGTTGTTTGTTACTTCCTGGAGTTCTCCTCTCTTGGCTCCAGTGTACCAATCTCTCTTGGTTCTCCTCCTATCTCTTGGCCTTCTTTTCAGCCTCATTTACTGTTTCTTTGGGTCTTTTCTCCCCAGCCTTCTTACATGTTGATGTTTCCCTAGGTTCTATCATTTGCCCTCCCTTCTTTTTACTCTACAGATTTTCTTTACACTCCAGGGACCCTACTCACATGCTGGTAATCGAGTGCTTCCACTTGAGATTTATCTGTGGAACCAAGTTCAACCACTGATAGCACAAGGGGAAGAGGTGTGGGCTTTAGCCCCTCCTAATACCCATTACCTGTTACACACTGAAGATTCAAACATACAGTCTAGGTACATACAATCTGTGTAAAACAACCAACCAAAAAAACCAAAACCTTATGTAAAAGCAAACTTGGCCTCAAGAAGCATCTTCTAGCCCCTCCCACTGCCCTACTCCTCTGTAGGCGTTACGGCACTGTCCCCGAGTGTCCTCAATTTCACTGTGAACATATCTACTTGGATGTCTCCTCCCAACTGGACCCCTCATTTATCCCTCTTTTCATACACTTTGCCCCTCTAGTGTTCTGTCACAGTTACTAGTACCAAGATGTATTTTGTACCTTAAGTCCAAATCTCAAGTCATCCTAAACTCCACTTCTTTATTCTCAACAGCTGACCAGGGATCACTACTAAAGTTATCTTTCATTTGTGAGAGAATTCACTACATTTTATTATACTTATTTGATTAATGTCTATTTCTTTCATTAGAGTTAATTTTGTGTCTCAAGCACCTACCATAATTTTTACATAGTATTAAGTGTTCAACTAATGCTTTATATGTAGAAATGAATTTATCAGCAATCACTAATTCCTAAGGAATTAATAGCCTTACTCATAGTCTTAAAAAATGCCAAAGCACTATAAAAAATAGCTTTTCCAATCTTAATTTTTAAAAATGTTAATGAATGTTGATTAATGTTATAGTAAAGTGAAATACTTTAAGATCTCTTTCTTTTACAGTTGCTCAATTTAAAGGAAAGTTTTTTATGTGCTATCAATACATGTTAGAATTTATGTACTTCTTATACCTTCCATTTTTAAAAAATGACTTGCTTCTTACTAGTCTTATGCTACTAATCTCATTTTTCTTATTTGATATTTTTTAGTATTTTTTTATTGAATGCTTTCAAATGATGAGAGCATTTTCATGTTTGTTAAATGCAAAACTGTATATTTGACATGAGATATATTCAGATAATCAAAGCTGAAGCTTTCAAATATCTAGCTTTATCCTTCTGAGAAGATTATAGGTTAATGATGACTCAGGTTCAGCATGGGGGTGATAAGTTGTCTTGCACGATGGCTGCCACTTTTTTTTGTCTTACTAGGTTAAAAGCTATCTCTTTCTGTGACTGTTATTGTGCGTGGCCGGTAGCGGCTTGCCATTTTTGTTTGGTTGCTTTTACTCTCGGAAGGCCCAGGAAGCCAGATAATCATATGATTATATGATAAACAAAAGTCAATAATTCTCAAACAATAGGAGCAGAGTATACTGATTTGGCGCAGTGGCTATAAAGAGCTTTTTCAACTGTTCAGAGGTTGGTCTTCATTCTGAGTTTCTAGACTGTGTACTGAAGGTTAGGGTTGCTGATTCTAGATACATATTAATAGATGAATTTCCCATTCATTTATGGTTCATCTAGTTCTGGTGTTTTCTGGAATCAGTCTGTCTTCTGTAGTTTTATTTCGTTGCATCTGCTCATAGAATCATCTGGGGCCACTGAGACCGTATAGTTATTTTTTCATTCAGTGATATTCAGAGACCTTTAATCTTTGGCAGAGAGCATTACTGAAAATCTACCCATGCATGCACATGCAAAGAACCTGACTGAAAATCTGCACACACACAGTACATGTGTGTTTGTTTATATTCACATATAGCATATATTCATTAATCTTGTTCCTGTTAGTTAGCTGCCAGCATCCCTGCCTAGTGCTGTTTACAAAGAGTATTAGTGTCTGTGTGTGCATTACTGGGCCGTCTTGCTGGGCGGTGTGCATAGTAGGAAAGACTAGATACTGTGGTAGAATGCAGGAAACAAGCTAAGCATGAGTTTTCCATAAACGGATGTTGGCTCATGTTTTGGAATGTGTTGTAAATTTACTATCATTGACTTATTTTAAATATATAAAGAATTGCTATGCATGAAAAATGTGAAAAAAATTCCAATACCCCATTATTTTTTTCAAATTTTGAGCTTCACATT
The DNA here is from genome assembly GCF_000956105.1 of Propithecus coquereli. NCBI lineage: Eukaryota > Metazoa > Chordata > Mammalia > Primates > Indriidae > Propithecus > Propithecus coquereli. The sequence continues at coordinate 6,319,607 of NW_012134969.1, read as the reverse complement.
TATTTAATTCTTTGTAGAGGCAATAAAGCATGTATACTCTGGCATCAGGCTGCCAGACTCCAAGCCTGATTTGGAAAATTATGTACTTATGCCCATGAACTTGGGCATGTTATTTAGTCCTTCTGTGTCTCAGTTTTCCTGCCTATAAAATGGTAAAATAGAGTTATTGTGAGGATTATATGAGACCATATATTAATATGTATAAAATACTTAGAAAAGTGTGTGGAGTTCAGTATTGGTAATATTATCCTATATCCATTATGTTTACTGTGGAAAACATCTGAAATATAAGTAAATTTTAATATTTCTTCAAACTTAAG
>NW_012134969.1:6315898-6317247 GCF_000956105.1 Propithecus coquereli | reverse complement strand
AAAGATTCAACTTATATATTTACATAGTAATTACATACATTTTCCATCCGGTAATTTATACCATGCTGCTTTATTTGTGTTAAAACCTTTCAGTTTCCCTTGGTTGATTTGATCAATCTTTTTCTACCTGCTGGAGTAGCACTGCAGAAAGACAAATGAAGAATTGTATCTTTCTCTGTTTCCCACCCCATACTCATCTCTGCTCCAGTACAATGTGTATTTATAGGGCTAAGGTAGAATATCCTGGACACAAATTGCAGGAAGTACAATGAGGCCTTCTGGGAACAGAAAAGCTGTCTACATCTAGTTTCTCCATTTCTCTTTGGGACTTCATACCTGCTTGCTTTGGCTTAGCTTTGCTTGTCTGCTTTATTTTTTTTTCCTTCCTCCTTACCACCCCCCCACCTCCTTTCCTCGTTCCTCCTCCCTCTAGTCCTATCTCCATCCTTTCCTTCATCCTTTCTCTTCCTCATCTTCTTTCCATTCAGGAATCCTTACTGCCCTCCTACCCTAATACAAACATATTTCAAAAGTTGGGAAAACCCTGGCTAGATCCTCCTGATCTTTGGATCAGGGAGAAATGATTGATAGAGACTGTGTGTTATTAACTTGTTACACTCTAAGAAAACCTGAAGAAAATCTCCTATGCCTTTTTAAATCTTTGAAGCATGACAAATCACCGTATTCATAGTATTTTTGCTCTCCTCGAAGCAATGAGTCGTCGTACATAAATTGGATCACTGCGCCTTTAAATAGAAACTGCCTGGAGGACCAACGGAACTTTGTTCTACTTCCCGAAGCACGTGTTGGTCCTCCGGGAGTGTCGGTTGGGCCCGGGTGGGGAGAGAGGTCCGAGAAAGCCACCGCTGTGACCGTCTGTAACATGAAACTTTTTCTGTAGTCTAGTGAAAAGCGTCCTGTGAGTACTGAACTGTAATTCAAATAATTGTGGAAGGAATTGTCCCTCAGTTGCCCTAAGCCCTGCTTATTAACCTTCGAAGACGGTTTTTTTCCTTCGAAATACCTATCTTGGAGGGTGAAATTAGGTTCAGTTCAGCCTTTTTTTTTTTTTCTTTGTTTCGTTTTTCCTAGTCGGAAAAATTTAAAAGTTATTTTTAAAATTACTTTGAGGATTTTTTTTGGAGATCACAATGGTAGGAATTTTTTCCTTCCATTGTTAACGGAGATGAATTGTATAAATTGCTAAAGATCTTTAAAAATTTAGTGGCATAACAGAGTTAGCTTTTTAATTTGTTTGATCCCTTAGTTGAAGTGATTATTAATGTTGTAAATGACTTAGAGTTTTTAATTGAGCCTTTCTATCAAAAATGTTGGCTTAATTTATTCAT
>NW_012134969.1:6314652-6315568 GCF_000956105.1 Propithecus coquereli | reverse complement strand
TTCAGCTAATACTTGAAAGCTCTATGTCCCTTGTGACCTGAACATTTTTTGTTAGAATATTAGCCTTTAATGATTGTATAATCCATGTTTCTGTGGCAGTAGCCCCACCTACTAATGTGGGATACCAGTCCCTCTGCTAAGTATTTTTTTGAATCCTCAGAGGAGTATCTTACATGGGTTTGTGCAGATGTCTGGGTGTTAACCACATGGCATTAATTTAGTTTCTTTCTTCTGTTCTGGCCTCCCACTAAGGTTCTGTCATGTTGACTGGGTACTGCCATTATGTTGGGTTTGTTGTTTATCCTTCTTTTGGCAGTGGCAGGTACTGGCCGTGCCAGGTCACTCAGCGCTTTGTGGTGGAGCTGTCTAGTCTGGGACTTATTTGTAGCAAGATTTTTTCACTATTACATTGATTTGATTTTATATAATGGCAATATGGGACTATTCAGATTTTATATCTCTTTGTCATTCTGTTTTAGTAAATTATATTTTTTCTAACCACTTGTCCATTTAATGTCTTTTAAATTATGGTTATATCCCTTTTTCATTCCTGATATTGCTTACTTTTGCCTTCTGTTTTTTCTTGTTTAATCATACTAGAGGTTTACAAGTCTATTTTAGGGTCTTTTTCACAGAGCCAACTTTTGGCTTTGTTGATCATCTAATGCATGTTTGTTTTCTGTTAATAGTTTTTGCTATTGTCTTTATTATCTCCTTCTTGAAGTTTTTTGAGTTTATTTTGCCTATCTGTCCTTCCCCCCAATTGTTTTGGTAAATCCTTATCCCACTAATCTTTAGTCTTTATTCTAATATTTAAGACTATACATTTGCCCTGTGTTACTTTAGTTGCATCCTACAAGTTTTGATAGATACTATATTTGTTGTTATTCATTTTATTCTTATAATTTTAAAAAAT
>NW_012134969.1:6302855-6304100 GCF_000956105.1 Propithecus coquereli | reverse complement strand
GCATTTTTTTCCTATTAAAAGTGAAGTGGATCACGGCAAATGCAAGGCTCTGGCATGGCTGGTTTCAGCAAAATTAAATAGCAAATGTAGGCAGGCACTACCTTTTCTCTGGGGGATTTTGTGACACAGGGTGTTTAAGGAAGGAAAATAACTATGAGACCTTAAAGTTTCTTCATCAAAGGCTACTCTGGTAAAGGTGGTATCAGACCATGAGGAATAGGATTCTGTAGTTATGAGGGATATTAGGAACTAGTCTAATTGCTTGTGGAGCAACTTTAAGAAATCTTTCCTACAAAAATATCTTAAACTCTGAGTTGTACATTTTATGAATGTGATAATATTGATTATAAAGGATGTGGCCAAGTATGAATCTATTTCCCTGCTGAATCTGTTTACCTGTTCTGGTAATTGGAGAGCTGTTCCAAGGCAGTTTGTACCTTTATTGGTGACACAACAAACATTGGGTAAAATCTTCAGTGTCTTAGACTTCTTGGTTGGTTCCTTTGTAGGTGCTGCTTTTGCCAGAGCCATTCTTTCCCCTCCCGCATACTCTAGGTCTGGAGCTGTGCTGTTAGTCTGTTGTGAAAGATTGGACTTCAGAGAAGTTTTCTTCTTTGTTTCCTTCATTCATTATTTGCTTATTGTTTCAGTCTTTTAAAAGATATCATATATAGAATTCATTGGATCAGATTTCATAGTGAATCAATTTAACCTCACATAAGCACTAAAAGAGCAATAATTGAGCTGGTTAAGTGGAGAGGAAGAGGACCTGGTTTCCAGAGCATTCCTATGTTTCTCTGGCTCACTAAAATGTTCATCTACCTGTCTGCCACTTTTTTACCCTTGGATATTGCATGATAGCTACATAAATCATCAACTTACAGAGGGTTTTGTTTTTCCCTTCATCTTTCATTCAGCCTTCCTGTGGTAATGCAGAGCTTTTGTAAGAGCTCCAGAGAAGCCACGGATAATAACTGATAAATTAGCTCCACCTGAAATGGATGTTAGAGCATAGACACTTGATCCTTTCTTCTCAGTTCTGAGAAAAGTAAAAAAAAGTAGTATAACTTTTTTTAAACCTCACAATAGATGAGTATGTGGAACTTTCATGACTAAAATATGTAGATAAGTTTCCCTAGCTTGTACTTGTAGGATGTATACATTTTCCTTCTGACAAAGGAACTAAATGTTTTTAGGTAAAAATAATCCTATTCAAAATTGACAAACCAATTTAGTGGATCATAT
>NW_012134969.1:6300937-6302805 GCF_000956105.1 Propithecus coquereli | reverse complement strand
ATTCTTCTGAGTTTATTTATGGAATTTACAGGTAATACTGATATCCTTCTTGTAGCCATTTAGTAGATTATTTGGACATTCTAACTTATGGGCAGAAAAGGTAAAAGATTGTGAAAAAACATTATTTGTGTAATCATTATCCCTGATAAATCTTGTTGTTTTGTACTTTTTTCTATTAATATCAATCTTGAGTCTTTATAGTACAAGACTTTATGCTGTAAAAATAAATACTTAGCAGAGTTGCACAATTAGAAGTGGAGCTTATTTGGAGAATGATTTAGGGGGATAGGTGTGGACAAGAAAAGATATCTCAAAACAAAATTAGCTGCCTTCCTTCACAATTGCATTACACTCTGTGCATACTTGTCTTGAAGTATTTATCATTATACTGTCTCTTTGTGTGTCCCCTACTAAAGTTTTGAGGGTAAGGACTGTGCCTTTTCATGTTTCTGTTCTTAGGACCTGGTACGTATAGCAGGTACTAAATACTTGTCGAGTGGATGAATGGGTGAGAGGGGAGAGAGAAATCACATATGCCAATGGTTATGAGTATCCGAGGGATTAATACCAGTATGCAAGGTAAAAACCGAGGGCTCATAGGAAAAAAGAGAAGGAACAGTTCTGGGGTTGTGAGATAAAAGAGATGACCAGTGTTTGTTAAATAGAAGAAGTAAATTCAAATGATGCTGTAGAAAAGAAAAATGCGGCAGTCTTTTTTTACTATCTCCTAAAAGTTTTGTAGCACGAAAAGAAACAAAAAGGAAACTCTTGAGTCATTAACAAAAAGACAAAAAATTTTAGCCAAAAGATTGAATTATCTTTTCAGAAACATTTTAAACAGATATTCCATTTTTACCTGCATAAATGTCTATGCTATTGGATTTGGTAGTTAAGACCATCGAAACTGGAAGCAGACAGGCTCTGTCACTTACGGCAAGTTTCTGACCACTAAGCCTCAATGACCTTGTTGGTAAGATGGGGATAATAATGGTACCTCCTCCACAAGGATGACATGAGGATTATTAAATAAGATAGATTGGGTAAAATGCATAGCATAGATTTATAGGAAGCTCTTGATAAATGTTATCTATTACAGTGAGCCATTTTGACTTACATAAATAAAAGTTTCATATGGTTTAACCTAATATTATCATCATCATATTTTTCTGTACGGTAGTCCTTCCTTATCCTTAGGGTAAGTTCTAAGATCCCGTGTATACCTGAAACCGAGTAGTATCGAACTCTATACATGCTGTGTTTTTTCCTATACATATATACCTATGCTAAAGTTTAATTTGTAAATTGGGCACAGTGAGAGATTAACAACAATAACTAATAAAACAGAACAATTATAGCAATATGCCAATATCACTACTCTTGTACTTTGAGGCTATTCTTAAGTAAAATAAGGGTTACTTGAATGCAAGCACTGTGATATCCTGATAGTTAATCTGCTAACCAGGATGGCTACTGAGTAACTAATGGATCCTCTGGACGTGGGTGGATTCTCTGGATAAAGGGAGGATTCCAGCGCACAATTACAAATTTATAAATCTTTTATTTCAAGAATTCTCAGTTTAATATTTTTGAACTGTGGATAACTGTGAAACCATGGAAAGCAAAACCACTAATAAGGGGAGACTGCTGTAATTGGTAGTCTATGTTTTCACAGGATAAACTTCCAGTGTTATATATGTCAAAAGAGACTTAGCTATCGTTTAATAATTTTCTAAAAGTATTATAGATGGTGTTCTGAAAATGTCAGTGGTCCTGTATTTATATCCACTATTTTAGAATTAATTTCTTTTATGTCAGTACAATGTTAAGAAACTTAATAATTCTTTAGGTTGATTAGAGAGTCTGAACAA
>NW_012134969.1:6299717-6300887 GCF_000956105.1 Propithecus coquereli | reverse complement strand
TGAAGATGGAAAGATTGTTTTTTAAGAGATCATTGAAATAACTCAGACTTTAGTTGTTGATCTTCATAGACATCCAGGAGTTTAGAATAATTTTTTTTTTAGAACTGGTTCTGATGATTTTCAAAAAGACATTTTTGTTAAACCTAGCAGAACTTATGATACACAAATATCACACTAAAATTAATTTAAAATTTTTTAGATACATAGATTAAATTTCATCTAAATTGTAGCCCTAACTAATCTTATTTGCCCAGCTATTTTGTAATACAGTTTGCCTCTCTGATGATTGGTTTTGGAAGTAACTTAAAACAGTTGACTGTTGAATAACACAGGTTTGAACTGCATGGGTCCATTTAATACATGAATTTTTTTCAACCAAACTCAGATAAAAAATGCAGTATTCTCGGGATGTCATTTTGCATTTGAAGGACCAATTTTTGTATACTCAGATTCTGTAGGATGAAATGAGGAACTTGAATATGAGCAGATTTTGCTATACTTGGGGGATCCTGGAATCATTCCCCATTATATACTGAGGGATGACTATACTTATAAGTGCTTTTACATATATTGTCTCATTTGGATCCTTGGAATAACTCATGAGGGAGGTAAGGTGAATATTTTTATCTTTATTTTATGATACAAGTGCAGAAATTGCAGTGAAGAGATTGTTACTTGTAGAATCACAGCTGGTCAGTCAAACTAGGTCTCAGTTTTTTAATTCCTGATTTTGTATTTCATATATGTATATAGTACATATACAGTATGTTGGATAACTATTTGTCGAATTAGCATGAATAATTTTTCACCATAAAAGCAATATACAGTCCCCAACTTACGATGATCTCACATATAATGGTTCAACTTAACTGTTTTTCCACTTTGTAATGCTGCAAAAGCGATATGCATTCAATAGAAACCATACTTGGAGTATCCATACAACCATTAACTTTTATTATTCAATACATTACATGAGATAGTCAACATTTTATTATAAAGTATGTTTTGCGTTAGATGATTTTGGCCAACTGTAGGCTAATGTATGTGTTCTGAGCATGTTTTTGTAGGCTAGGCTTAAGGTATGATATTTGGGAGGTTAGGTTTATTAAATGCATTTTCAGCTTTTGATGTTTTCAATTTACGATGGGTTTATCAGGACACAACCCTGTT
>NW_012134969.1:6273008-6281512 GCF_000956105.1 Propithecus coquereli | reverse complement strand
AAAAAAAAAACAACAGAAACTGTCTCGTCTTGGGACTCTAATTACCAAGTTTGAAAACTTTTTGTTGCTGCCCACTTTTCTACCTCCAATATTAATAATAGGACTGTATTTAAACCACTGTACACATTTTTATCCTTTGACATTCCAAAGGTGGCCATGTTTTTAAATGGTATGTGCTATTGTTTGAATGTGTTAAGTCACATTGATCAACTTACCTAAATCCCTCTGGCCCTAGGTCTAAGCTTCCACCTCCCTCCACCTTTTCCTACCTTCTGTCCTCCCCAGTGAATTGTGCCAGCCTTACATGCTGCCTCATCCAGAAGCCTAGATCAATGCTCCTTGGGTCTTGGCTCTCACACTCCAGCTCTGCTTATTTCCAGCCCTACCTGAGTCCTTAGAAATATTCTTGTAAACTTTGTTGGGAAAAATGAATATACAGTCTTATTTACTAATTAAAATTGCAAAGCTTTTTTATGCATAAATAATATTAGGTATGGATTTTGTTGTTGTTGTTTTAAAAAAAATTCTTCCTAAGACCTATTCTCCAATCCTCTGATTGCTACCAGTGCCCTGCTCTCTAGTGGTTTGTAGCCCTGGCTTCACATTGAAATCACCAGAGGAACAGACCCACACAAGAACGGTTAAATCAGAATCTCTGTGGGATGGATCCTGAGCATCTGTATTTTTGAAAAGCTTCCTACTTGATTTTGAAGTTGGTAACCAATGAATTAGTCTCACCGTTGTCATATTTCCCTTCCCTTCATTCAGTCCTATTAGACAAAAAATGTTTCAGCCATCTGAATTGAATATAGCTTTCTTAGTCTGGCAAGGACTTTGGGGTAGATAAAGAGAAAGCTTAATTAAACCTGTGTTTTTTCCTGCAAGACTCCTTGGACTCCTGTCTCTGTGCTTTAAACCTTCACATGTGCTATTTCCATATTAGGTCAAGGTCCTCTGTTACATACTGACCTAGTACTGTGAAAGTTCTCCTTAATAGTGCAGGCATGTCTTCTATACCATAATATACATGTTCCTCAAAACCTCTTTCTGCAGAATTGTGTGTTAAAAATAAGACAGGTTATGGTGAAAACAAAATGGGGGTCAACCACTCAAAACTTACACAGCCTTGTAACCAGAGTACTGAGAAAACAGCAAGTTGATACCAGCTTAGTATCGATGCAAGCTCTAGTGGTAAATATAAAAAATACACACAAAAAAGAGTGAAATGGCAGCAGCATCTTAATTAGAGCAGAGGCGGCATGTCTCTACGCCAGAGGGGCTGCAGTGAGGTTGGGTACAAGAGTCAGTGTAACCTGGCATAAGCTGAAAGCAGCACAATGCTGGTAGGGACTCCTGGGGAAGTGCTTGCTTTTAAGTTTTGTGAAATACAAATGAAAGGACTCCTGCTGCTGCTGTAGCAGCGGGGCTGGGAGTTGTTCCCTTTCTTGCTAAAGGCTGTAATAATTCACTGACTGTACTGGCTGCTCTTGTGTACAACTTTTGTGTTATACTGACATCCTTTTCCCATTTACTAATTAATTAATTTGCCTTCTGGAAGGAATTAATTGGCCTTCCAGAAACATGTGTTGTAGCAAAAAAAGACTGTATGTCACTCTTTGTAATCCTAAACTAATTTGAGGCATTACTTGATTAAGGTCTCTTTCCCACTAGACTGTCAGCTCCTTAAGGTCAGGGATAGTGACTGTTCTGACTTGCCATCCTAGCAGGCATTTATTCAATGAATGAATGACTTAGGTAAATTTCTCTAAAGCCCCTAGCGCGAGTCACATGAATTGAATATGCTTTTTAAAAATGGAACAATGAAAGCGACATAACCTTATAGAAAGTTTAGGAAGTAGTGCAAGAAATCACTCCCAATCTTCTATTACCGTCAGACTTGAGTACTATTATTATGTTTGCATGTCCTTTTGAAATATGTTTTATTAGTTCTTTATTGCTGTGTAACAAGTTACCTAAAATTTAGCAGCTTGGGACAATAAGCGTATATTATCATATCTTAGTTTCAGAGAGTCAGGAATTTGGGAGTGGCTTAGATGATGGTTCTGGCTCAGGGTCTCGCATGGGGTTACAGTCATCTGAAGATTGACACTGGCGCTGGAGGTTCTGCTTCCAGGATGACTCATTCACAGGCTGGCAGTTTGATGCTGGCTGTTGGCAAGAAGCCCCTTAGTTCCCAGCAATGTGGAACTCTCCACAGGGCTGCGTGAGGGCTTTATGCCTGGATGTGAAAATGTAAGCTAGGTATAAACATGTGAAATAACTCAATCATGGGCATGGTAAACAGTATGGGAAGTGACTGAGTTTTTTTTTACTTTTATGACTTGATCTTCTATTCTGGCATTCCTTGATAATTACTATAATTGGATTGCAGGTAAGGATTCTTGTAAACTTTTTCTTCTTTATTATATCTTAAGAGCAAATGGATATTAATTTGCAAATATTTTTTCATAAATTCCTCAAATGCTACACATTTAAGGCTTTAGACAATTTAAAAAGGCTATCTTGAAAGAGAACTACTCTGTTTATACAAACCCCCTTAAGAAATTTAACAGTTAATCTGATTTTATTTGCATTGACCCATCTGAATTTCAGTGCATAGTGTTTAACATATGGGTTGTTGAGCCACCTTAACTTCTAATTCAGAGTCAAGGGTGTAACCAGTCATTGAACTGCATTTTAGCTAGAGTTGCTGCTTCTGTAATTCTGGATAGATGGGAGAGTAATACAGGTATGTGAGAAATTTGTGAGTTTGTCAGACAAGTCCAATTTGATGTATAGCTGTTAGATCACTACCACACTTCAAAGAAATTTCCATGGACTTTTTACTGAAAAGCTGTAATTGTAAGGAAATCTGTGTTGTTTTTTAATCCATTTATTACTTCTTTCCCCTGTGCTTATACACAGATTTTAATGTCTTGTACTTTGTCAAGTAAAATTGACCCCTTTGATCAAACACTTGAGAAACTCACAGGCAGTATTTTCTTATATGATCAAACTTTAGTTTTATTTCAGAATTAGGATTAGTGGAGGGGAAGAACCAAAAAATTATTAAGTGATCCCTTTCATTGAAGAGTGGCATGATTTAAATTATTTAAGTTTTTCAAGCTCTTAAGTGTAACATGCTTCTAAAATCTTATTTAATACTATATCTTATCTTGTAACTCTACTTTTCACAGATAAGTAAACACATTTTAAAAATTTCCGGACACATTCACCATCTTAATGGATCTGACATCTTATGTTTGTTTCTTTCCTTGTCCTTTTTTCTCTTCTACTCTAGTTTTATAACTTTTTAAGTTATTTTGTGTCCTTTTGGGGTTCCTTCTAAATTTTTTATATGCTCTCTTTGATGTAGAAATCAAGCCATATCACATACTTTACTTTTCACAGATAAGTAAACACATTTTAAAAATTTCCAGACACATTCACCATCTTAATGGATCTGACATCTTATGTTTGTTTCTTTCCTTGTCCTTTTTTCTCTTCTACTCTAGTTTTATAACTTTTTAAGTTATTTTGTGTCCTTTTGGGGTTCCTTCTAAATTTTTTATATGCTCTCTTTGATGTAGAAATCAAGCCATATCACATACTTTAAGTGCCCAGCTAAATACCATGAGTGAAGTGACTTCTAACATATTGTCTCTCATGATAATGGACTTTTGAATTTTATTTATGTATCTTGATATTATGTAAAATTTGTTTTTATTTAGATTTTTGTGCTGTACTTGTGCTCATCACCATTTGCAGGCTTGTAAATGATTTATTAGAGACCATCCATCTAACTAAAAGTATTGTGGGCCAGAATAGATCTTGAAAATGATCACAGTGCAGGACTCAGAAGGCTTGTTAGAAATACATAATTCCTACTTTCTGCTCTTCTTTTTCCATAAAAGAGATTAAATGAGGCCATTGTGAAATAGAGTTTACAGAACCATTTATTCTTTTGCCCAGTACTTTTCTGATTTGTTTGTTTGTGAAATAGATGTTTGATGTTACATAACCTGAACAAAACAAGGTGCTTAGTTAAGTGACAGTAGCAGTTTGTGCTATTCTGCTGAAACAACATTCATATATATGTGTGAGGGTAATCTCAGAGTTACCAGTCTGAATTATTGTCTAATGGTTTCTGTATAGTATATATTCGTATTTGTTATAGTGATGGACTCATTTGAAATGCTGATTACATTTCGATTACCTGGTTTCTTTTAAAATCACTTCTTTGCTGCCTCCCACCAGCAGAAACCCTTTATGGAAATTTATTCCTGGCCTCTGCTTTTGTCATCCTCCTAGTCAGCCTTCATACCATATCTAGAATTGCCTTTCTGAAATACAGAATTGGACAAGCTGTTCCCTGCAGCAAAAGCTTCACTGGGTGCTCCCATTTCCCAGAGGCAGGGCTGGTATTTTTCTGGTTTGCACCAGTTAGGTTGAACTGGCTATTTACAACTAGTATCTGTTCCGATTGGCTGGGGCTCATGTTCTGTGGGGCAAATTTCTGATTCCTGAGCAGTATTTTCCATGTTTTGGGGGGATTAGCAGATCTCTGAGTAAATACTTCTCTGCCTTCATTTCCCATGATTCTGTAATTATTTCAGATGTGCCTACTTTTTGGGCACCTTCCACAAAGATGCTTTGACTTCCTGCCTTTGTTTTGGATAAGCTCTTCTTTTTCCTTGATATGTTCATTCTCTGATCTAACTAATGATTTTAAGATTATTCTTGAAGATTTAATTTAGGAGAAAATTTCTTTGTGAAACCTTCCCTGACCACCCACCACCTATACCCTCCCCCGCCCTTTCCTTGGTTAGCTCCCCTGGCACCTTCCATACCTAAGATACCACCCTGACTACTTTGCCCCATAATTTTGCTTACAAATCCTTTTCTGGACTATGGACCTATCACAATGCTTACCACAGATAGGTACTAAAGAAATATTTAAGTGTATGGAAAAAATCTGTATTTTCAAGTCAGAAAAACCTGAGTTCAAATTCCAGGTCTGCCACTTACCAGCAGTATGAGAGTGAACAAATTAATTTTGCATAGTCTCAGTTTACTATTAATCTTTATATGCACTGATATGGAGGGGAGTTGAATATCAAACAAGATAATGTGTAGTGCGCTTATTACATTGCCTAGTAGATAGCTGTACAGTAAGTGTTCCATTCTCCTGGTTAATTTGGTTTAACAATTTTGTTTTGGCTTTTTTTCTCTTTAAACTTTAATTTATAACAAGAAAGCAATTTTTGTCTGAGATCTCTCCCCTTGTGCTCTGTGGTAAGGCTAAATGATAAGTTATATCACTCCTGATGCTAAGAAAAACCATTATTTACAAATTTCTCATAGCACTTTCTGGATTGAAAGCTTTTTAGAAGAAGTGCTTCTTCACTCTTCAAAAGAAGCCCAGTGACTAGCACAATGCCAGGCATAAAATGTTTGTGAAACGCATATTTTTAATAAATGTGCAATAAATATTTGTAATATATATTTGCAAAATAAATGTTTGTACAATAAATATTTGTGGAAGGGATTTGTAATATTATATTTGCAAAATAAATATTTGTACAATAAATATTTGTAGAAGGGAACTATAGTGGGAAAGAAAGACTATCTCCCCTTCCTTGTTTTGGGGAGAAGGTCCCTTGATTTCCTGCTAGAACAACAAACATGCCAAAATTACAGGAAGAGAGAACTAGAAGGTAACAGGAGTTTCCCTCCTTAGCTTTTCCTTGAGGACAGGCTAAGGTGGCAGGGATGGCCTCTTTTACTAAACAATGGAGCCATTTTTGAATTGGTTCTCTGGATAATTATTTTGTCAGGGAAAAGGGCAACAAGTTGCATAAAGGTGGTTTTCACAGTTGAAAAAAATTTCTTTTGGAAGTAGTGTGTATTAATACTTCTAGATATTAGGCTATTCTCAAGCAACTTTCTACTCTAAGGAGTAATTGAAGAAATGTGAGGATCTCTTTTGATTAACCCCAGTTACTGCTGAAACCAATATGAACACAAGGTCATAACCTTAATTGCTCACCTTAATTGCTGTAGAAGGTGCGAAGTTCTTTCTTTATGTTATCTCTTCTAATTGTCATAACAATATTATGAAATAGGTATTATCATCCACATTTTACATATGAAGAGATGATTTTTGGAAATTTGAATTAGGGTCTAATTCCAAAGCTCAAAATCTGACCATTACTCTTTAGAGCTATAGTCAAAAGTCATTATTGGTCAGGAAGTTTTATAATTGTATATCTGGACTTAAATGACTAAAATTACATCATAGATGCTTTTAAATAAAGGTTGTTTGGAAGTGATACTTTCATTGGAATTAAAAAGGAAAAGTCAGCATCATTTTAGCTTACCTCTCTCAGCCCATATAGAATCATATTTTTAAGAGAACATGGAGAATTTTTGCTAATACCAGAGTCATAGTGAGAAGTTAGGAGGATCAGATTTTACAGAGTTCAGTGTGACTCAGAAGGCTTCAAAGACTTCACTCATCTGTTGAAAAAGTGAAAGTAGATACTAGCACTTTTTCTATTTTGATATAAGAAGACCATGACATTCTTGGAGTCTAAGTTTTCTAAGTTCATCCAACAATATAAAACAGTGTTGGTAGACTTAGATCAGACATAAGCATTTATAATAGATACCTATTTCATCAAAATTGAAAATTTGATCCAGTATACAGTTGCCTTCTTCAACTAACTTCTGTATCACTGTTGAAAATTCTTTTGCAATTTTCTTATCTGCACTCTCTGCTTCACTCTAACAGCTGAAGGCTTTGGAAATTATAGAGATGTTTGAAACTACTAAACCAGCCACTTCTAGCACTAAAAGAAGCAACTTCTGCAGGATTTGGGAATTTCCATTTATGGTCTTTATATATAGATAGTGCTTTCTCTTTGACTGTGAGAAAGGTTATTCCTGATTTTTTTTCTGTTTGCTTTTCAATACATATGCTCAACAATCTTTACCTCTCTTCTGTTTCTTTAGGGGTTGTTCTTTTTGACTTTGCAGCGCTCGAAACTGCTCTAGCAATAGGCGTGTCTTTTATTTTCATGCATTGTTTTTGATAGCCCACAACATGGATTCCTTTATGCCTGTTGCTTGGGAGATGTAACATGTTCTCTCATTTCTTTCGAAATGCCTTATTTCTGGCGTCTCCTCAATATTTAAATGCTTTGCTTTTATGTACACTGCTTGATGTTTTTGAACCAGGGTGATTAGACGTGTTTGGGATGTTGAATGAGTACTTTTTTAATATAGAAAAGTTAACATTTACAAAAACATTGCCAAACATCTTGTCGGATAACAAATGTGTTGAACTGAGGTAGTTGGTGTATGCTTGAGATGTGTGCGTGTTTGCATTTTGCTACAAGGCTTGGTTCAGCTGGATGCAGTTTCCTGCATTCATCTATTGTTTCTTGCAGACGAGATCACATAAGCAAATGTGAAATGTGCATTATACTCAAATGGTTCTCTAACATATAAATTGTGTTGGAACAAATTTGCAAACAGAACAGATTATACTTGATAGACTCTGTTAATTTTAAAAGGCTGATCTATAGTTTTAGGAAATTTTCTTGAATCTTTAAATGATATTCCTCCCCTATTCTTTTGTTTTGGTTTTTGAAACTATCCCTAAGATGTTACACCTTCTAAACAGCTATTTTTTCTTTTCTTTCTTATTTTTCCCTCTTTGGGATTTTGTTCTAATTTCTGAAATATTTCTTCAACTTTACATTCTATTTATTCTAGCATATTTTCACTTGTGCTCTTGTATCAATTTTTCCGTTTCCAAGAACTCTTTATGATGTTTCGAATGTTGTTGTCCTCTTCCCCTTCCTCCTCTTACTTTATACATGTAATTGTTTGGGATTTTTAAAATTTCTTCAATTCCTTGCACTGTCACTGTTTCCTCCACGTACCTTTTAACTGTTTGTTGGTTATATTAGAGCATTCTTTTTGTACCTTGTAGTCCAACTGGACAGCTGTTACTTGTTTTTTAATGCCTGGGGGAAAGTCTTCTGTTCTTGGAAACACCCCCAGGCTTCTTTCTGCTAACCGTCATTTTTTATGTACACCCAAATTATACTAGATATCACATGTCTTCCTCCCCACCTCTCCCCACAATTGTCCCCAGGTCACTGAAAGCAAGGAACTGTGTCTTATTCATCTTGATAATTTTAGTGCCAAACCTAAAGTTCCTGGCCTTTCATGGGTGCTAAATTGTTCAATAAATAGGAATAAATAAACAGAATGTGTGAAGGGCTAATATATGGAAAAATTTTTTATTCTAGTTTATATCCTTCTAGCTAAGATGTATTATACTGAACATTTCTTTTATAGTAGTTGGCAGCTGGTTTAAATACTAAGAAGTTACTCTAATTGTCATGGTAAATTGACATTTCCCACTCCATTGGCCCCACTCAAAACTTTATTATTTTACTATTATTAACTATGTGGAGATGGCCACTGAGAGT
>NW_012134969.1:6270818-6271713 GCF_000956105.1 Propithecus coquereli | reverse complement strand
CCCGGCCAGAGGTATTTATTATAAGCACTGTGTTGTCCCCAACGCACAGAGTCACTTTTCCAATGTGTTAATGCTTACCTAAGCCTTAGACATTCCATAGCTATGTAATACCCTTGAGTTCATCTTCACCTTTGTAAATAAAACCATTCAATTGAGCTTCATTTGATTGTTTTAAGGTCACCAAGAGACTGACTCTGATGACCCTATGTGGTTCTGTGTGCATAGAAAAATGATTAGTCTAGTTCCTCCTGGCTCTTTTTTCATTACTGCTTATCATTGTTGTTCTCTTCTGGAATTTAACATGAAAAAATTAGCTTAAAGTAACAGTTATTTTTAAAAAACAAGAAAAGAGCTCAAAGCATTTATTTTTCATAGCTATGCAAAAATAAAATAGAAATGACATTCATTTTTGTTAGGAGACTTGCAGGAGGTTCTTGAAATAGAAAATCATAATCAGGACAACTTTTCACTTCTTCAGATGTTTTATATAGTATATCATTTGGCTTCTAAATCTGTGATGCCTTTTTTGTCCATAGTTCCCGATTTTCATAATCTACCACTATTAAGCAGAAATGGTAATTTATGAAGAAGTTTGGCTTTGAAAAGCTTGTTATTTTCATGAAGATGAAAGTAAAATAAGACCGTTAACCATCTGAATTCTTTTGCCTAAAGGCATTGAAGAGAGTTGAGTCCCATGTTTTTCCCATCACAGTAGTTCCTCTTAAAGTCTTCTTTACCATCTGTAAAAGAAAAAATAGGCATTGGGTCTTTTTAGCGTGTGGGTATTCTTTTGGAATTAGTAGTTGTTAAATAAGGCAAAGAAAATAGAACCAAATTTACTCCAATAAAAAAATACATTAACACATATAAAGATCAAATAGAATTAATAGAAAAA
>NW_012134969.1:6261105-6264108 GCF_000956105.1 Propithecus coquereli | reverse complement strand
GAATGGTACTGAGTCTTTTATTTGACTCTCAGCTTGACTGTTTATTGGTATATAGAAATGCTACTGATTTCTGTACATTGATTTTGTAACCTGAGACTTTGCTGAATTTGTTTATCAATTCTAGGAGTCTCTTGATGTAGTCTTTGAGATTTTCTAGATATAAGATCATATTGTCAGCAAAAAGTGATATTTTGACTCTCTCTTTCCTGATTTGGATACACTTTATTTCTTTCTCTTGCCTGATTGCTCTGGCTAGGACTTGTAGCACTATATTTAATAGAAGTGGTGACGGGCACCCTTGTCTTGTTCCAGCTCTTAGGGGGAATGCTTTCAACTTTTCCCCATTCAGTATGATGTTGGCTGTGGGTTTGTCATGTATGGCTTTTATAATTTTGAGATTTGTTCCTTCGATGCCTAGTTTCTTGAGGGTTTTTAATCATGAAAGGGTGCTGGATTATGGTGAATGCTCTTTCTGCATCTATTAAGATAATCATATGGTCTTTGTTTTTGCTTCTGTTTACGTCATAAATTACATTTATTGATTTGCATATGTTGAACCATACTTACATCCTTGGGATGAAACCCACTTATTCATGGTAAATTATCTTTTTGATGTCTGCTGAATTTGGTTTGCTAGTATCTTGTTGAGGATTTCTGAGTCAATGTTCATAAGGGATATTGGTCTCAAGTTTTCTTTTTTTGTTGTGTCCCTTCTGGGCTTTGGTGTCAAGGTGATACTGGCTTCATAGAATGAGCTGGGGAGGATTCCCTCCTTCTCAATGTTATGTAATAATTTCCGCAGTATGGGTATCAGTTATTCTTTGTAGGTCTGGTAGAATTTGGTTGTGAACCCATCTGGTCTAGGGCTTTTTTTGTTGGAAGATTTTTCATTACTGCTTCAGTCTTAGTGCTCCTTATTGGTCTGTTTAGGAGTTCTATTTCTTCCTCATCAAGTCTAGGGAGGTTGTGTGTTTCCAGGAATTTATCTGTTTCCTCTTTGTTTTCTAGTTCATGTGTGTAGAGATTTTCATAGTATTTACAGATGATGTTTTGTATTTCTGTGGCATCAGTTTTAATATCTCCTATTTCATTTCTGATTGAATTTATTTGGGTCCTTTCTCTTCTATCCTCGGTTATTTCTAGCAAGAGGTCTATCAATTTTCCTTATCTTTTCAAAGAATCAACTTTTTGTTTCATTGATCCTTTGTATTTTTTTGTTTACCATTTCTTTTAGTTCTGCTCTGACCTTAGTTATTTCTTTTCTTCTGCTGGCTTTGGATTCGATTTGCTTTTCGTTTTCTAGTTCCTTCAGGTGTGTTATTAGATTGTTAATTTGTGCTCTTTCTGTCTTTTTGATGTAGGCATTTAAGGCTATGAATTTTCCTCTTAGGACTGCTATTGCTGAATCCCATCGATTTTTTGATAGCTTGTGTTCCCTTTGTTGTTCAGTTTAAGGAATATTTTGATTTCCATCTTAATTTCATTATTGACCCAATAATAGTTCATCAGCAGGTTGTTTAATTTCCATGACTTTATGTAGAATTGAGTGTTTCTTTTGGTATTGATTTCTAGTTTTATTCCTCTGTGGTCTGAGAAGATACATGGTATGATTCCTATTTTTTTGAAATTGTTGAGACATGTTTTGTGGCCTAAGATATAATCAATCTTGGAGAATGTTCCATGTAATGATGAGAAGAATGTATATTCCGTAGTTTTGGGGTAAAATGTTCTGTAAATGTCTGTTATGCCATTTATTCTTGAGCCCTATTAAGTCCAGTGTTTCTTATTTTCTGCTTTAATGATCTGTCAGTGGGATGTTGAAGTTCCTGGCAATTATGATGTTCCCATTTATCTCTTTGCTTAGATCTAGTAGAGTTTGCTTTATGAATTTGGGTGCTCCTGTGTGAGGTGCATAAATATTGAGGATTATTGTGCCTTCTTGTTGAATTGCTCCCTTTATCCTTATATAATGACCATCTTTGTCTTTCTTTACCATTGTTGATTTAAAGTCAGCTTCATCTGATATGAGTGGCTACACCTGCTTTCTTTTGGTTTTCATTTGCATGGAATATTTTTTCTATCCCTTCACCTAGAGTCTAGATGAGTCCTTGTGGGTTAGATGTGTTTCCTGAGGACAGCAAATACTTCGGTTGTATTTTTTCATCCATTCAGCCAGCATTTGTCTCTTGAGTGGGACATTGACACTGGTCACATTGATTGATAGAATTGATATGTGGGATGGTGTTCTGTTCATCATGTTGAATATACTTTATTACTTTGTTTACCCTCTTGTGGTGTTTTATATGAGCTCTGAGCTTTAGCTTTTGGGTGGTTTCACACTGGTGGGTGTCTACTGTGCTGATCCATGTATAATGCAGTTCTGAGTAATTCCTGCAGGGCAGGTCTGGTCTTGACAAATCCCCTCAGTGTTTGCTTCTCTGGAAAAGTCTTTATTTCTCCTTCATATATGAAACTTAATTTTGTAGGATATAAAATTCTAGGCTGGCACTTGTTCTGTTTAAGAAGACTGAAGATAGGACCCCAATCCCTTCTGGCTTGTAAGGTCTCCGTTGAGAAGTTTACAGTTACCCTGATGGGTTTTCCTTTTAAGTTACTTGATGTTTTCGCTTCACGGCTTGCAGGAGTTCCTTCTTCATGTTGACTTTAGCCAGTCTAATGACTATATGTCTTGGTGATTGCCTCTTTGCAATGAATATCCCAGGTGTTTGTTGAGCTTCTTATACCTGGATGTGTAAATCTCTAGCAACACCAGGGAAATTTTCCTCAATTATTCCCTCAAATAGGGTTTCTGGCCCTTGTATGTTTTCTTCTTCACCTTCAGGGATGCCTATAATTCTTTTATTTGGCCATTTTACATAATCCCATATTTCTTGTAGGCATTGTTCGTTCCTCTTAATTGTTTGCTCTTTATTTTTGCCTGGCTGAGTTAATTACAAAGAGTTGTCTTTAAGCTCTGAAATTCTTTCCTGTGCTTGGTCTAGT
>NW_012134969.1:6259880-6261055 GCF_000956105.1 Propithecus coquereli | reverse complement strand
TTATATCTTGTGATCTTGAGAAACTTGCTTCTTGTTAGTTCTAGTAGTTTATTTGTGGATTTTTTTTACATATGCAATTATGTTATCTGTGAATAGGGATTGTTTTATGTTTTATTTTGTAATCTGGATACTTTGCTTGCCTTGTTGCCTGGCTTTTACTCAGTATAAATAGGAATGCTGAGAGTGGACATTCTTGCCTTGTTTCCAATCTTAGGGGGAAAGTGTTTGTGCTTTTTACCGTTAAGAATGATGTCTGCCAAATGTTTTTTGTAAGTGCCCTTTATCAGATTGAGGAAGTTCCCTTCATTTCCTATTTTGCTGAAAGTTTTCATCCTGAATGTATGGTGAATTTTGTCAAATACTTTTCTGCATTTAATGAGATGATCCTGTAAGGTTTCTTCTTTAGTCTGTTGATAGGGTGAATTTCATCGATTTTTCAAATGTTTACCTTGCATTCCTAGGATAAATACCACTGGTCATAATGTATTACCTTTTGATATATAGTTAGATTTGATTTGCTAAAATTTTAAGAATTTTTGCATCTATGTTCATGAGAGCTATTGGTCTGTAGTTTTCTATTTCATAATGTATTTATCTGGTTTTAGTATTATGGGAATGCTGGCCTCATAAAATGAGTTGTGAAGTGTTTTCTCCTCTTCACTTTTCTAGAAGAGTTTGTGTAAAATTCGTATTATTTCTTCCCTTCTCCCTCC
Source organism: Propithecus coquereli (assembly GCF_000956105.1). Lineage (NCBI taxonomy): Eukaryota > Metazoa > Chordata > Mammalia > Primates > Indriidae > Propithecus > Propithecus coquereli. The sequence continues at coordinate 6,260,342 of NW_012134969.1, read as the reverse complement.
CCTCCACCTCCCCTCCCCTCCTCTCCTCTGCTTTTCTTTTCTCTTCTCCTCTCCTCTCTTCTCTTCTTTCCTTTCCTTCCCTTTCCCTTTCCCTTTCCTCTTCTCTTCTCCTTTCCTCCCCTTTCCCTTTTCCCTTTCCTTTCCGTCTTGCTCTGTTGCCCAGGCTAGAGTGCAGTGGCATCATAATAGCTCACTTCAACCTCAAACTTCTGGGCTCATGTGCTCTTCCTGCCTCAGCCTCCTGAGTAGCTGGGACTACACAGGTTCATGTCACCATGCCTGGCTAATTTTTCTATTTTTTGTAGAGATGGGGTCTTGCTGTGTTGCTCAGGCTGGTCTTCACTTCATGGCCTCAAGCAATCTTCCCACCTCAGCCTCCCCAAAATGCTAGGATTACAGTCATGAGCCACTGCACCCAGCTATTTCTTCCTTAAATGGTTAATAGAATTCAGCAGTGAAACC
>NW_012134969.1:6223886-6249745 GCF_000956105.1 Propithecus coquereli | reverse complement strand
CCTTAAATGAATTTTTCATTTCCAAAAATTCTATTTGGATTTTTTAAAAAAATATGTCTCTTTAGTAAATTTTTTATTCATTTCCTGAATTTTTTTTCTGGTTTCTTTGAGTTGGTTTTCCATTTTCTCTTGGATTTCATTGAGCTTCCTTACAATCCATATTTGGAATTCTTTATCTGTCATTTCAGTATTTTCATTGGTTGGGATCCATTGCTAGAGAGCTGGTATGCCACTTTGGGGATGTCCTTTCACTCTGATTTTTCATACGTGCAGAGTTCTTACACTGATTCCTTCTCATCTGGAGCAGCTGTTGCTTTGTGTTTTGGGATTTTCTTTTGTTTAGATGGGGCTTCCCCCCATGCTCCCTGCCCCCATACCCCCTGCCATTCATAGGGTGTGTCTGTAGCATATGTTGGGTAAGAACCTTTGGCTTTACTTGTGGGTGCTTTGATGGGGTCTGGGTTCTGGATGGATGCCTTATTTATAGATAACCTTAGTGTGGTGGTTTTCTCAGTTGCTGGTTGTTTGTAGACTGTAGAAGTGGTGAGCTATGTGTGTGGGCAGTTTCCCTGTCTCTTCTTGGGTGAGGGAGGATGGAGGTTTTTGAAATTTTCTTTCCCCAGCCCTGTGGTCCACGTTATTGATCTCTAATTTAATCCCATTGTGATCAGAGAACACACTTCGTATGATTTGAGTCCTTTTAAATATTAATATATTGCGAGTTGTTTTATGGCTCAGAATATGGTCTATCTTGGTAAAAGAATATGTATATTCTGCTATTATTGGATAGAATGTTCTACAAAAATCAATTAGGTCAAGTGGTTGGCAGTGTATTCAAATGTTCTGTATCCTTATTTTGTTTATTCGTTCATTGACTTATTTAGAGAGAGTTGATGAAATATTTAGCTATATTTGTGGATTTTTCTATTTCTCCTTGCGATTCTATTAATTTTTGCTGTATATATTTTCAAGCGCTATTAGCACACATAAATGTTTAGCATTTTTATGAACTATTGATGAATTGACCCTTTATCTTTAGGAAATGACCTTTATTCCTGGCATATTTTTTACACTGCAGTCTACTTTGAGTAATATAGCTATTTCAGCTTTCTTTCGATTACTGTTAACTTAGCATATATTCTTCCATACTCTTATTCTACCTATTTGTGCCTTTAAATTTAACGTATATTTCTTACAGGCAGCATATAGAGTTGTGTCTTGCTTTTTCATAGAATTGGCAGTCTTTACCTTTTAATTGAGATCATTTATGTTTAATGTGATTATTGATGTAGTTGGTTTAAATTTACTGTCTTGCTGTTTGCTTTTTATTCTGTTCTTTATTCCCCTTTTCTTCTTATTCTGCCTTCTTTTATATTGTACATTTTCTTGTGATTCCGTTTTATACTCCTACTGTAGCTTGTTGGCTGTAGAGTTTGTGGTGCACATCTTTAACCTACCACAGTCTACTCAGCAGTGTACTTTGCTTCACCCTCTTGGCCTTTTTCTATTTTTATCATACACTTAATGTATTGTCTACTTCCATATATTGTTACTATTTTTGCTTTAAACAGTTATCTTTTCAAAGAGATTTAAATAGTAAAAGAAAAGTTTTTATATTTAACCATGTTATTGTTTCTGGCACTTTTCATTCTTTTGCATAGATCTAGCTTTTTCATCTGGTATCATTTTCCTTCTGCCTGAAGGACTGACTTTTATATAGTACAAGTCTGCCAGTGATGAATCCTGCCAGCTTTTATATGCCTGAAAAAGTCTTAATTTCATCTTAAATTTTTGAAAGGTGCTTTTATTTGGTATAGAATTATAGAGCTGTAGGGTTTTTTTTCTTTCAGAATTTTAAAGACGTGGCTGTGCTGTCTTCTTTCTGTCTAGCATTGTTTCCAACCAGAAGCCTGCTCTCATCCTATCTTTGTTGTTCTGTACATAATCACCTAGCTCTTTTCTCTGACTGCTTCTAAGATTTTATTTTAAGCAATTTGATTATGATATGCTTATAGATTTCTTCCCAATTCTCTTGCTTGTGCTTTGTTTAGCTCCTTGGATCTGTCGTTTGTTTTTAATAAAATTTGGGGGGAAATTGCCATTATTTCTTAAAATATTTTTTCTCTCTCCTTCCTTCTTCTCTTCTTTAGGGACTTCGTATATATTTGATTGTTTGAAATTGTCCCACATATCCTTGATGCTTTGTTTCTTTACAGTTTTTTCTCTGTTTTATTTTAGATAGTTTCTGTTGCTACTGTATCACTAATACTTCTGCCCTTTCTATACTGCTGTTAATTCCATCTAGTATATTTTTCTTCTCAAACATTGTATTTTTTTAATCTTGATAAATGTAATTTGGGTTTTCTTTGTACTTTTCAACCTGTCCTTAATATGCTAATGTTTTCCTCCGTCTTCTTGAACAAATAGAATATAGTTGTAATAACTTTTAATGTTCTTGTTTACAAATATTAACATCTTTCTCATATCTGGGTCATTTTGATTGATCGATTTTTCTCATGAGTCATATTTCCATGCTTGTTTGTATGCCTGGTACTTTTTATTGGATGCCAGACGTGAATTAGAGGATGGTAAGAGACCTTATTTTATTATGGTTGAGCTTTGTTTGGGGACAAAATTAAGTTACTTGGAAACAGTTTGATCCTTTCAAGGCTTCCTTTTAAACTGCTTTCCATAGGACCAAAACACCCCCAGTCTAGGACGAATTTTCCCCCACTATTTAGGCAGTATCCTTCTCAGTAACTGGGTGTCCCATGTTTACAAGTTTTTTTCACTCAGGCTAGTTGGTGGTGACAGCAACTCTTCCCCACCACCTATGATTTCTGAAAATCATTCTGCCTGCTTCTTCTGGCTGGTTCTTTCCCTGGCCTGGGGTAGCTTCCTGGTACACATATGTGATAAGTACTAGCTGAAGCCTGGGAGTGGGAGGCACTGCTCCATGTCCCTCTGGTACCCCTTTCGTATCCCTTTCTGTTTCACTTTAAAGTGTTTTTTTTAATCAAAGCAATACACGCACATACCTAAAGATCAAATAAAGTGAATAGAAAAAAAAAATTACCCGTTCCTTTTTTTCACTCACGCCAGTCTATACCTCAGAGGCAGCCACTTTTAGTTTTTTTCTCATATTTACCTCCATATTTCTATGTACTATATTTATACTTACTTTACTTCTTGCTTTTTCAATTTTAGAGATTATATAATCAAGTTGTAGTAGATTAGAATTTAGCATTTTTAAACCATTCCTACCATACAGTTTTTCTTCCTACCACCTCTCAATAAAGTTAATTTTTTAATGTTAAATCAATTTAAAAAATTAATATGATATAAATTTTATTTATGAGCATTCCATGTTTCTTTCTTGCTTTGCTTTCCGTAAAACTGCCTTTGAACTGTCACATATCTGTACTCAGGTGTCTTAGATAACCTGTGTGTATTAGCACCGAAGCTCTCCCTCCTGGAGTTCTCTGTCTTCCTGCACCACTGCAGACCAGGTACAGACCAGCTGCGGCTTAGGCTTGGCTGACAGCCATCACCCTGAAATTCCCTTCGCCGTCCAGCCTGTCAATTCCCTTCCTTCCCTCCAGTGTCCCTCATTCCTATTTACCGTACCATCTTCCTTTTTCTTGATTTGCTCCTCCATTTTTGTGTCCGAAATATTTAAAAACGTTTTTATTTTACCTTTACATTCACCTGATGATTTGGCCAAGTGAAGAATCTAGGTAAAAAACCTTTTTGTCTCGGATTTTTAAAGACATTTTTTCTGTCATTTTCTGGCAGCCAGCAAAACCATTCCGATGCTAGCTCCTGTGTTTGTAACTTGTTTGTTCCATTTGGAAGCTTTTAGGATTTTCTCTTGCTCCCTAGTGATTTGAAGTTTCATGATGAAGTGCTTGGTGTATGGCTTTTTTCATTTATTGTGGTGGGCATTTGGTCATCTCATTTAATTTGGAGACTTGTGCCCTTCAGTTCTGGAAAAATTCGTATTTCTTTGATAATTACTTTCCCTATGCCCTCTATTTTTGGAACTCATCCCGTTTTGATACTGGACCTCCTAGATTCATCCTGTAAGTTTCTTTTATATCACAATTCCATCTCTTTAGTTTTACTTTTTGGGAATTTTCTCAACTTTATCTTCCAGTCTTTCTATGGAAATCAAGGAAATTTAAGATAACGGTTGAACTTGAACAGCTTTTTCTTCCTTAAATTTCTTTGGCATTGCTTATTGTTCTGACAGTGTGGGACTCAACACTAAAAGATTATTTGTTATTTATCTGCAATTCAAATTTAACTGGGAGTCCTGCAGTTTTATTTGCTAAACCTGGTCACCCTATCCCCAGTGCCTATTGAGGGTAAACTAGAAAAGTAGAAGTGACATGGGAGTCCATAGACAACAGTGATTTGGTCAGGAACCAAATGTGCCTTAGCTTCTTTGCTGGCAATTGCTTTCCATTGGCCAGGAGTTTGAACAGGGGGAGAAAGAGGTTATTTCTTTGAGTGCTGGATCCCCAACTATGCCTATGTTGGTCAAGTCAGATCGAGTTTGCAAGAAAAGCACGTTATGGAATCAGAAATACACAGGCCCTGCCCAACTCCTCTTCTCCTATCCTAAAATGCTCACTACCAATATGCAGAGGTGGTTGAATTAGAACCCAGGTAAAAAGACTCTTAGGCAGACAACAGAAAATACCCCAATCTCAAATGTCCTAGTTATTTCCTGTGCATCAGAGTCCTCAGGAGGGTGAGACCTCCTGATCTTTGCTTAGTGCCTGAAGCTGGCTTTTATGGTCTATGCCTTTAGGTATCTCTCGTGGAGCCATTGTGGTGTTTTCCCTGTACTATGAGCAAGCCTGGTGAGCCCTGAATAGGCACCAGACTCAGATAGTTTGCCTTGCAAATAGAAGAATCTTTGAATTTAATTCTAGATATTTGTGCTTCAGACATATCTGATCCAAGGGTTTTTCTGCATGGAGCTTTCCTCCATTTCCTTACCTTCTTTTTCAAATTATATCTTTTCAGTTTTTATACAAAAAAACTAGTTTCAAAGGAATCTAGCACACTTGTGCCATAGATATGAAAAGACTAGATTTATAATGATGTTTTTAGTTGCATATCCTTTGGCCCAACAAATTCTCCAGAAGTATGCACATGTGTTGAAGGAAGTATATATAAGGATATTTCTTGCAATTTTATTTAAAATATCAAGGTATTAGAACCATAATGTCCCTCAGTTGGGAAATGGGTTAAATATGTGCTTGTATTTGCTTATGTCGCTTAATACGATGGACGATCAATTGAAATGATTGAAATTAAAACCTTACCAACTTATGTCTTTATGTTGAAGAACTGCATGAATACATAAAACTCGGTTAATTCACTAATTTTTTTTAACTCCAGCTGGGAAATTTAAATTCATTTTTTGTATGACCTTAGAGTTTTGTTTTTTAAGCTCTTTTTATAGCATAAGTAGTGCTTTGTTTAATACCTTTTTTCCTATGAAGTTGATATTCAGTTAAAATACATAAATGGACTTTATCACACAGATAGCTTTAGTCATAAGTTTAACTTTCGAAGTATAGAAACTGTCATGTAGTAAATAATAATTCTGTTTAGCATTCATAGACATAGGGACCTACAGGCCTGCTGTCCAAATTAGTATGACTTTTAAGCTTCCATTTACTGTTTTCTTTTACTGAAAATGGGTGCCGTTTTCAAAAAATTGTATCCTATAAGATACTGTATTTAATTTTTATAAATTATAAATATGCTAACAAATATTATTAACAAAAGCAAAGCCCTTAAAATTTGGAGAATAATATGAACTTTTCAGTAGAAAGGAATCTCATTGCTTTATAGTTAGTCACACTTTGGTTTTTAACCCAAAAGAGAATTACCCTCTTAATCATCTACACCCCTAGCCAAAATTCCTTCCTAATCACTTTGGACATTCTAAAACCAAATGCCCCCTGCCACCATGGGGTCAACTTAAAAGACTGTCTAAAAGGGCTCTGATGGCAATTTTAGGAAAGGATGCTGCTTGCGAGAAAATGTTTGAAAAAGAAGACTGTGTGTCTGTGTGTTTGTGTGTATAACATATATGTTCTGTGGTCAAATTTTTTTTATTTCAGCATATTATGGGGGTACAGATGTTTAGGTTACGTATGTTGCACTTGACCCCCCTCCTCCTCTAAGTCCGAGTTTCAGATATGTTATGGTCAAATTTTATGTTGGAATTATTTGTGATGACACAATTTATCTATGAATTAGGTCTCCCTAAGAACTTTGTAGATTTTGTTTGTTTTTTATAGTATCATGCCATTAGAGGGCAGTATTGTAGAGGTTAAATTTTCCTTCTCAAATGTATTGAATTGCAAACTGCTTATGTTGCATAATAATTAAGCAAACTTAAGGCCTTAGATTTATAGTATATTAAACTGTAACATTAATTGATGCATCCTTGCAAATATTTTAAATTAATAGGGGCGATTTTGTAAGGGATTAAGCTATTTTGCATCCAGATCTCTTGATTTTGGTGTAAAGAAGGGAATTATTTGGTCAGTCTGGCCAGATTTCGGTGTAAAGGGAATTATTTGGTCAATGTGGCCAGATTTCGGTGTAAAGAAGGGAATTATCTGGTCAGTGTGGCCATAAGGATGAAATAGAGGTGAGTATGCAGCATCTATTAGCTACTTATTTTTAACCATCATCAAATTCCCCTTTTTACTGGTTCTAGACACTCAAGTGGGCAAAGAGACCAACTTCAAGGAGTTGTGTGCTTTGAATATATACTTTACAATATTTCAATCCCTCTGCTCTGATGTAAGAAGGCTCATAGGATTTAGTCTTAGAGGAATTAAGACTTCCAAAAATTTGCCTTAGAGGCTTACTGAAAATAGGTCTATATCGTATTCAACCGGTGGACTGACTTTTCCAGCTGTAAATGGAAGAAAGCATATCTAGGAACATTTTGGGAATATCCACTGGAATCCAGTAGGTTCCTTTTTGACTCAATTTTTATATGCCTAGCAAAGAATATGTAATGTTTTTTGTTTTGTTTCTACAAGTAATTGATAAATTCACGGAGAAGTAGTGTCTCTCAAAAAGCAAATGTGACTTTCCCTATAAAAGTATTATTTGCACTATGGTCATTATCCTTAAAAATAAAACCACCTATAAAACCCTCCCATTACCACTGCCTGTAAGAACTAGATAATTGAAATTGAGACACTCGAGCTCCTCCAAGTCTTACAGCGGTGAGACTGGGCATGCCCAGTAGCTCAGACAGTTCTGGTTGCAAATAGGAAGCTTTCGCCGTTCAGCAGCCGCGGGGACAGGCAGCTCGGGGACGGGGTCTGACTCTCTTAAACGTAAGCATGTGCGGGACCCCGATCACATTTTTCAGGGACCCTCCACGTTTTCTGCTGGCGCAGCAGTCCAGCCTCCTGAGGCTGCGGTGGAAGCCTCAGTGGCCTCAAACCCTAGTCCCTCTGAGCGCGGCCTGGGCCAGCCCACCCGAAGAGGGGGATCTGGAGACTGGGGCCGGGTGGGGGAGGAAGGCGGGGAAGCGGGAGGAGGACGGGGGAGAAGGGAAGGGAGAGAAGGGAATGGAGAAGGGGGCGGTCCCAGTGGCGTGCTGGCCAATCGGCGCTGTTCTTCCCTGCATATATTTTGCACTAAGACCGGGAGATCGGGACTAGAGCTGAGTGGAGCCGGGCGGCCGATCTGAGAGGCTTCTCCGCACAGCACTGGGATCTGCATCTTCCTGGGATCGCCGAGCCCCAGAAGCCGGGTTTCTTAAAATTAGGGCTACTGTTTTCTGTTTCTCCCTGGGCTGCAGAAAGCTAGAAGATTTTATCTAGCTCAAACAAGGCTGCTGGTGGTCCCTCTTTTTTTCCCGAGAGGGTGTTTTTTGGCTGCAATTGCATGAAATCCCAATGGTGTAGACCAGTGGCGATGGATCTAGGAGTTTACCAACTGAGACATTTTTCAATTTCTTTCTTGTCATCCTTGCTGGGTACTGAAAACGCTTCTGTGAGACTTGACAATAGGTAAATGTCGGCTGGGATAGTTTCTTTAAATTTACTCGTCAGATAGTTGTAATAATGCAGGTGAAAGATAGCCAGGCGAATTCCTTTGTCCATTGCTGAGAGATCGTGGTGACATGGATGTTGATTTTTGAAATGTTCAGAATAGCCTTATTTTTGCAGGTCTGGCCAGAGAACAGGCTTTCCCCACATTATGTAATTTAGCCCTTTGTGGCTCACTGAAATAGGGAAATGCCTGGATATTCGTTAGGAAGCGAGTGGCTGGAGGGTGATACATTATATTAAAAGAATATTCAAAATGTAATGCTAGTACATCACCAAATTGGGAGATCCTTTTTTACCTTGGACATTTAAGATAAATTCCATTTATCGTTAACCTTTTTTCCCCTCTTTTTCAGCTCCTCTGGTGCAAGTGTGGTAGCTATTGACAACAAAATCGAGCAAGCTATGGTATGTACTGATTAAAAGTCATTTGTACTAAATATGGGGGCACAGCACAAAAAACGAGGTGTCTTGTGGAACCAGTCCATCCCTGAGTCCAGATGATGATTGCTTTGGATACATTTAGAAATGCCGGCGCTGTCTGCATGCTGCCAGCATGAAGCCTCCTACCTCGGCAGTCTGGGAGGGAGAAAGGGGCCCTGAGGGTATTAAATGTTCTCCTTTCCTGGACCTATTTCACTTAACGTCGGGATTTTTTTCACGGTGTCCTTTTTTGCTAGGGATTTGCTGGGGAAGTGCTGGCCCAGCGGCTCCTTGGGTTGGTCGTGGGCACATCTTTAGCGATGTGGCTTTACTAGGAATCCTAAGATTTTACTAGGGAGCCGAGGGGGGGAAGGGCCCTCTAAGTGGGGATCATGGGTAAGGGCCTTTTAGATGGTGCACAAACGGATCCCCGGTAGTGCAGGCTACTGCACAATGAAGAAGAATTGGAGAAAAGTTTTGTTTTCTAAGCCTGCGCCTGGATTTCTCCTATTTTTTATTTCCGCCTTGGCTGTTCTTTGTTATTGGAGCAGCGCCTGTGGCTCTTCTCACGGGATTCTCTGCCCACTGTTGCTAGGCAAACTCCGAACCTTTAATTCGGAGCTATAAATAACTCGCACTCCCATTGGTTGCGACGGCTGCCCAGGTTTCTGTGATGTCAGCTTAATCAGGAAAAGGAGGGGGGCGGGTGGAGGGAAGAAAATGCGGCAACATGCTCTGTAGGAACTGGCTGCAGCCGGTGCTGAGGGAGGCGGCTCCGGGCGGGCGGAGGGAGGGATGGGGGCGGAGAAGCCGGGGCGCTGCGGGCCCAGGGCTCGGTCGGGAACCCAGCGCCCCGGCTGGAGAGCCACAGGGCATTTTGCCCTCTCGAGTAGAAAACCTGACTGTATGCTAACGTCTGCAGAGAAAGCAGACTTTTAAAAAGCTTGATCACTTAAGCAGTTAAACTTAAGTATTGTACAGTTGTGGTTGTATTCATATTTCCCCAAGTGTCCTCTACTAACTTTAAAGGCAGGATATGTAAATAGGGAAAGCCATGCAAAATAATGGCTTAGAAATCCAGAGTCCAGTAAATAGTAAGTTAAATGCATTTTTTATTTCCTCTTTTTTTCAGGATCTGGTGAAAAGCCATTTGATGTATGCCGTTAGAGAGGAAGTGGAGGTCCTGAAAGAGCAAATCAAAGAACTAATAGAGAAAAATTCCCAGCTGGAGCAGGAAAACAATCTGCTGAAGACACTGGCCAGTCCTGAGCAGCTCGCCCAGTTTCAGGCCCAACTGCAGACTGGTTCCCCGCCTGCCACCACGCAGCCACAGGGGACCACGCAGCCCCCTGCCCAGCCGGCGTCCCAGGGCTCAGGACCCACCGCGTAGCCGCCTGCGCCCCCGCAGAACTGGCTGCTGCGTGCGAACTGGACAGACCGGAGAAGATGTTCTAGGGAGGATCCGCCTCCACAGTCACCATTTCATTGCTCGCTGCGAAGAGACGTGAGACTGACACATGCCATTATCTCTTTCTTCCAGTATTAAACACTCATATGCTTTTGGCTTGAAGAAGTTTCTTAGTTGGGTGAATTAAAGGTTAATCAGAGAATTAGTATGGATGTACTGGGACCTGATGCAGCTTGGCAGATAACTGAGAAATGGTTTAATTCAGGCTGAGGAGCCGTGTGCCTTTCCATCCCTTCCCGCTCCCCACCCCCTCTTCCCAGCGTTCTCTCTGCTGCTCGCAGGTAGTGCGCTACTCGGGGTTAGGAAGCGTGGAGCTCCTCACTGGACTGTCCTCTCTCCTCTCCAACCCCCACGAGGAACTTGAAAGGGAGGTAAAAGTAAAGACCTAACTGAGGGGGAACAGAGTTCATTGTACAAATTGACGACTGTCACCAGAATCCATAAAAACAATAGTACTGTGCCTGTACTGAAACAGTGGATGACACAAAACTATTAGAGTGACACAACGTTGACAGGTAGCTGGGACCTAGGCTATCTGCCCATGAAGGTTGTTTTGCTTATTGTATATTTGTGTATGTAGTGTAACTATTTTGTACAATAGAGGACTGTAACTACTATTTAGGTTGTACAGATTGAAATTTAGCTGTTTCATTGGCTGTCTGAAGAGGTGTGGGCTGTCTTTTATATACCAATCTGCATAAAAACTGCTACATGACAAAAACCACACCTAGAGAAATTTTAAGAGTTTGGCACAGTTACTCACATTGTGTAATCTGACATCTTCTAGCTGCTGAATATCCTGAAGTAAATCCCTGTTTACTGAAGTCTTTCGATTGAGCTGTTTGAATACTTTGAAAAATGATCAGTTCTAGCTAATGAAATGGATTTTCCCAGTAGGGGTTTCTGCATATTACCTGTATAGTAGTTATATGCATATGTTTCTGTGCATGTTCTCTACACAGTTGTAAGGTGTCACTGTATTTAACTGTTGCACTTGTCAACTTTCAATAAAGCATATAAAATGTTGATAAACAGGTGTTTCCATATAAGTGTTAACATATTTGCAGTCATTTCCACAGCTGTTTCCAGGAAAAGCTGACAATTTGGCTAGTAAAATCCTGAAGGGGAGTGGAAAGGTTGGACAAAGTAGAGGCCCCAGTGGTTTGACTACAGATGTAGCGACGGTGCATTGACCAGCTAATAAGGGAAAAGACAGCGGGGGAGTCATGCTCAGTTCTAACTCCTGTGTGACGTGGACAAGTCACTCCACCCATCTGGGCTGATGTGAAGGATTAAAAGAGAAAATCTCTTAAATTCCCCTGTGGCTTTAAAATTTTAGGAATCCATAAAAATCTAGTTTTTCAGTGTTTACTGAATTGAGAGGAGAATAGCCATATTCGGTGTATAATCCCAATAAGCAGCTCTAGGATCAAAAGATGGAAGCTGGAGAAGCTAATTTCCACTTTAAGAACCAACCCTATCACCCTGGGTTTAGATGATTTCTAGTGTGGGATGAGTTTCTAGCTCCTGGAACAGTAAGTCTGTTTTGTCCAAGCAAAAGACTAGATTTGAAGTGGGACCAGATGAACCAAGGGAGTGTTCCCAGTTGATTCTGTCAAAATTAAAGCGATGATGGAATCCTAAATTGGCACCTGAGGAGTGAGGCTGGGGGGGTCCCACTCTAATGTATGTCAGTGAGCAAGTAAACGGTGGATTTATCGCCTCTAGAGCCTGCCCCAGGACCTCAGCAACAACCCCTGCCCAGTGGGAATCAGAGCAGTCCCAAGCTCTACGGCTTATCTAAGTTCTTGCATGACCAAGGAATTAGTTTTCTGAATCCTTCGTCTCTGATGTAGAGCTGGTGGGAGAGTAATAGGTGAATGGGACAGCAGAGATCCCTGAAAAGAACTGTTGATGGTGTGCATATGTTACAAAGCAGTTACACAGGCTCGCTACTGAAGCAATGAACTGACCGCCATAAGCTGACGGCGGTTACCACGAAGATATTTTGGGAAATTGGGAGAGGACTTGAAAAAACTTTTATCACATTAGGTTTGAAGGTTATGTAACTTCGAAATAAAGGGATAATTATGCAGTAATTACATTTCCTTTAAAGAAAACTATAGCTAGTAGAAATCCCTAGCCATTTCATTTTTTATATTTTTAATGAGTATCCTTAATACCATAGATGGTAATTATGGAAAATTTGAAAAATCTCATGTCAGTGGGTTAAGATAATGGAGAACTTAACTCCTACATTATTTAATGGAACTTTGAGTCTTTTTTATTAAAAATGTGAGACTCCCTCTCATGAAATTTTGATAGCTGAATATGGTATGCGAATAAGAATGAATTATTAAAACCAAAAGATGTTTTTCCATACATGTTCCTCATTTTGGTAATTACTAAACATACTTAAAAGTGACTGGTTTATATTTAAACATATTTAAGGTAATTTAAAAAGGCATTTTGCTACTTGCTTGCAGACCTAAGTAGGCCTTATTGGCCTGTGGGTTATTACGTAATCCATTATATCACACTTGTGTTGGGTGGAGGAGGAGAGATTTCTAAGGGGAATGGAATGTCGTACCAACACTGGGTGTTCGTGACATCAGCGATTGCAGGAAGAGAAACCCCCATTCAATGAAGGAGAAACAGAAGTAATTTTACATGATTTTAGTGAACATCTGCTTTCTGTTTCAAATTAACCGTGTTCATAATTCAGTAATTCTGTGCTTTTTTTGTATACTTTAAAAGCAAAAATTCATTTTTCATTATGTGATGAATATGCAATGCCAGAATCAGTTTTAAATTTACAGAAGAAAGGTATAAGAGTTAATAATAACTGAAATAAGAAATGAAAATTAATTTCAGTACAGGCACTACTTGGCCCTTGCTTTGTGTAAAATAAGTAGTTGAAGCTACCTGGGCCTGACAACATAACTGCTTTTAGACTTCAAATCCATTCAGAGGGCAGTAATGGCATTAAGATTAGAAGCAGAAGCAGAGAAAATAAAGTTTCCTCTCCCTCTTAGATAAAATTGCCTGAAAATGGAAATCTGTACTCACCAATAGAATTTGGAAGCAGAAGGTGCAGTGAGCTTCCTGCGCTGGCATGTGGGAGGACACCGAGCTGAGAGTCAGGCTGCCAGGCCTGGCCCTGCAGTGACCAGCTGTTTGACCTTTGGACAAGGAATAGAACCCCTCAGACCTCTGTTCTCATCTGTAAAATAAGGATCAGTTCAGATCATGAAGATTCTGTCCTGCCACAGATGCTACGGTTTTCTGCTTTTTAGGATGACTATTTTATTCTTCTAATTTTGTGGGGAGGGAGTGTGTGTGTGTGTGTGTGTGTGTGTGTGTGTGTGTGTGTGTGCGCGCGCGCGCTGGTTTGTGTTCATTTAAATTAACGACTAAAATTAATTTGGTTTTAATCCTAGCTCCTCTGTCAGTCACTAGCTAAGTGACCCCAAGCAAGTTCCTCGATGGTCTCTATGTCCACATGCTTAAAATGGGGACAGGCCATCTCCATGGGGGTTTTGTCAGGCTGACGCTGGAAAGCAGTCAGCACAGAGATGGGTTCACACTGAGATGGGTTTACGGAATATTAGCCGCTACTATTATTTTTGAGTCATTAATCCTCTTGTTTGTTTATATATTTAATTTTATATTTTTTTCATAGGGATAAAGATGTGACAGCTTTGTTTTCTAATAGCTTTTGATTTAACATTTGGTGGTAGTAGTAGCTGTTTAAACTTTACTGTGAAAGTACACATAGAAGAACATGTCCTTTAGAATATGGGCAGAAATGCACCATTTCATCTGTATCTAAGAAATAATGCCAAAAGTCAGCTCCTTCATTTATGTGAGTTAGAGAAGAGATTGGGAATTGTCCATGTTTCAATGTCCAATATTTTCAATAATCTGAAAAGAATATTGAAATTAAATGATTACAGGTGGGGTAAATATATATGTCTTAAATTATTTGTTTCATTATGGAAAAAGCTCTGTAAGACAGTGCTGTGGAATGCCAGGCAGGCATGCCTGGGATTAGTGATCAGGCTCTGGCAACAGCTACTGGAAGGTTCAGTCGCCATTTAAAAATGTGTAAAATTCCTACAAAACTACAACATAATGTGTGCTTTAAACCAGGTGTTTGGGACAGTGTCTGTTGGACACAACAGAGGAGTTTCTCGAGCGCGTGAGGTGAGTGAAAGGAAGCGGTAGCTACTGGCCGTTGCAGAGTGTGCTCCGTTTAACAGGGACAGCTGTCACCTACCTCCACCCAGTTCCTGCCATATGGGATTCAAGCCCATGTGGCCCAATCTCCCAAGTTCTTTCAAGATCCAGAAATCCAGGGTTCTGTCTGGAAATGCCTGACTTCTGGACACTGTGCAGACCAAACAAAAGCATCCTTACCCTCCTGCTTTCTAACTTCCACCTCAAGAACCAGACTCCTGCCCTAAGTGGCAGCTCACCTTTCAGCTCAAGATAAAGCAAAAAAACCTCTTCTTCTTGATTAGAGAAAGGGGGCACAGGCTGTCTGGTAAGCTATGTGTTAATTCTGAGAACATTTATTGAGCATCTTTTACGTGCCAGACGTAGTGTAATGAACCAGCCACAGTCCCTGTCTCCAAGGACAGCTAACATAGCTGCTTTTAAGATAAATGAGGTAGTTTGTTTTCTGGCAAAATTTGCTTTGTATGCTATATCTGAATTTTTCCTTCGTTGTTCCTTCTCAGATTAACCCTCTGGCAAAAATATTTCTGGGAGTTCTTTTAATAACTCTTGTTAATGGGTAGCATATTTTTCATACCACGTAGTGGTATAAGCGCTACCACTACATTTTCTAATGGACTCATTTACGGACAAAGACCATGCCTGCAGATGTGTGTGCTGAAAGGTTATATAACACATGCTCCAAATTTCCGGGGACAACTTAATATTTCATTTAAAATAATCTGCCCTATTGTCTCATAAGTACATTCAATTTATGCCCTGATAAGTGGTCCGTAGTGGCTATAGACTAGGAGACCAAGAAAACAGAAGACTTAATGTCTCTCTCCTTGAAGATTGAGAATGCAATGGAGGCTTTAAGGCTGACCCACTATACTGATTTGCTCAGGACCCAGGGTGTTCTCGGGAAAGTTCCAGGTGAACCAGGACAAATTAGTAGCCTTAGATACACTTTCTATTCTACCTGGACACATCTAAGTTGCATCCCCACCCCCACTCCTGGAGTTGGGAGTGGCCACGGGATTCAGGCGTAGTCAATGGATGAGTGATGACGTGACTGACGCTCCTAGACTTGGCCCCTAAGAAAACCATTCTCAGCTATCAGCCTGGTCCCTCCCCTTCCACTTATGGGATGGAGAAGATCTGGTGGCCTTGAAGGTGACAGAGACTTTGTCGGCCTGGGTCCCTGAGTGACTGAAGTAGAGTGCCCTCCCCCACTACCCTGGGACCAGGCGGCACAGTTCCAGGAGAACACACTCCGTGAGGAGTGTCTCTGCCATTTAGGTATTTCAGAGCCTCCTGCTTCAGTGGCTAACCTTAGATGATGTCGAAATGCTCACCCTGAAGCAGAATGCTGCTGTCGAAAAACCCAAAATATGTGTCATTGACCATAGTTGGGTGATGGTGAAACTATTGGAGGCTACAGAGATCGAGACCCATATTGTGAACTGGCAAAACGTTTTGTAAACCCGTTGCCTGTGCCGAGAAGGCTGGCCATGCGCCCAGTGAGTGTGTACCTCTGAGGCACTCCTATGTTAGAGACCTGTTGCTCCTCACTGTGTTACTCCTTCTCCTGTGTTTCACAAGAAAAAGGTGCCCCCAGGAAAGAATGTCATTTTGTAAGTAGAAAAGAGAGGGAATAAAAGGTGCAGAAATTTGAGACTGTCTAGCATTGGAAACGCCTATTGCTTGACCCCAAAAGAGTTGGAAATCAGTAAAGGCCCAGAAAAGTCTTTTCAGTTAAACAAGGTGTTTTATCCCTTCAGCAAAGATCGGACAAAGAGGCCAGGCAGAGTAATCCCAACACTTTGGGAGGCCTAGGTGGGAGGACTTTTTGAGGCCACAAGTTCAAGACCAGCCTGGGCAACATAGTGAGACCTTGTCTCTATAAAAATAAAAAATAAAAATTCAATAAAGGATATGAACTCCCCATATATGCCTTTTGTTTCAGATGCCTTCTAGTCATCTGAACAGTGACCACTGTTCACTGATAGAGGTAGGGAAGGGGAAATAATAAAACAAAACAAGCATGTGCCTGAAAAAATTTTAGGTCTTGCTGCTGACACGCTGAGTTGACCAGAAACAAATAAAGGAGAAGCCTAGTAAGTTTCTGAGGCAATTTTCCTGTCAGGGAAAACACAAGCCAACCCAGACTTTAACAATAACAAAACTTCACTGAAACCTTCAAACACTCCTTAGGCCCCAGAACTTGTAGGAGGAGGAAGTGGGTAAAGGAAGTGGGCATCTAGGTCCCAAGAAGAACATTCTCCCCAGCACCTGTTTTATCGGTGGCCACGGGGGATACTGGACAAGAAAAGCCTCCTAGAGAGGTAGAAGCCTGGAACTTTGGCAAACAATGGGCCTAGAATTTCTTCCCAGAGAGTAGAATCAGGATCCAATCAGAGAACTTCCTTCATTGCCAGGGCAAAGGGGTCTCAATGCCTGCCCAGCTGGATTTCATAATTGCTGAGGTCTGGGGCCTACTGTGTGTCTCCCATCCTTCAATGGGAATTCATTGCAGTTATGGTGCTCTACTCCACCATTGTGCATGGTCAGTGGACAGGAAGATAATTTGCCTTAGGTCGTACGTCACTAGACCTTAAGGAGCCATATCCAGGCCTAGAGATCTTAGAGTTTTGAGATGGATGTGGTAGCTGGATAGGATTTTTGGTTATTGCCCCTGGGGTGGGTGTGTTCTGTGAGGGCAAGAAGATGAATTGTATATTTGGATCCATTGGCAGAGACTTGTAGGTGTTTATCAAAAAATCTCCTCCTCTTCCTGGTTATACAGATTGCATTTCCCAGATTCCCTTGCAGCTAGGTGAGCCCGTGTGACTGAATTCTAGCCAAAGGAATGTGGGCAGAAATGTTGTTTTGCCTTTTCCAGGCCTGATACATAAAAACTTCCCATTGGCAAATCCTCCATGCTCTTTCCCCTCCAGCCAACTGGTTGGAGACAACTACAACCACTTGGACAACCACATGTTGAAAGATGGCAGAGCCTTTTCAGACTGGACCCCTGAATAACTGCGTGGAGCAGAGTCCTGTCTCCCGCACCGCCCCGCCACCTGGAACTACTCAGGACTGTTCTAGGAAAGCAAGAAACAAATTTCTACTATGGTGTAGACATATATTTTTGAGTTGGTGACCTTAATTGGTGCACAAATATGTGGAGTACCTGCAACAGTATTACAAAGCAGTATAACCACAGATTAACATAGTGCAAATCAAACATATCAGAGCCAAGGAGCAGTAAATAGATGAGTAGAATACCATGAAAAGGTAAATCAGGAGGTTGGCTTTGAAGGAGCTGTAAAATAACACATGGGAAGAATAACTTTTGGCATAATTATCAAAGCAATTACCTTCCTATATGGAAAAAATGAATTACCTTCCTAAGAGTTGAGAAAAATCTTCTATGCAGTAAGAATTGCGCCGCTGAACTTGTAAAGTGTAACTCACTTTGAGAAACACCACTGGCAAGGTGTCAGCTGAGATCAGAGGTAATAATCTAGTGGTCCTCAGGCCGATTTGGGCCCACTGACCAGAGCTGGCTCTCAGACATGTTTTTTAATGTAGTATTTACAAAAATCTGAATTAGGGAAACTGGGATGTTGTTCCAAGTTCTAGCATATTCCTGTAAGACAGTAATCAGCTGCTGCTGAGTCGTAGATGCTGTTCACTTTAGACCAGGTCTGGCCCTCCAGCTGCCAGAGCCCCCAGGACCTGGGACAGCCCCTCAGAGGCCGGCATGTCCCACTCATCTGGGTACACGCCTGGCTGCCAGACTATAACACCTGATTCTTAAAATTTTGCGACTTAATTCATTTTAACCCTGCTCTTAAAATTCACGTGATTTGGACCCTTAAAGAAGAAACCAACTAGATCTTATTCTAGTATCTCTTGGGTTTTATTTTGCTTCATAGATCCAATCGGTTGGAAATGAGCAGATATGCTTTCTCCTTCATAGATGTAAAATGGTTGAATGGGGGCCCGGCATGAAGACCTGCAGTCTCCCTCTGGAGAAAGGAAAATGGAATCCATTTATTTTTATTATTACTTGTGACTGGGCACTTAGAGTGTGCTAAGCACTTTAAAGACAGTGTCTCATTTATTCTTCACACCAGCCCTGTAAAGAAGATACTATTAACCCGTATTCCAGAAGAGAGAACTTGCTAAGCCAAGTTTAAAGAGCTGATAAATGTGATGCAAACCAGGTTTGTCTGACACCAGGGCCTGTGTTCTTAGCTGCTATTTTGCTGCTTCCCAAAGACAGGCAGCTTCTTCCTGACACGCGGAGCCTGTCTGGAGTCTGTGGCTGCCCCAGACCTGGCACTCTGTCCTGCCCCTTAGTGTGCGCCCCAAAGAAGGCTGCATGCGGAAGCACAGTTTGGGCTGGCACGTGAGTCCCATCCCCTCCAGAAAACCGAAATAGACGGGATCCTGCCCCAAGTGCTTCCAGTGCGTCAATCTGCTAGGCTGGCAGAGTCCAGTGGAATTCTGTGTCCTTTAAGAAACCGCGAAGGGAAGAGTAGGTACAGATTGGGTCAGAAGATCCACAGGGGACTATACAGCTCAAAGGCAAATCGCATCCCCTTCCTCCTGCCCAGCGCAGGTGGCACAACTACATTTCCCACTCCGATATCATGGCCGTGTGACCCGGAAACGCCAGTGCTGGAGGATTAAATGTCTCTGTAGACAATATTGCTATTTATTCACTCACGCAGTCCGCTATGTTTATTAACTCCCATGGTGTGCCAAGCTCTGGGAGTCCTCTAGGTGCTGTGGGTACAGAAATGAAAACACTTTACTTCTGCTTTTGAGGCGCTCCAGTCTGGTGACCGAGATGTATAATATTAAGAATTACTATAATGCTAAATGAGGGACTGTCTCCCTCAATATCATTATCCACTGAAGTGTCATGGGAACAGAGAGGAGGGAAGAATTGATTCTGTCCTGGAAACGGGTAACTGAGGGGAGGAAGAGACACAGCGGCAGAGAGGAAGTTTGGGGAAGAGGTGCTAATCCCACCTGCTGTTGGCCGCCCGGCGTTCATTCTCCTCCCTTGGGAAACCCCACGTGGCTACAGAAATGGCCCCGACTGACACAGAGGCCCAACCTGGTCCAGTCAGAGTGAACTTCAGGCCTGGAGACAGTCTCTAGGACCGGCAGTTGGGGCTGTGGGAAGACAGGATGGACTTGGACGAGACTGAGGCAGGAACTAAGGGAGCTCACGTGGGAGAAATTGGAGGCCTGGGTTCAGCAGTGGTTTATGAAAAGGCAGGGGTAGGATTCCAAACAGGAAAGCTGTTAGTAAGACTAAGCGACCCACTGGATATGAGGGTTATGGCCTTGGTCTGGGGTAGGTTACCTGGGACAGAGTGTGGCCTTGGGAAACTCTTCCATCCCAGCAGATGCCTCCCAAGTTACACAGCAGAATCACAGTGCACAGGGGCAGGACAGGAGTCGCCAGACAGCCTCTCGTGCCACCCCACCCTCTTCTTACAGGGACACTGAGTCCCAGGGGCATGAAGTCACTTATCCATAGTCGTGGAGTTGGTGGCCAAGCCAGCACTGGAGCCAGAAGTGATTGGAAGAAAAGAAGAAAAGAGTCACTGTTGGAGGAGAAGGAGAGAGGAGAGGCATTCATCCATTCATCCGTTCATTCCTCCATCACCTCCTCATTGAGCAAATTGGGCTTTTAGCCACTGGGGCCATGGTTTGAATACGACCTGGTATCTGCCTTTCCGGGTCTCACATCCAGGGAGAGGAGACCCATCGGCTGCTGGACCAGAGAATGCGGGATGTAGTGGGACCGGAAGGAGGAAACAGGCATTTCTGCCCGAGGTGTTGGAAGGTGGGTGTCAGGGAGGCTTGCAGAAGGAAGCCACGTGGCCCGAGTGTGGAAAGATGAGGTGGACTGAGTGGAAGAGGACGTCTCAGCAGCAACCGTGGGGACGCCAGGCCGGCCGGTGGGCTGGGGGGATGTCGTGTGAGCCAGTCTGAGAAGGACAGCAGCCCTCCCGGCGAGTGAGTGAGCGAGGACATTTCCAAGGGGCTTCTCCTTGGAAATCGCGTTTTGATTGGATGGGGAATATAGGAGAAAACTCCCAAGAGGGGTCTCCGCGTAGCATGGGTTACGGTTTTGCCCCTTGCAGGCCTGGTAGATACCAGTCGTGGAGAGGGAAGTCAGCTGCCTGGGTCACCCAGCCGGGAGGTGCAAGAGGCAGAGCTCAGAGTGGGCCTGCTGGGCCCCAGGACCTGTGAGGCCCATGCCACCCCACACACCAGACACTGCCGAGGGCTGTGATCCCTGATCCCCGGTGCAATGGGACTCAAAAATAACACAAAGGAAAAGCGACAGTGTGTGTCGAGTGTGATGAGTGTCCAGGAGGGAGCGATTTGCTCCAGCTGGGCAGGGACATTGGAGGTAGGATCTTGAGGGCGGCAGAATATTTTGACAGACAGCGAGGACTGGGGGTCATAGAGCGAGGGGAGCTCTACTGGGGAAACCATTAATGATGCTGCTGGAGTTTCTTCCTTGGGGAGGGAGCAGCTGGAATCTGGTTTCCTTTGAGCCTGGGCTCTGCTGCTGGGCCCAGCCCTCGTCCCCCATCCCCCCAGCCCGCCAGCGCTGTCCTGGTGTGTCATTTTCTCAGTTTGTCTGGCACTTTGTAGATGAGAAATAAATGTTTGTTGAATGAATGAATGAAAAAGGGATATGCAAAAAGATTCCAAAGGGCCTCTGTCCTTCCACTATTAGGGAAATCTTTTGTAACTTTCAAATTATAAAATGGAAGGTTTGGTTTACCCACAGGGCCCCAAATTTAGCTTCCTTCTCTGAGGATCTTAATCCTTTTTTTGTGCCATGGGCCCATTTGGTGTCTGGTGAAGCCTATAGATCCCTTCAGAATAAACTTGTAAATATTAAAATAAAATATACAGGATCACCAAGAGAACATTTATATTAAAATACAATTATCAGAATACTTTCAGAAATAAATTTGTGTTATATTAATAGATATACTTGTTTATTAACACATTGAATAATGAGATCTAGTAGCAGTTTTCAATTACTGTAATTTTAAAGCAGCAATGAACTTAATGACATTTTAAAATATCTCCCACGACTATAATAGATCTGAAAATATCTATAATTTTCTACTGGTGACAAAGTCACAGAAAGTGCTAACACTACTATGGTCTGTTGCCTGTATTTATTGTCTAAATGGCAGTCAGAGGTTAGTGAAACAAGGATGCATTTTTTTTCCCTTGTCCAAGTCTGTGCAGCCACTGAATTCTATCCCTGATTATGAACTTCTGCCCAGTCCCCAGCATGCTTACCTGCTATTGTCGCAAAGGCCATGGTCAATGAGGAAGAGGCATACCCGAGATCAGGCCCTCCCAAGCCTGGGACGAAACCATCGCAGGGAGGTCGGGCAGGGAAGCCGAATTACTGGTGCTTTATAGTAACTTTGGCCCTTTTGGACACAGAAGGAAATGATGGAGACGAGTTGCTCTGCTCTGCTTCAGGCCACACGAGATTTGTCTCCAGAAAAATTACTGGGCTCAGAAGCTCTAACAGGTTAAGTAGGCTTCTGACTTGTTGGTTCTAAACAGGCCTGAACTCTGAATTTTGTTCTTTTCACCTCACTGAACAAGAATGTAATGAGACCCTGTATAAATATGTTGGGTTACCAGCAGTCAGCTGAAGGAGCTTGTTCATTTGTCTTCTGGATTGTGTATCAAATGAGGAAAAAGAACAACACAACCTACAGTTGATGAGAGTGTGTGGAAACACACAGCATTTCTGCACCGGGCTCATCATTTCTGCAGGGCGGTTTGGGAATAAGTTCCCAAAGCCTTAAATCTGTACATATACTTTGGTCTAGTAATCCTGCTGCTAAAATTGTTTTCTTAAGAAAATAATTGTTTTTCGTAAAGATATATAGATATAGATATACATATATTATGTTTATTGGTATGAACTATAACAAAATAAAAAATAGAACAATTAAAAAATAAACCAAAAAACCCCACCCATCAAAACCAAAAGAAACCATTCACAATATATTGCAAAATGTGTGAAACCAAATGCCACCAGGATTCAACAGACTATTACAGTACAACAGCAACCTGGAAAGCTAAAACATATACTCGTGAAAAATGCTGGGAGCACTTACACAGAATGTCAGCACCGTCCTCTTTGCATGGTGGGATTACTGATGAGTATTGTTTTCTCCATGTGCTTGTCTGGGTTTTTTGAAGTTTTGGCAGAGAGTATGCATTATGTAGCTCAGCTAGAAATATTTATTTTCAGGGACATAAATGGTAAGTTTGAGTCTGAAAAGAGGACTAGCGCATTTGTTTAAAAAAAAAATCATTTCTCCATGAAATTAGAGCTCAATTCAAATCTATTATCTATCTCTTAACAGTGTGAATTCAATGGGGACAACTTGGAAGGGTCTGGCAGGGAGTTGGCCTCGTGGCCTTCCCCTTGACGCTCCTCTCGTTAAGTCAGGGAGGCAAGCCTGGTGGCGAGCCAGGGTCCCGGCCAGCTCTCCCACTGACTGCTGTTACAAGCAGGCCTTCTAGGCTACCATTTGGGCTGGGACGTAGGCAGGGGAGTGGTGAGTGTCTTCTGGGGCTGAAGGACCACTGGGGCTCATTGGGCCCTTCCACATCCAGAGCTCTCATTTCCTCCTCCTCGCCTGGAAGAGGCAGGGGTGGCAGCAGCAAGGCCTGGGTGACTTGGGCAAGGAACACAGATTCATCTCACTAAACCTTAGTCTTCTGGAATGCACTAACTTCAAATGGCTGAAATTCCCGATGCTGTGCTTTTGGCCTTAGAAACTTTTTCTTTCAGAGATTGATTGCATCTCAATTGTAAATAATACTTATAGTCTCTTCATGCCTTCACTTCGCAAATAATTACTGAGTGTCTTCATCAGAGAGAGCAAACCATTTGTGGTTCCCTCCAGGACTGCTGGGGCCCCTCTGCCCAGCCATCCACAGGCAGATTCCAATCATTCTTCCCAGTCTGGCTGAAGGAGGCCCATCAGGTGAGGATGTGGGGCAGGAGGGGAGGGACTGATGTCCTGGGCTCAGTGGAGGCCACACTAGGGTGATGCTGGAGGCAGGAGGAGGGCAGGCTTTGGTGAGGGTGGAGTTGGTCAGGGATGGTTGTCACGGATACAGCAACAAGTGGCTCGTGTGGGGCCTGCAGGTGGCCGGGCAGGGCTGAGGGCCCTGCAGAAGTGAGCTGGGCTGCTGCGTGTAGAGCTAATCAGCAGGGTTTATGCCTGTATTAGGTTCTACAGAGAAACAGAATCAATGGGATACATTTAGAGATGTAAGAGGAGATCTGCTATGGGAGTTGGCTCATGTGATGGAGGCTGGGAAGTCCCATGGTCGGCTGTCTGCAAGCTGGAGGCAGAAAGCCAGTCTTGTAATTCAGTACGGGTCCAAAGGCCTGAGAATCAGGTGCACTGACATCCAAGGGCAGGGGAAGATGGATAAATCAGGTCAGGCAGAGAGAGTGACTTCTTCCTTCCTCTGCCTTTTTGTTCTAGTCAGGCCCTCAGTGGATTGGGTGAGGCCCACCCGCACTGGGGAGGACCATCTGCTTTACTGAGTTCACCAATTCCAATGCTAATCTCTCCCAGAAAACCCTCACAGACACACCCAGAAATAATGCTTGACCAGCTGTCTGGGCAGCCCTTAGCCCAGTCAAGTTGACACATTAAAATGAACCCTCACAATGCCTTTCATTCTTTCCTTCACTCTACCCAACCGCCTATATGCAATGAGACCTTCTCTGTGTAAACAGTGTGTGTACTACATAGCTCTGAGCACCATAATGCAGTTCCTGCTGCCTGGGAGGAGAGAAGGAAAGTAAACAGTTGTAATCTAGAAAAAGTAATGGGTGTATATAAGTTTAAGGGGCAGCTCTGCAGGAGATGAGGGAGGGAAGACAGGTGTTAATACAAAAGCAGAGCCTCGTGAAAGAGGATGGCCTGGCCTGGGACCTGGGTTGTGCAGCCAAACCCGAGGCTGCTCACCCCAGAAGAGGCCGGCAGTTCAGTAGGCAGCAGGCCCTAGGGGCCACCAAGGGAATGAAGCAGGCAGTTGAGCACAGACTAGCTTTTAGAAATCCTGTGTTGGCATTTGTGTGCAGGGTGGGTTGGGGGCGAGGCGCCCGGCAGGGGCTGTAGCTGACACTGAAGCACAGAGGCTACTTGGGAAACTGTAGACACATTTGGTGGCCATGACCCTGGGAGGAGGGACAGGGTCTGAGAAATCTTTAGGAATAAAACAGACGGGTGGAATGTGATGGTGGGAGAAGGAAGGGAGGGGACAGCAATGGCTGGCACTGTGCCAGGCAACCTGCGTGTTTCAGGGCAGGAAGCTGAGTTTGGTTTTGTTTTGGTTATGGGACAGCCCTGGGGGAGCCCAGCAGGCAGCCGGCCCGTGGGGATTTGGAGCTCAGGAGGGAGGACCCTGAGCTGGAGCTGAGCTCTGCAGACAGTACTTTCCTGGTCAAGGGGACCTGCCGCAGAGCCGGGTAGCTGGGCCATCCCCATGCACCACCTACGGCCGTGGGCAATTCATTCTACCTCCCTGTGCCTCGGTTTCCTCCTCTGTGTAGTGCGGAGCGCATTAGGGTTGTGGTGAGGGCTGAGTGAGATAGCCTAGGTACTGTGCGCCTGGAAGTGCTCCCTGCATGTTCACTGTCGTTATGACTGTTTGGGACTCTTCAGGTTTTCAGCAGCGGGTGAAAGCCCAGATGGAAGAGATGGCCCAGGGAGAGGGTTGTGAGTGAGCAGGGGAGGCCCCGAGTAGCTGAAGCAAAATAGTGGCTAGGGGCTGTGGTTTAAAATCTTTTATTAGAAAATAAATTCTCGGTTGGTCCAAGTGCAGTGGTGTTTACAACTAATTGATCACAACCAGTTACAGATTCCTTTGTTCCTTCTCCACTCCTGCTGCTCCACTTGACCAGCCTTTAAAAAAAAATTTAAAAAAGAAAAAAAAAAAAAGATAAATTCTCAGAAGATCTATATCTAGATATATTAAGGCTGGATACCGTGGCTCATGCCTGTAATCCCAACACTTTGGGAGGCCAAGGCGAGAGGGAGGATCGCTTGAGGCCAGGAGTTGGAGACCAGCCTGGGAAACATAGGCCTCATCTCCATAAAAAATTAAAAAAATTATTCAGGTGTGGTGGCACACACCTGTAGTCCCAGCTACTCAGGACACCGAGGCAGGAGGATCACTCCAGCCCAGGAGTTTGAGGCTACATTGAGCTATGATCATACCACTGCACTCCAGCCTGGGCCACTAGAAAGTTCAATCTCTAAAACAACAACAACAAAAACAAAACCAAAAAAAATACCTTAGCTTTATAAGCAAATCAAATGAAAGCCAAATTTAGTCTTTCTGTTTCCAAATGAACAAAGTGACACAGTTAACAGGACATTTTTACAGGCACATGGGAACCATTGCTGAGTCCACAGCTTGCTGGTAACTAGCTGTGTGACCCTGGGGAGCCACCCACTCTCTCTGAGCCTGAGTTAGTTCACTGTAAAAATGAGTCGGTTAGATCAGAATCATTGCTCATGTTTCTTCCAGGC
>NW_012134969.1:6220103-6222381 GCF_000956105.1 Propithecus coquereli | reverse complement strand
CTGAGATCTGTGTCAGAAATCCCCCATCTTCAGAAAGGGGGAGCCCTGTGTTGTGGGGGACACTGCACGCATGGCCTGGCTGGCTGGATTGAAAAAATGCTGCTCTAAGATGCGTGGAGGAAGCTGATGGTGTGGGGGTGTGGCAAGACTCACGGAAGAAAACAGTCTGAGATGATAAGAACTGAGGTGCGAGTTTACTCAAGGCGGGACTGGAGGCGGGAAACAGTGAGTTTAAGGCAGTTGACACAAAACTTGCAAAGGGCATAACGGCAAGGCTGCTTCTTATGACCACCCCTTGTAAGGTGCATCTGTGAAATTAGGGAAATTTTTGGAAATAAACTAAAGCTCAGCCCCAGAAAAGAGAAAGAAAGCAGAGGATGATACAAACCTGCAGACCCAGGGGACACATTCTAGGGCAAAGATCATGAAGGTGAAGGGCGGGTGACTGGTCCTCAATTATCTGCGGTGTAGACAGATACCAGGCAACGAGAGGTTCACGTGGTAAAAACCTTCAGATGTGCTGAGCTGTGAAGATGGCTTGGTGAACCTCAAGGTAAAATATTTCCAGAACCGTGAAAAATCATAGCAACTTCTCCACACTAACATTTTACAACTAAAAATTGCTCCAAAGATCTTTTTATATTTCTTTGTAACCTACGTCCGTCTGCCTATCATCTATCTGTGTATCTATCTATCCATCCATCCATCCATCCGCTGCCTCCCTGGATTCTAAGCTACTTGAAAACCGTCGCGCATGTTCTTCTCATGCATCTTGCACAGTATCTGTTCCAGAATCTTCATTCACATCATACTCACTTGCTGAATTAAACTCGATTCAACAGATTGGAGATGTATAGTGTTTGGAAGTAGAGAAGACATGCTAAGCTTAATGCTACAGGTTAGCAGTTTAGGTGGTTTAAAAAGAATTATTCACTTGTAAAAATATTTACTGGTCCATTAAAAATGATCCAGAGCCTATAAAAAAAGACTTAGGGGTTCTAGACAATAGTATTCCCTGTTAGCCATTGCTGTGAAATGACCTCCAGGAAAATCCTCCAGGAAAACCCTTCCACCATGAGTTGTGTCGCTGTGGATTTTTGATTATGTGCCTTCTTATCCAGGAAAACCTTTTATGGACCGCATTCATGAAAGTGTTCAATGGTGTCTTCTTCCTTTGGTTGAACCACACTTGAGGATGGAGCTGTGTTCTTTCATAGGAGATGGATAAACTCGGAATGCTTTCAGGAAAGGGGTTGGGAAGGAGAAGTTATATTCTGGTATATGCATGGACACAGTATATACCCGAATATATGGTATATTCTGAATGTAAAGCATATCCCAGTGGGAAGGTTTCTACCCCACCCCAATTTTTTCCTAAGTGAAATATTTATGCTTATCGGGGGTAAGGAGGAGATGGCAGCCAATGGGTCTAACTTTACATTCTGTCAGCATCCTCAATTACAAGACAAGGGCAAAAGACAGTCTTTGTCACTAGCGGAAGATCCCCAGGGAGGACCCTGAAGGGCATGGCCAGGGAATAGGGGTGCTCTCTGATTTGCTAGCCTGCACCAGAGGACCATGGCACCATTCTGAGATCCTCCCAGGACCACGTGGAGGGAGGGAGGCAGGGAAGGTGGCTCTGCAAAGGAAAGGATGCTGGGAGACGGACCACTGTGATTTCTTCCGTGCAAGCCTTCCCTAACCTTCCCCAAGAGTCAAGTGCTTCCTTCTGGGTGCTTCCAGAAGTCCTCGTTAACACCTCTCTTCCAGCAGGACTTGTGTCACTGTGGATTTTTGATTATGTGCCTTCTCATCCATCCAATATAAGTTCCCGCAGGGCAGAGATTTTGTGTGTACCAATCATCTTCTGTCTGGCCTCCACGCTCCCCCCACCTTCTCCCCCACCCACTCCCTGGTGAGGACTGCGTCCCTGGGCTCCTGTGCTCTCCAGCTTCTTAGGGGGGTGGGGGCGGGTGGTGTTGGCCAGTGCCAGCGGCTCAGGCTCGTGGGCAGGAGATGAGGGCTGAGATCGGGCTGCTCCCTGCAGGGGTCTTGTGAGCTGGCTGCCTCCCTGGACTCAAGGCAACAGCCTCTCTGTGAGAAAGGCCTCCACATAGCTTTGCGTGCTATAGCAGCTCCCTTTTCTCATTCCTTCCCACCTTGTTCTGCTGTTCACAGCCGCGGGGGTCTGCACCATCTCCTTAGTTTCCCTGTACTCTGCCCACACCATATAAATAGCTCCTTTATTAAACTCTCCTCATGTTACCCAATTAGGGTG
>NW_012134969.1:6218482-6220053 GCF_000956105.1 Propithecus coquereli | reverse complement strand
ACCCTGGGGAGCCACCCACTCTCTCTGAGCCTGAGTTAGTTCACTGTAAAAATGAGTCGGTTAGATCAGAATCATTGCTCATGTTTCTTCCAGGCCTAAAAGTCTAGTTTTTTTATTTTACTTTTTTAGACACAGTCTCACTCTGTTGCCCCAGCTAGAGTGCCGTTGGCTTCATCACAGCTCACTGCAAATTCAAACTCCTGGGCTCAAGGGATCCTCCTGCCTCAGCCTCCCAAGCTGCTGGGACTACAGGTGCACTCCACCGAGCTGGCTAATTTTTTCTATTTTTTAGTAGAGACGGGGTTTCGTTCTTGCTCAGGCTGATCTGGAACTCCTGACCTCAAGTGATCCTCCTGCCTTGGCCTTCCAGAGTGCTAGGGTTACAAGTGTGAGTCACCACATCCGATCAAAAGTCTAGTTCTAAGGGCAACCAAATGTTAACCTGGTTTCAGTGACTCGACGTACTTAAAAGTTAAATGCTGGGCCTTCTTTAAAAGTGTGTATATGTAGAGGGGAGGAGGAGAGGCTCAGTTCATGGCAAGTGAGAAGCCACAGCAGGCGGGGAGGAGACAGTGTGTGGGGTGGACAGCGCTCAGGTCGACTCTGACCCCAGCTGGCTCCCGTAGTTACCAGCAGGGAGGGCGGGGCAGTCGGAACAGCCCTGCCCTGGGTCTCCTGCGTGGGAGCCCTGTGCTGGCGGCAGGCCACACTCCCACAACCACAGCAGACGCGGTCACTGCCCTCCGTGTGTTTGTCATCTGCTGGGGAATCAAGATACTGAACAAGTCCCAATAATGAATGAAATGATTCTAAGGCTGTGGGCAGGTTACCTCATTTCTCTGAGCTTCGGTTTCCTTCCCTACAAAATGGGGACATAAATGTTCAACTCCAGAGCTGTTAAGGGAGTAAAGGTGCTAACATGGCTTATTTATTAATATTTGATAGGACTTGTGGAGATGCACAAGTACCACGAGAGTTAATAACTGAGGACACTGGGGGCCAAGGGGTGAGAAGATGCAGGAAGGGTGGATGCATCTCCCAAGTGCACCCCGATGGCCCGCAGTGGCTTCTAGCAGTGGGCTGAGAATTCAGTTCTTAGCTTCCCAGCTATCAAAGAAAGAAGGAAATATGATCAGTCCGAAGCTATGACTTCTGGCTTAAAATTTGTCAGTGGCTTCCTGTGGCTCTAAGATAAAACCCCAGTTTCTCCATCTGTCTCACCCTCCTGTGCTGTCTCCAGCCCCTTGTGCTGTGTGGCATGGAGAAGCCAAACCTCTCCCGCTCCTGGGCCTGCCGTCTCATTCTCCATTCCCACTCTGCTCCTCTGCCTCTTCTAGGAGCTTTCCCTGTCCGGGGCTCTCTGCTCCCACAGCATCCTGCACTCCCTGCCCAGGGCTCCCCCTTCGCCTGACTGTAAGTGCGGGTCTGTCTCCTCCCTGCCCCTCCCAGAGTGCCTGTCATACAGTAGGTGCTCAGTAAATTCTGGGAGGGGCACATTTTCTCAGGACCTCTTGAGGCCATGTGCTCCAGGCTGGTCACACACATTCAGCTCAGAGTAAATCGCTTTAAAT
>NW_012134969.1:6211270-6215812 GCF_000956105.1 Propithecus coquereli | reverse complement strand
GGGGTCTGCACCATCTCCTTAGTTTCCCTGTACTCTGCCCACACCATATAAATAGCTCCTTTATTAAACTCTCCTCATGTTACCCAATTAGGGTGTGCCACCTGGTTCCTGCCGGGACCCTGCCCAACGCAGTGTTCCAGTCATCGCTGTGGCCCCGGGAGCCAGCTATGCCTTCCACGCCATGGGCACTTAATAAATTCAAGCATTGAGGAATGTTTCGAGGCCTTTATGGAAAATGGATCAGGGGAGTAGCTTTCAAATGTTTTTTGACCAGGACTCATAGTCAGAAGCATATTTCATATTGCAATGCAGTTTACACATGCATGTTTATATGTAACTGAACAAGAAGATTCATCAAGCAATGCTTACCTTTACTGTGTGCAACACCGTGATCTTCTCTGTTTAATTCTGCTCTATTTCAATTTTCAAATTAAATTCTTGTTATGGTCCACTGAATTGATTTCATGGACTGCAAAATGATTGCAACCCAAGGCTTAAAAAGCATGAGCCTAGTGACCTTTAGCTTGCCCTCCATTGTACAGAGTCCGTGATTCTGGCAGTAGTTCTAAGGCATAAGGAAGGAGGATGCCATAATGCCCCAGTGATGATGCATTTAATGGGAGTTGATTCATTGCCTTGAAAACTCAAATGCAATTGCCATTCTATCTTCAGTTGTTCATAGATTTCTTACTCAAAGTTGACTTCTTTTTAGATTTAGCCTAATTTGGGAAGTGAGAAATAAGAGTTCTTAACATGTGCTGATGTACGTGAGTAATTTTAAGAATCAGGTTCATAGAGTTATGAACTATAGCTGGGCACAGTGGCTCATGCCTGTAATCCCAGCACATTGGGAAGCTGAGGTGGGAGGATCACTCAAGCCCAGGAGTTCAAGACCAGCCTGGGCAACATAGAGAGACCCTGCCTCTACAGAAAATTTAAAAATTAGCCAGGCATGGTGGCACAGGCCTGTGGTCCCAGCTACTTGGGAGGCTGAGGAGGGAGGATCACTTGAGCCCAGGATCTGGAGGTTGCAGCGAGCTGTGATGGTGCCACTGCACTCCAGCCTGACAGAGTTAGAGCCCATATCTAAAAAAAAGTTAGTGTCTGGGAACCACAGGCCCCCGTGCCAGCAGCCCAGAAGCTCCAGAGCAGGTCTGCAGTGGAAAGCTAAGCTTATGAGCCTGCCTCGGGCTTCCTGGTCCTCTCTACTGTGTCCTTCCTGCCACCAGCAGCTCCTTTTCTTTTGCAAAAACATGTCTTATTGTCCTGGTTGTGTGTAGAGTTTGACCAAGAGCACAACACAGGCCCGTCCTGGTCTCCAGGGCCCTGCAATCCATTTGCAATCGGATATTCTCTCAATGCTTCCAACTCAGCCTAAGTCTGTGGTCTTGCAACCTCAAAAACCGTATGATTCTATTTTAAAAACTGAGTTACATATGTTGTCTAAAATTGAATCTGCCCTCTTAATTCAGCATCTGTCATTCTCCTGGTATCTAAACCATAAGGCCAAGTTCAAAGGGCAGAAGATGGTCATAGATACTATTTAGCTGTGATTCTGAATCAAATCTGCAAACCCTGTCTTCCCTGCCAGGTTCTTGAGAGGGAGACCTGCGAGAAAGATAAGCCTCGGTAGGCAGGCATGTGACCAGGTGGGGCTTTGGCCTCCAGCTCCAGGGGAGACTTGGTGAGCTGTACAGACCATCCACTTACTTGTTTATTCTTCATTCTTCAAATTCATAGCAGCACCTACGATCTCAAGCACGAGGGAGAAGACAGTGAACAGAATAGAGCCCCTGTCCTTATATTCTAGTGAGGGACACAAAGCAGACACAAAGATATGTTTAACAGCATAGGAGACGGTGGTAAGTGCCGTGCAGAAAATAAATCCGCCAAGGCGGGAGGCAGGCACTGTGTACCTGTGTGCTTGCATTTGCGTGTGCGTGTGTGAGTCAGTGTCGGTGGGGGCTTTTTGAGGAGGTGACAGTTGGAGAGAGAGCTGAGCGGATTGGAGCCGTGGAAATGCAGAAGGAAAAGTATCTGGTGAGAGGGAGAACACAGGCAGGGGACTTGAGACCACAAAGGGGATGCCCGTGCCCAGCGCTAGAGCCGGCCTCGGGCCTTACCCGGCAAGGTCTGAGCCGCTTCCTGTGCCCTGCTCCCCCTCCGCCCATGCCAATCCTTGGCCACCATTTTTTGAGATGTAGACTCCACGATTTTTTAAAAAATTACTATTTTTAATTATGGTAAAATACACATAACGTATTTACCATCTTAACCACGCTGAGGCGTACAGTTAGGGCACTGAATACATTCACAGGGCTGAGCAACCATCGCCGCCATCCATTCCCAGAACATTCCATCCTCCCAGACTGAAACCTGTACCCGCTGGCTCCCCCGCCCCCACCCCAGTCCCGGCAGCCGCCTTTCTCCTTTCCGTCTCTATGAATTTGGCTACTGTAGGTTCCTCGTGTAAGTGGGATCACTCAGTATTTGTCTTTTTGTGGCTGGCTTATGTCACTGAGCGTAACGTCCTCCTGGCTTGCCCATGTTGCAGCACGTGCCGGGGGCTCCCTCGTTTGCGAGGCTGGGCAGTATGATACCGTGTGGGTGTGACGCATGCGGTCCGTCCGTCCGTCCGTGGCGGCTGATGCACACTTGAGTCGCGCCGGCCCTCGGCTGTCGCGAGTGATGCTACTATGCACGTGAGTGCACGAGCATCTCTCCAAGCCCCTCTTTCGGTTCCTTGGGGGATATACCTACCCCAAAGGGGACTGACAGTTTTAGCTCGCTCTTCCTTGAGCTGATCCACTGGGCTTTGCAGGGCGCCCCTGTTGATGATGCCAGCTGTTAAGGGCGCTGCGTTGACCCGCTTGCCTGTCCCTCTCTCCCCTTAGCTGAAAGTTCCCGGGGGACGGGAGTCTGTGCTCGGCCTTGTGCACCCCAGCGCCACGGATGGAGCGCAGTCCGCACCCGAAGGGTTTATTCGGTGAGCAAATCTGGAAAGAGCTGCGGCTCGGCGGAGGGTGAAGGGTGGGCTGGACAGAGCCTGCCCTGCCCCGCTTTGTACTTACACACACTGGGCTGCTCTGGTTTTGTTGGAAACGACAACACATAAAAACAGGTATAGTCTATTTCCCTGTGGGAGAAATGGAAAACCGCTGTCCAGGTGCAGCGAGGGGCGCAGCCGGGGGCGGAATCCAGGCTTCCGGTTCTCTAGCCCGCACTGCTGCCGACACACCCCGCAGCCGGGAAAGGAAAGCGTCTCCTCTTGCTTTTCCCCTCACCCCTGCCGGGCCCCTCCAGGTCCGAGCAGCGCCAAGGACAGAAGGAAGGGGAGCCCCTGGTCCTGGCCCAGCTTTGCCCTTGCCAGACGGGGCAGTCCGATGTGGGGTCAGTGCAGGAGTGGGGGTGGGGGTGGCTGCTTTCCTCTCTAGGAACTTCGGCCAAGTAACAAGGCACCTCGGGGCAAGCCCAGCCCCAGGGGGCTCGGCTCAGGTGAATTCCAGGTGGCTCAGCAGGGCACCACGGAGGACATTCCTCTGCTCTGAGGCTGTTCTTCCCTGAGAAGGTGATCTGCTTCTTATCAGGTGGGCTAGAGTGTGTGTGTGTGTGTGTGTGTGTGCGCGCGCGCGCGCGCGCGCGAGCGCGAGTGTGTGTCGGTGATACAGACAGAGAGCCCCAGGGTGTGGGGTGTGTGTGACAGGGACAAGAGGCAGAAAGAGAGAAGAAAAATGTGATACAGAGAAACAGAACATTCCCCATAGAGTTTTAGGGGTTAAATGATCTGAAAAGCACTTGGAATAGTACCTTGCAGGCAGTAATGGCTACGTTGATGATTTTGATTATTATGGAGGCCCAGAGACCGAGAGAGAGGAAGGCAGGGAGAGAGGGGAAGGGGAGGGAAGGAGAGAGGCCAGAGGTGGGAGGAGGAGGAGGACCAGCCTCTGGGAAGAGCTCCCTCACCTGATTATTCTTTCATAGACCTGATTATGCTCACCATCCTCCCCCGCTGTATTTTTAAACTTAAATAACACAGCCTCCATTGTATAAAGGAAAATAATTTTCTGGATTCCCTGCAGTACCTCGGCGCACGGTGCTTAGAGAATCTGCCTGGCAACAGGGACAGGGCCGTGGGAGTCTGCGGTGGTGGCTGCACGTCCCTTCCTGCTGGTTGGGATGCTGCTGTCTACCCAGCTTCCCAGGCCCGGCAAATCATTTGGGCTTCACCTTCTTATCTTTGGCAGGAGAACTGCTTCCCAGATGCGCAGGATTAATCATAAAGCCCACACAGCCTCTTGCCCCTGGATGGGGATGGGTCCCAGGTCACTCCAGGCCCTCACGAGGCTGCCCCAGCGCAGCTCCTTTGAGACCAGTGGGAGCCCCATCCCCAACCTGCAGCATGAAGGACGCCCCCCCCTCTTTGTGATGGCTCTAAAAAGACAAGGCATATCGAGCCTAATCCAGGCCATCATGGGGGACTTTTATGGTTAACATTTACAAAACACTTTCTGTCCGGTCTCTGGACGGAGGATAACAAGAGCC
>NW_012134969.1:6164996-6211220 GCF_000956105.1 Propithecus coquereli | reverse complement strand
GTGGCTCATGCCTGTAATCCCAGCACATTGGGAAGCTGAGGTGGGAGGATCACTCAAGCCCAGGAGTTCAAGACCAGCCTGGGCAACATAGAGAGACCCTGCCTCTACAGAAAATTTAAAAATTAGCCAGGCATGGTGGCACAGGCCTGTGGTCCCAGCTACTTGGGAGGCTGAGGAGGGAGGATCACTTGAGCCCAGGATCTGGAGGTTGCAGCGAGCTGTGATGGTGCCACTGCACTCCAGCCTGACAGAGTTAGAGCCCATATCTAAAAAAAAGTTAGTGTCTGGGAACCACAGGCCCCCGTGCCAACAGCCCAGAAGCTCCAGAGCAGGTCTGCAGTGGAAATCTAAGCTTATGAGCCTGCCTCGGGCTTCCTGGTCCTCTCTACTGTGTCCTTCCTGCCACCAGCAGCTCCTTTTCTTTTGCAAAAACATGTCTTATTATCCTGGTTGTGTGTAGAGTTTGACCAAGAGCACAACACAGGCCCGTCCTGGTCTCCAGGGCCCTGCAATCCATTTGCAATTGGATATTCTCTCAATGCTTCCAACTCAACCTAAGTCTGTGGTCTTGCCACCTCAAAAACCGTATGATTCTATTTTAAAAACTGAGTTACATATGTTGTCTAAAATTGAATCTGCCCTCTTAATTCAGCATCTGTCATTCTCCTGGTACCTAAACCATAAGGCCAAGTTCAAAGGGCAGAAGATGGTCATAGATACTATTTAGCTGTGATTCTGAATCAAATCTGCAAACCCTGTCTTCCCTGCCAGGTTCTTGAGAGGGAGACCTGCGAGAAAGATAAGCCTCGGTAGGCAGGCATGTGACCAGGTGGGGCTTTGGCCTCCAGCTCCAGGGGAGACTTGGTGAGCTGTACAGACCATCCACTTACTTGTTTATTCCTCATTCTTCAAATTCATAGCAGCACCTACGATCTCAAGCACGAGGGAGAAGACAGTGAACAGAATAGAGCCCCTGTCCTTATATTCTAGTGAGGGACACAGAACAGACACAAAGATATGTTTAACAGCATAGGAGACGGTGGTTAAGTGCCGTGCAGAAAATAAATCCGCCAAGGCGGGAGGCAGGCACTGTGTACCTGTGTGCTTGCATTTGCGTGTGCGTGTGTGAGTCAGTGTCGGTGGGGGCTTTTTGAGGAGGTGACAGTTGGAGAGAGAGCTGAGCTGATTGGAGCCGTGGAAATGCAGAAGGAAAAGTATCTGGTGAGAGGGAGAACACAGGCAGGGGACTTGAGACCACAAAGGGGATGCCCGTGCCCAGCGCTAGAGCCGGCCTCGGGCCTTACCCGGCAAGGTCTGAGCCGCTTCCTGTGCCCTGCTCCCCCTCCGCCCATGCCAATCCTTGGCCACCATTTTTTGAGATGTAGACTCCACGATTTTGTTTAAAAATTACTATTTTTAATTATAGTAAAATACACATAACGTATTTACCATCTTAACCACGTTGAGGCGTACAGTTAGGGCACTGAATACATTCACACGGCTGAGCAACCATCGCCGCCATCCATTCCCAGAACATTCCATCCTCCCAGACTGAAACCTGTACCCGTTGACTCCCCCGCCCCCACCCCCACCCCAGCCCCGGCAGCCGCCTTTCTCCTTTCCGTCTCTATGAATTTGGCTACTGTAGGTTCCTCGTGTAAGTGGGATCACTCAGTATTTGTCTTTTTGTGGCTGGCCTATGTCACTGAGCGTAATGTCCTCCTGGCTTGCCCATGTTGCAGCACGTGCCGGGGGCTCCCTCGTTTGCGAGGCTGGGCAGTATGATACCGTGTGGGTGTGACGCATGCGGTCCGTCCGTCCATCCGTCCCTCCGTGGCGGCTGATGCACACTTGAGTCGCGCCGGCCCTCGGCTCTCGCGAGTGATGCTACTATGCGCGTGAGTGCACGAGCATCTCTCCAAGCCCCTCTTTCGGTTCTTTGGGGGATATACCTACCCCAAAGGGGACTGACAGTTTTAGCTCGCTCTTCCTTGAGCTGATCCACTGGGCTTTGCACCTCGCTCCCGTTGATGATGCCAGCTGTTAAGGGCGCTGCGTTGACCCGCTTGCCTGTCCCTCTCTCCCCTTGGCTGAAAGTTCCCGGGGGACGGGAGCCTGTGCTCGGCCTTGTGCACCCCAGCGCCACGGATGGAGCGCAGTCCGCACCCGAAGGGTTTATTCGGTGAGCAAATCTGCAAAGGGCTGCGGCTCGGCGGCGGAGGGTGAAGGGTGGGCTCGACAGAGCCTGCCCTGCCCCGCTTTGTACTGACACACACTGGGCTGCTCTGATTTTGTTGGAAACGACAACACATAAAAACATGTATAGTCTATCTCCCTGTGGGAGAAATGGAAAACCGCTGTCCAGGTGCAGCGAGGGGCGCAGCCGGGGGCGGAATCCAGGCTTCCGGTTCTCTAGCCCGCACTGCTGCTGACACACCCTGCAACACACCCTGCAGCCGGGAAAGGAAAGCGTCTCCTCTTGCTTTTCCCCTCACCCCTGCCGGGCCCCTCCAGGTCCGAGCAGCGCCAAGGACAGAAGGAAGGGGAGCCCCTGGTCCTGGCCCAGCTTTGCCCTTGCCAGACGGGGCAGTCCGATGTGGGGTCAGTGCAGGAGTGGGGGTGGGGGTGGCTGCTTTCCTCTCTAGGAACTTCGGCCAAGTAACAAGGCACCTCGGGGCAAGCCCAGCCCCAGGGGGCTCGGCTCAGGTGAATTCCAGGTGGCTCAGCAGGGCACCACGGAGGACATTCCTCTGCTCTGAGGCTGTTCTTCCCTGAGAAGGTGATCTGCTTCTTATCAGGTGGGCTAGAGTGTGTGTGTGTGTGTGTGTGTGTGCGCGCGCGCGCGCGCGCGCGAGCGCGAGTGTGTGTCGGTGATACAGACAGAGAGCCCCAGGGTGTGGGGTGTGTGTGACAGGGACAAGAGGCAGAAAGAGAGAAGAAAAATGTGATACAGAGAAACAGAACATTCCCCATAGAGTTTTAGGGGTTAAATGATCTGAAAAGCACTTGGAATAGTACCTTGCACGCAGTAATGGCTACGTTGATGATTTTGATTATTATGGAGGCCCAGAGACCGAGAGAGAGGAAGGCAGGGAGAGAGGGGAAGGGGAGGGAAGGAGAGAGGCCAGAGGTGGGAGGAGGAGGAGGACCAGCCTCTGGGAAGAGCTCCCTCACCTGATTATTCTTTCATAGACCTGATTATGCTCACCATCCTCCCCCCCTGTATTTTTAAACTTAAATAACACAGCCTCCATTGTATAAAGGAAAATAATTTTCTGGATTCCCTGCAGTACCTCGGCGCACGGTGCTTAGAGAATCTGCCTGGCAACAGGGACAGGACCGTAGGAGTCTGCGGTGGTGGCTGCACGTCCCTTCCTGCTGGTTGGGATGCTGCTGTCTACCCAGCTTCCCAGGCCCGGCAAATCATTTGGGCTTCACCTTCTTATCTTTGGCAGGAGAACTGCTTCCCAGATGCGCAGGATTAATCATAAAGCCCACACAGCCTCTTGCCCCTGGATGGGGATGGGTCCCAGGTCACTCCAGGCCCTCACGAGGCTGCCCCAGCGCAGCTCCTTTGAGACCAGTGGGAGCCCCATCCCCAACCTGCAGCATGAAGGACGCCCCCCCCTCTTTGTGATGGCTCTAAAAAGACAAGGCATATCGAGCCTAATCCAGGCCATCATGGGGGACTTTTATGGTTAACATTTACAAAACACTTTCTGTCCGGTCTCTGGACGGAGGATAACAAGAGCCTTGCTGGAGGGTCCCCGCAGGGCTGGCTCTGCACCGGCAGGCTCAGGTTCTCCCTGTCCCCAAGGCGGGCTCTGAGCCATGGTGGCTGCACTAACTGCACTCCTCCTCCACCTTTGCACCAAGAAATGTGAATAACCAAACCAAAGAGCTGTTTGCATTTGCCCCAGACTCTCACTGGCTGCTGAGAGAGGTCAGTAAGGAGCATTCGGGAGCGGGAAATGGGACAGGCTTCTGGAGGGAGAGCATTCCTGAGCTGCTGGGGCCAGGGAGGGAGTGTCCCGACCAGCCCAGCGCAGGCCTCAGCCAGCTGATGAAGCTTGAGGAGGTGACAGGGTGAAAGACCCCAAGCCTAGGCATAGTCTGTAACTCAAAGCAGAGGATAAGTAGTCTTGTTAGATATAGAGTAGTAATGGCTGCTCCCTAGTAAGAGACAGAGACAGACGGAGGCAGAGACACAGAGAGAGACAGGAAGGCAGAGACAGAAAGAGATAGAGAGAGATGGAGACACAGAGAGAGTCACAGAAAGAAACAGAGACAGAGACACACAGAGTAAGAGACAGAGAGACAGAGACAGACATACAGAGAGAGAAAGACGCGCGCGCGCGCGCGCGCGCACACACACACACACACACACAGACTGACAGATAGACAAAGGCACGAAGAGGCTCCCAGCATCCCTGGGGACATGTTGTCAAGGGTGGCTTCCTTGCTGCGTGAAGACTATTTTGCACGGCTGGCCGGCCTTGACCTCCGGCGCCGGCTTCCTCCTGCCCGTTGCAACTGGCAGCAAAAGCCAGGCTGGGTTATTGCATCAGCGACTTTCCCCCGCTCAGCCCCAGGGGAGGTGGGCCAGGTTGGGAAGCAGCAGGAACGTTTTCCAACACAAATAAACGATGATCTCAGGTGGCTGTCCTGATATTAGAAAACGGGGAGACATCTACGGGTCTCACTCGGCCTGAACGGGATCCCGCCTTTCCCAGCGCCAAGCCCAGCCCTTTTCAGGGCTGCCGGCCACCCTGGGAGATTGGGAGCTGGAGAGAAGTCCCCTGAAATACAGGTCAGGCGGCTGACCGAGAATGGCCCTGATTCACAGGGGAGCATTTGGGTCCCTTTGCCGTCCTCTGCCTATTTGCAGCACTTGCTGAAAGACAGAAACACCAGACAGGCGCTTCCTTCGGCACGTGCCGCGAGCAAATGAAACGTTTCCCCCCTGTGCGAAAAGCCCAAGAATCCCATAGGCAGAGCTTGGAACAATGTCATCAACCTCTCTTCTTCCTTTATTTTCCAAAGAACCTTCCAGAAGAAACAGCAAACACCAGTTTTGTAGACAAATGTCTAATATGCAGGTATGTGTTGTGCCATCGTCATGTTGACAGTGGTGTATTCTGGCAGCCACCTTGACTTCCTCGGAGGAAACTTAGATTGTGTACTAAGTGCCAGCGTGAAGGCAGGGGCCGGGATGCAGGATGCTGCTGGCTTGCGCAGGTGCCATCGTGCTCCTGGAGCCTCGGGGAGCCCTCGGCCTGGGAGTCCAGGAAGGGGTCGGGCGCCCCAGCACAACCCGCTCTCCGCCCTGACTGAGCTCCCAAGATAGGCTCTTTCCATGTCACTGCGGGCCCTTTCCTGTGTGTGAGTCTCGCTCGATGACAATCCTATTCACAGCGTGTCACCATAAATGTACTTTTATTCTACTCTCACCTGCCCTTGACACCTCTAGCTTATCCAGTCTGAAGATGGTTTATCAAAATGATAACAGCCAGATAAAAAACAAGGGAAAATAAGCCCTTTCCCCATAAGGAAATAATACAGGTTTTAGGAACTAAACAAATTCCTACCATCCTCCCAAAACCATTCCCCCAATCCCTTTTCCCAGCCCTCCAGGTATGGCTCTGAGGGTGGAGACTGAGACGGTGGGAGGAGTCACATGCAGCACCCCATAACTGGCTGAGGCAAAACACATCCTGTGATTTCTCTTTTTAGAAACAGAGTCTCCCTCTGTCATCCAGGCTGGAGTGCAGTGGTGTGACCATAGCTCATTGCAGCCTCAAACTCCTGGGCTCAAGGGATCCTCCTGCCTCGGCCTCCTGAGTAGCTGGGACTACAGGCGCATGCCACCACCATCGTGCCTGGCTAATTTTTGTGTTTTTTGTAGAGACAGGATCTCACTGTATTGCCTGGACTGGTCTCAAACTCCTGGCCTCAAGTGATCCTCCCGCCATGGCCTCCCAAAGTGCTGGGATAGCAGGTGCCAGCCACTGCACCCAGCCCTTAACTATCTTCTCTAAGATCCAAAAAGCTATTAATAAAGGTGAAGGTCTTCCTGCCTTTATTAAGTGCTTAAAATGAACCACTGATAGGGTTAGAGACGGAAGTGAAAGATACAGACTCTGCTTTCAAGGGGTTTCAATCTAATTGGGAGAAAAAATACAGACATGAAATAAGCAGAGACCGAAAC
Organism: Propithecus coquereli; assembly: GCF_000956105.1. Taxonomy (NCBI): domain Eukaryota; kingdom Metazoa; phylum Chordata; class Mammalia; order Primates; family Indriidae; genus Propithecus; species Propithecus coquereli. Next base: position 6,205,012 of record NW_012134969.1, on the reverse strand, counting down.
TCTCGGCCCATAATAGTAAATTAAGTACTAAGATATACTTAGCTTGTGAGGGATGAAGGGCAGAGGCACGTAGGGGGTAAGGCTAACCATGGCAACTCGCCGGAGCAGACAGGTCTGGACCAGACCAAGAGCAGTGGTTTCCAAATGCCCGGCTTTCACAAGAATCACCTGGAAGGCTTCTAAAACCCATAGTTTGGGTTAGGCCCGAGGATTTACATTTCAAACAAGTTCCCAAGGGATGCTGATGAGTCTGGGGCAGGAGGGAACCATAATTTGAGAACTGCTGCTCCAGAGCAAGGGTTGGCATAGCTCTGCAAGCCTCACCTGTTTTTTTAATTAAGTTTTATTGGAACACAGCCATGGCCATTCATTTATGTGTGGTCAATGGCTACTTTCAAGCTACAGCAGCATAGTTGAATAGTCTGGAGACCACATGGCTGCAAAGCCTAGAATATTTACTATCTGGCCCTTTACAGAAAACGCTTGCTGACCCCCGGAGAGGAAGTCATGGCCCATGGCTGGCAGATGAGGCCTTGGGACCTGAAGATTTCTTAAAGAAAGGGACCTGCTGCCGAGAGCTGTTAATATACTGTCACAGCTTGCAGCTGAAGCCTGATGATGACTTGTGTAGGACAAAGGACATCACCCAAATGGCATTCTGCCTCCAAAGCTCTGGGGGCCAAGTGTGGAAGAATTGCTATTATGTTAGGATGTTCTTGTGTCTGGATGGGATGAGAATCGTCTTATGACGAAGTGCAGCCCCCATGTCTGAGGGCGTTTCCTGCGAGTTCAGGGAGCATACGCACTGGGGCACTGGCCTTCCCAGGAAGAGTGGTTGTGTCCTGGGGCCCTGTGGAGCCCCCAAGATGCTTCAGGACGTCAAAGAAGGGAGAAGCTCCCGGGTCAGGATGAATGCAGTGATGGGTGTGGGGCATTGCCTCTGGGTCTCTGCTTTGGTTTAATTAAACTAAGTCTGGTGGCAAATTGATTCCCAAATGCTCACTGGTGCAGTATCAGAATCATCTGAACATCTTTTAAAAAATACACATGCAAAATGCACTTGCATGTGCCTCTTCCCTGGAGAGTTTGATTTGCAGCAGGCTTGGGTGGGTTCCTACTTTGGAGAACTCCCCACTGCCATCTAAGTGACTGTGACTCCCAGCGAGAGAACGCTGACAAATGTAACCTGACGTTTATCTCAGAATTGCAATGGATTCAAGGTAGTGCTGGACCCAAAGGCTCACCCAGGCCCCCAGCTTTCTCTGCAGAACCTGCCAATGTGCCTTAAATCCCAAAAGAAGTCACTTATCAAGTGCCACTGGAGCTCCTGATTGGCTGTGACTGCGATGGGGACTTCAGGTTCTCACCAGGATGCAAAGTGGGTTCCAATTTTCTTGCCTTATGAGCCCTGCTCACCTGTCCCCTACTAAGGGCTTGGTTTTCTTCTGAAAAGCAGTGTTGAAACCGTTTCATGGGGTATGAAATCAGTATTAAAAACAATTAAGTAGACTATAAAAAAATCACAGTGTGTCACATGTGGTGAGGGTAACACTTGTGTCGTTCTGTAACACTTGCTTAGGTGGGTACGGTGTGCGTTGGGTTGTGTGCATTTTTCACTGCGTGTCATGGAGAAAATGCTGTCTCTGCTGTGCAGCATGTGACAATGATGACCTTAACTTAGTTCTCATCTCTGCTTGCAGAGGACTGATGGAAGAAGTCACCTGGGAGGGCAGACTGCCATCTATGAGTACTTGAGGGAGGCTACCTGAAACTAATAGAAAACCAATTTGTGGATGATTGCACAGCCTGCGGAGAGGAAATCAACCCCGGGCAGCTGATGGAATGCCGCCGACTCAGCCCACCCTCCTCTGCTACTCAGCCCACCCTTCTCTGCTACCCGGGAATAAGCTGGGGCCATCTGGAGCCTACTCTGGCCAGGTTTCAGTTTCATTTTCCTTGGAATGGGGATGACCACCCTTTTGACTATTGCTGTTACGGGAAAGGCAAAATCAGGGAACAAAACATTCTTTCCAATAAAGGATGAACCACAAAGCTCAAACCCAGTAATGGCCTTTATGGTGGTTTGGTAGGTGTGCTTTTATTGGCATTACGGGAGAAAGAGAAGGCCTTGCCTAATCACTCTAAAAAAGCTGGGGATCAAGGTGTGCATGGGAGCACAGACCGGATATCCTGAAGGCAAGGGGCCTTTCTTCTGCCTCTTGGCAGGCAGCAGGGTTCCTGGGCCCTGGGCAGGAGCCCTGGGGGCTGATCTTTCACTGCGCACTGCTCTCATCAGTGAGCTAGAAGACCATAGAGCCAACAGGATGAGGCGGCCAGCTCACAGAGCATCTATTGGGTGCCGACCTCCAGTGGCCAGGGAATGTCTTCTTGGGAGGGGCTGGGGGCTGCTAACTTTGGAGCAGTGGGAAGGAAGCAGGAGGAGGGGAAAGGGGTACTTTTGGAGGGGAACTCCCAAAGGGTGGGAGAAAAGCAAGCCTTAAAGAACATCACCGAAGGGTCTGGGGTGAAAGACTCCAGTGCACAAAAAGCCCCCTAATTCAAATGGTGCCGCTTACAATCAAACCCCTAAAGCGGTCCAGAGAGGTCTGGCCACTTCTCCACTTCCCTTTTTAAAGCTCTCACAAAGTTAAGGAATGAAAAAAAAAAAGAAATTACCAATGCAAAGATGGAATTAAAAAAAAAAAGCCATGCTTAAAGCTGCAGGGTGACCACCTCTAACCCTGCCTGGGAGGCTGTGGCTATCCCTGTCACTTCCTTTGGCGACAGCACACTGTGAGAGGCTGTGGGGAAGGCTGGCTGAGGAGAGATGGGCCTCGCCCCCACCCTGATAGCCAACTCCCCCCGACCCAGGGCTGCAGGACTCCTGCTCTGCCCAGAGCCCTGGGGCGGCTGAGGCTGGGCCTGGGACATCTGCTCTGTGTGAGCCCCAAGGCGGACCACAGAGGAGATAACGCCTAATCAGACCATCACACACTGTGCATGCCCTTTCTGGACTGAAAGAGAGAACAAAAACAAAACAAGACAAATATATATGGGTAAAAGAAGAGTCAAATGTGTGGAATATCCAAGGTCATTAGAAGGCCCAGGGCCTCTTTGACCTTGAGGCCAGGGACCCGCCAGGTGAGTTTAGCTGTGGTTCCGGGCCTCAGATTCCCGCCCTTTTCCAGATGCCTAACCAAGCCTCCCCCACCTGCCTCAACCTCGCTTGAGCTATTCTGCTGTTTTCTTCACTGCAGTTTTCTCACTGTCACCCACAAGCGTATAAGGTTGAACGAAGACATTTATTTGTAAAACCAATTCCCACTGGAGGAGAGACTGTATCCGTAGAAAGTAAACCAGCGATCATTCAGAGGGCCACATGCATACATTAGTGAACCAAGGGGAAACCAAAAAGACAGCACTGTCGTGGACGACCCACGTGGCTACCAATCCAGCCAACAGAAAAGCAAAATGTCCTTTCCGCTTGAGGACACGGATGCACCGAGATGTCCCGTGAGAAGGCAATTTGGTCTGACATCCAAGATGAAGTGATCAGGGAACAACTGAGTGAGGCTTTTTTCTATTCCTTGCCGCCTTTTTGCTTCCTGCAGGTTCCGGCTGAATCAAAGCCCCGGCCTTCCCCGGCCTGGCCTTCTCACATGCCCATCCTTATGCTCTGAATGATCTGAAAGATAGCTGCAAGAGGAAAACAAAACAGTCAGGGTAGACGCCAGACAGCACACAGCTGGAAGCCCAGCCCACAGCCAGCCTGGCTTGTGCGACCCCTGGGCCCTGATGCGCTAGCTCACAGCTGATTAGATATTTCCTAACAAGGAGTTAAGTTAACAAGAGGTCAGTGAACTTCTTTAAAGAGGCAGCCTTGCTCTGTCTGCTGATGGATGCCTCAGGGATTTGTAGATAACTCCTGCTAATTCCACCAGCAGTTAGGGCCAGAAATCCCTCTGGCACTGAGAGATTTGGCCCCTTCCCTAGCAAATGTTCTGCGGCTGCCGGAGAGAGGGAGATGGGCTTTCGTGCAGAAACTGCACTCATTAAACAGGTCAGCAAGTCTGCCTTTTCAAAATGGCTGTGACCTGTAAAACAGCCAGCCCTGTGCTGGGAAGGCAGGCCAGGTGCTCAGAGCAGCCCCGCCAGGAAGCACGTGGATCCTGCAGCCGCCTGCAACCGCCTGCAACTCTCTGGAATGCGCTGTCTCTCCCAGACACAGCACTGATTTATTCAGGGCTTGGTCTTTACTACCTGGGCTCGTCAAGAGGTGGGGAGCCTGTAAGCCCACAGAGAACTCCCGGGACCCCCTGCTCGTGCTGTTGACGGCTGGTTAATAGCCCCCAGCCTGGTCACCACGGGTTTCAAATGTGACCCAGGAGAGGAAGGCTCTGACTTCTTTTACATCTTCCCCAACGAGCAATGTTGGTCAATACTGACGAAGACAATGATAATGATGATAAGCTCAACTACCATGTACTGAATGATTTTGTTTTTGAAGGGAGGCATGGTATCATCTCATTTAATCACATGCATAGATGGAATAAACGCTGAGCTCTCAGGGGTCCTACCCCTTCTCTCCTCCATAGAGTCACCCTGGACTATATCCAGGAGCCACAGTGGCTATCCAGGACTCTTAGGAAATAAGTCATTCAACATCTCATCATCTAACATTAGTAACAACACCCTATGTGCCAGGCACTGTGCTTCAGGGATACAAAGAGAAATATCACACAGGGCCTTGGAGAATCTTTTTGGAAAGCTGGCTTTTAAGGGCAGACAAAGCACTAATGCACTTTGGGCTTTTTTCCCCCTTAAAAAAAAACAACACTGTACACATCATCACTACCTTCCTAAACTGGAGACACCAAACATGATTTAGTGTTACCTTTTCATGAGTGTTCAGTGTCGCCATAATGAACAACAGTAACTGATGAGACTTGCTGCGACATTGCCATGGAGGATGCACATGTCTGACCTGACGCCAGACAGCTCTGGTCGGCTGTACTTCTGGGTTCTCATTTCTGCTTCTTAATGTTTTTTAAAATCTCTTTCTTCTTATCTCTGGCTGCATCTCTAGTGTTACTACACCTGTCTGCAGTGGGCCCTCTATTATTTTGTTGCTGTAGACTGAGCTGGAAACAGACTGTTAGAATAATGAATCGAATCAGAGTGAATCTGTTCCATGCGTGTCTGAGGGACTCATCTGTGGATTCAGGGAAGGACTTAGTTCAACAACTTGTGCTATTTAGTCCTGGCTGTGCTCAGAGGTTTTCTTGGCTCATTTGGGGTTCTTGGGTGGGTCGTGACAAGGGCAGTTGCTAGATGGAAGAGAAAGTACGCTACCAAAATTTGTAAGCTCGTAGATGTATCTGACATTTCTGTCCTCGCCTACCAAGACCGACAAGGAGTAAAAATGTAAATATTCTGGCTTAATAGGAAGGCCAGGAGGCAGCTGCATATTCAACATTAGGAAAAAGATATTTACATCTACCATGCCTCAGACTTTGTTCTTGGGATGAGGGAACCATCCCAATCTTAACAAACAGGCCAACTTTAGAGCAGAATCCTAAGGTCAGATGGAACTGGGTTGAATCCCAGCTCATCACTGAATAGCTGGGAATAATTTGACCTCTTTGAGGCTGTTTCCTGTTCTGTAAAATGAGGATCGTGGTCCTCACAGGGCTGTCATAGGGATTAAGCTATATGACATATAGGAAGCGTCCTCAGATGTTGAGAATTTAATACCCAGGAACTACTGTTGTCATCACTGTTGCTACAACAGTGGCTGCTGCTTCTCCGCGGCTGGGCATGAAGACCAGCACTTGTACTATCTACTACCCCACAAAGGTGTGAACTTTGGAAATTACTACACAGTTCTGAGCCCTGCTCTATTTGTAAAACTAGATAATAAGTACCTCAGGGATGGCAAGGAATAAATGTGATAATAAGTAGATGCTCAAAAATATTACTTCTCACTTACCCTGGCCCTTCGACAGGAAATGATCAATGGGATATAGGTCGACAAATAGCAAATAGTCTGTGTCTCCATCATACCCTGTATTAGGTTAATCCATGACTTCAACAGTCTTAGGTAATGATAAAAACCACTCAATTCTTTTTAAGGAACTGCTGCAAATCTCTCTAAAGAATCTGACAAAATTTGCATGTCTCAGAGTAGCAACACTTACATGAAAACAACTTACCTAGTTCTTTGAGTCCACTTTAAAAACTAATTAAAGATCATTCTGGATCCTAAGTGAACTCACGAATTAACATGTAAGAATCTGGTGGTCCCTAACATGTTTACAGGGGAACCTTTAACACCGAACCCTCTTGGAGACATTACTTTGAATAAAATCTATTTGAAATTCACCGTTTGCCTCCACATCTAAGATAATGGTGAGAGGATTGTGTTTGTTATTTCCTTTGCAGTTGTATCAATGCCTTTAAGAAGCCTCGCCCACTTACCGCGATTCTGAGTTGTGATTCCATGTGCCTGCCAACACTGACCTGCAGCGTAACCCGGCCTTGCAAACGCTGACTTTCCGAGAGGGTGAGCGGGAAGAGAGCCAGCAGCGGTTCAAAGAGGGAGAGGAAGCGGGGAGTCTAGACCCTGACAAGTTAATAACTTAACAGTGGGTGAACAAAGCTGAGAAAACAGCCGAGTAGGCTGCAGGAGAGGGCTGGGGCAGAGATGCCGGGAAAGGGTGGCGGCAGGCCCTGCGGGCTGGGGAGCCCGCCACAGGCAGGTCGCAGGGGTTCAGAAAAGTCCAAGCCAGAGCAGGAACTGCTGGAACCGGAACCGACAGGCCTCGGCACTCTCCTGCCTGTGTTTAGGATCCTGCTCTCGGTGGGGAACCTGCGGCCTCAAGGCCACATGTGGCCCCAACAGATCCCCAGGCGTTGCCCTCCACGCAATCCAAACTCACAAATCCCTTCATTCAAAGGATTTGTTCTGAGAAGGTTGGATTCAGTCAAAAGACCACACTCAAGGATCCGGAGAGCCACGTGTGGCCCAGAGGCCGCAGGTTCCCCGCCCCTTCCGGATCACATTTCTCTTTTTTTCAACGTGCCCTTTCAATGAAGTCCTCAGGCTCTAACCGGCTCCACGGCCATTGCCAAGTCACACAAACCGGGGCGATCGGCCGGACTCTGCGTCTCCTGGCTCTGTCTTCCTCCTCACCGGGTCTAAAGAGCTGTCTACACTCACTTTCTCCAGTTTCTGACCTGCTAGGCCTGCCTCAATCCGCCTCATTCCGGCTTCTGCCGTCTTCCTCTGCTGAGACATCTTTTGCTGAAGTCACGAATGACCTTTGTGTGTCTCAGTGGCACAGGTGTGTCCTTCCGCCTCCTGCTCCTCCTGCGTCCTCCCCCCCACCCGCTGAGCAGTCCCTCTGGGAAACTTCCCGTGGCCTCTGTGGCACGCAGCCTCCTAGTTTCTAGATTTCCTCCTTCTCTCTGGCTCTTTCCGCTCAGCTTGTTTGATGGGGTCATTGTCCTTCACCCGATCATTAAGATCATTAAACATGAGCGTTGAAGATCCTCAGTGAGCCTCACTGGCTTTCTTCTCTTCATTCCATTCTTTCTCCCTAGGCGACTCATCGCCGCCCACAGATTTAGCTGCCGATGATGACAAATGCATCTCCAGCCCTGACTTCTCTGTGCTCTAGCGTACCCTCCCCCACCTAACTGCTGTCTACACTTGGGTGGCTCAAAGGCACCTCAGTCTTGACAGGACCTTCTCATGATCTCTTTCCACTGCCAAAATTGGATCATTATCCTCCACCTTGCATGTAAACCCAACCAGAGCCCCCCCTGACACCTCCACTCCATGAACAAGACCTGCGGATTTGCCCTAAGAATCGTGGGATTACGCATCCTTCTTTCCACCCCCCCCCGCCCCCCGAACCACCCTTGTTCAAGTTACTATCATCCTTCCTTAGGCCCCTGCGAGGACCTCTACTCTTGCTTTTCTTCAATCCTTTCTCCATACAATAGCTAGAATTATCCTTTAAATAAAAGCAAGTAATATGCTGTCACCCCTGTGTTTAAAACACATCAGAAGCTTCCTATTGCCCAATCCCATGAGGTCTCCATAACCTGCATATTCCAGCCCCTGTGCACCGGTCAGATTCATCTTGCATCGCTCTTCCCTTGCTTGGGGTACTCCCTCACGTCTTCAAAAGCTCCCTGTTCTGACTACAGGGCTTTTATGCGTGCCATTCTTTCTGTCTGAAATAATTCCTCCTCTACCTCACCCTGTTCCCCAGCTTCCTTCACAACCCAAAAGTCGTTTCTTCAGAGAAGCCTTCTTTGACCACGTGGAGCAGAGGTTCTCAAACTTGAGTGCATCACTGTCTCCTGGGGATGTGCTAACAAGTTCACAGGTGATGTCAGTGTTGCTGATCTGGGAACCACACTTTGAGAACCACTAGCCAAGAGCACTATATGCTTTCACAGCCCTGTGTGCTTCTCCTTTGTACTCTTTCAAGGCTGAAATTTATATGCTTTAATGTGGTTACTTGATTAACTCATCTTTCTTTCCCACTGGACTGTAAGCTCTAGGAGAACAGGGACCAGGTATGGCAAAAGGTATTAAACAGATCCTCTGTAAATATTTATTGAATGACTGAAAGGTGAATGATTTCAAAGGGCACAGAGGAAAATACATTTTAAAAACCTCAACTGACTACTTTGTGAAAAAAAAGAGTCTGCATCAAATGGCTACTTCTAGATCCAAATGTCCCACGAGCTTAGTCCTCAAAGGAGGAGCAAAGTCAAGACAGACCTTGAACTCCTAACAGCCTGAAAATGGGTTATCCCAGCTGACTCTCACTCTGGGGACTGGCCCACCCCAGCTAAGAGGGAATACCAGAAGGACACAGGGGTGACACGACAAGTGGGTCCAGTAGGAAACTGGCAAAATGCTGGAACCCTGGCAGACAATAGGAAGCTTCATGAAGCCACTTTTATTGAAAATAAATAGTTGATGATAAGAGAGATCAAGGGAGTTGCAAGAAGATAGATTAAGACAGGCCAGAGGAATGAATATCCTTTAGGAGGATAAGACTAGAAATCATAAAACTTTGATTATTTTTCATTAAAAAGATGAAAAAGTATGGGCCCCCTGAGCGACAAGTTGAAACATTAGGAGATAAGACATTGCAAGGTGGATCAGTAAGTGAATAGAAACAGCACAAAGGAAGTCAAAGGCAAGATACCGTTTTCTGATAGCTTCTCCAGAGATGGAGAAGACAGAAAGAGAGAGATGCCAGAGACAGGCGAGCACAGGAAGGTGCTGTTAACAACCAGATTTTATTAGCAAAGAACGCAAGGCCTTCTATCCACATTAAAATAGCAGAAGCACGCTTCTGAGTTAGAGCCCGTACACAGTCCCACGTGCTCCACCAGGGCCCAGGGCAGAGGGTGGCATATAGCAAGGGAGGCCAAGGTCACCTTGAGGGAGCCGATGGCTGATGAGATGTCTTCTCCAGACTGTCCATCTCAGATCCTGAGGAAGGAGCTCCAGAGCAGGTGCATGGCCTCAGTCTCTCCTCCAGGGCTGTCCAGTTCCTCAGACATCCCACTTGCCAGTCTCGGCGTGTGTCGGGGAGTGACCTCTCTGTGTGTCACAGTTTCGAGAAAGTTCTGGCAGTCTCCAGGAAAGGCCAGTGTTTATGCAGTTGACCTGAAAGCATGGCGAACTCATGTCTGTCCTGAAGCAAGTGTCCAGAAAAGAGTAAGGTGAGTGGGGCACGGGTGGCCCAATCGAGAAGCAGCTTGTGGTTGGGTCAAGACCCAGGATGGCTGTACATCTGGAACGTCTGGAAAACTCACCTTTTCTGGCAGAAAAACGGAATGTTTTAACAGGAGCTCTTTTCAATACATGGTCATATGCTAAAGACCTAAAGTTGGTGAAAAACTTCTGCTCCACAGTGCTTTTAGGGAAATAGTAAGAGAGAAGGAATTCAGGGTGCTAGAAAGCAGGTGGGTTTTGAAGTCTCAAAGGACTAGATTTGGGTACTAGCTCTCTCACTTTTTAGCTATGGGCTATTGGCAGATTTCCTCTAAGGGCCTCAGTTTTGTGATGTGGAGAAATGACTGTAATAGCATCTTTGTAGGGATTGTGTGACTAGAAGAGGAAAGGTATGTATAAGGCCTGGCATTACAGTAAGTTGGTCCTCAAGAAATGGTAGCCAGAATAGTTGTGTGAACTGATCTTGCTCACCCTCCATGGGCGAGTTTATAAATAGGTCTTTCTAGAGGTAGAGAAGAGGTTCCAGTTGTCCTTGTAGAGGTGACGCCAGTGACCTGCTTGCTTACAAACCCCGTCCTCTGCCTGTCCAGGTGGCAGCTGGTCTTGGTGCATGCAGGGTCCTCAGTATCTCAGAGCTTTGCTTCCCCCACTATGAGTTTACTTGCCATTACAAAGCGAAGCCACCAGTGGGGCAACATTTTATCTTTCTTTTCTCATAAGCATTCAGAACTTTGGTCTGAACCTTCCTAGGGGGGTCGAGAGGTGAGGCAGCCATGTGAGCAAGGCCACAGACATAATTACAGCAACAGCACACATGCATCAAACCATTACCAGGACTCCACGGAACGTTTCACATGCATCGTCTCAGCTAATACTGAGCATCAACAGTCATGAGGCTCCTAGGAGTGAGGTACCAGCGTCATCCATCCTCTTTAAGAATGGGAGAGCTGACGCTGAGAGTGGGTGTAGTATTCTAATAACTTGGACAGGGCGGCACAGCCAGTAGGTGGTTTCAAACCCAGGGACTCTGGCTCTGAAGTCAGAGCTCTTAGCAACCATGTTAACTTCCCCCCTGTGACATGTGGACATGCTAATTTGGTGGCTTTCAACCAATATGCCCCCAAATACAGACCTCCCTCAAATCTTGTGTTCCTGGAAGATTGCAGAGAGCAGCTAGTAGGTCACGAAGGACGGTTTCTTAGCTGTTACAAAAGGCTCTATTCTGGCTCCTTAATCTTTGGGCTCAAGGACACTTCACCACAAGACTGGTGGCCACACAAGGGCCACACAGGGAGTGGGGGGCAGAGAGCACCAAGAGGTGTGGCTCTTTGGCCTCCTGTGTGACCCTGGCACACGCACGACTTAGTACCTTCCCTCTTCCACACCATCCTTAACAAAACAGTCAGTTCTAGAGAATATGGAAGTGTGGCCCTTCCAGAAATGGAGAGGCCTTCAATCTGTCCACACAGGAGAGAGCTGGACCATCTGAAACACGAGGCTGGGGACAGCAGCAGTTCAGGTCCTGCCAAAAACATCTCAGAGAATCCCTTCTTCACATCTGTTCTGAAAAGGCTGTCTTGAAAAAGTACCTGTCTGTGACATGATCTCTCTTTCCCCCATCCCTCACCCTCCTGCGGGCAGAGTCTCTGGAGAATACGGGAGAAAAGTACAGTTTGTTAACTGACAGACAAAAGGAATGTCCCTGCCCAGAAATGGTGGAGCTACTCACAAAGGCTGGTGCCAGATAAACCCTTTGCTGAAAGGCATTAACTCTGTAATAGCAGAGGGCAGCTCTGGGCCAGGCACGATTTCCTATTTGATGGGCAGAGACTGTCCAGATAAGAAAGTCCGATTATCTAGCAACACAGGGAGGTACGCCCTACACACATACACACACACACACACACACACACAGAGACATGCACACACATATATACAAACACACAAACACACACACACACACATATACCCCACTTCAACCAGAACAGCTGCTCTTTCGTTTCTCTCTGATTTGAAAAAAGAGTTCTGCAGCTTTAAAAAAGAAAAAAGGCTGAAACACCACTCGTCTAGATTTTTGTTCTTAAAACACACAATATTTTTCTGATTATAAAAGTAATATATACGTATAGACAAATATGGAAAATATAGAAAATTATGAAGAAAATAACAGTCACTAGTTAACCTATTACCCTAGAGGTTTCCTTTTGATGGAAATTCTTTTCAGTTTCAAGAATATCCAGTATACCACTGAAATTTCAAGAATATTCAGTAACCACTGAAATTCTCACATAATCTCTAATTAGGAAATGAATATCAGAGCTGGCCAGAGAGAGAGAGAGAAATGAAATGGAAATTAGGAATGCATGAGGGAGAGAGAGTCTGAGGGAGGGAACTGGGGTGTGGCTGGTATTTAAGAGTTTCTTTCTAAGAATCAAAGGATGACACAAATTAAATGGTGACTCCACAGATCTCCGTTGAAACTGTGGCTGAAGGATGAAGGATATAACCACGTTGCAAAGAGCATTGTTTCAGATTGCTGCTTCCTGGCAACGTACAGTATCATAACCAGGACTCAGAAGAAGTAAATAATACTATGAGACCACAAGAAACATATTATGCTGACTCTCAACAACAAAATTGTCTGAGCTGGCATATTAAGGCAAAGACCTCATTTCACCAAGTCCAGAAGGCATCTGGTCAAAGAGGAAAACAAAAAACCCTGGACAGTTGTCCTGTGAACACCACGGTACTAACATTATTAAAAGTTTAGGCCAGGGATAGCAAAGATGAGGACATGGCCAGGCCGACCATACCATGCTCAGGACAGACATCACTAATCAACTGCAGCCCACTTTCCCATTGAGCCTTCGTGTAGCCTGAGAATCCTTCTCAATGAGGCTCTTTAAAGAGATGAGGACAGAAGGGAGAGGCAAAAGCCAGGGGTGAGCACGAGCAGCAGAGACTAGGTCCATTAATGGTCTGGGGAAGCACACCACGCCTGCAAGTGTCTCATGAAGATAGCAGTTGGTGTATCTAAGCGACAGCATCTTTGTGGGGAAATAGTCTCAGACAGACGTTCCAGATCACGGTTGTCTCTGAGTCTCGAGATAAAAAACAAGCACTCTTCAGAAGCTATCAAATAGTTCTTCAAAGAAGCAGGTTTCAAAACCAGGACTGGTAGAGCCAGGATGAGCCGTTTATCTGGGGAGAGGCCCCACTGCCTGCACAAATGGAAGATAATGCTTTTATAAAAAGGGCAGAGAGAAAAAGCAAGGTCTCTTAAGGGGGCACCTAAATCCCTTGGACTTCAATGTGGATCTCGGTCCTAGGAGATCAGGTAGAGACAAATCCAGCCAGTTAGAGAGGCTCAAGCAAAACAAAATCCCCAGCTCCACCTTGAATAAGAAGTTTCTACTCCACTCCTACTGCTTCGCTTGATCAAAAGAAAAAAGAAAAAAAAGGAAAAGAAAAAAAGAAAAGAAGAAAGAAAAGAAAAAAGGAAAAAAAAAGAAGTTTCTGGTCTATTTGGGATAATAATCTGAGGGGTTCCATAACAGGCATTTGATCGTGAAATAGGTTTTTGGTTTCTCACATAATCTATATAATATTAATAACAGTCAAGATGGTTACCAGATTAAACAAAATGAAACAAGATATGGCCCTGAGATGTTCTAATTGGATAATATCATGTCTCAAAAGAATACACTGTTCCCAAAGCTTTTGCATCGTACAAAGAAAACGTCTATACCAAAACAGTGGTATATTAGGGTTACTTTAAGGAAATAAAACTGACATTTTTTTTCTGATATTTGACTTGAAGTACAAACTGCTCTTCATTGATTTTGGTCTGCATGTTGGAGTTCCTTCGTCCTGTGTGGGGGAGACTTTAATGCCTTATCATATGGCAAAACAGTCTCAGGCACCCCCAAGTGTTATCACTTAAATTGCTCACACACAGCTGTGGAGTAAAGAGGCTGGTCCCGCAGCTTTCTGATAGATGCAGACCAGTGTGAGAGGCTGAGTCCGCCAATTAAACGCCAGCCTGAAAGGCGCGTGGAAGTCAGTGTGCCCCATACCACGACCGACAGTCCCATGGTGCCCCTGTCTCCCACGAGGGCTGCGAGGACAGAGGTGGTGGTGACCGGGGCTGCAGGTTTTGCACTTGTTATGGGGCCATCACCTAGATCCCCAGAACCACTCAGCGTCAGGACAACTTTGGAGGTCATCTTATTATCCTCGTTTTCTTGATAAGGAAATCAATACAGAGAGAGTAAGTAACTTACTTGTCCGAGGTCATGCAGCTGACAAATAGTGAATCCAGGCTCTGCCCACACCTGGGCAGATCCTAAAACCATCCTCCCCTCTGAGGCCTCTTATCCCATTACTGCCAACTGGTCAGTTTTTAAAGAAGTCTCTTGCCTAACAGACCTTTTGCAAACATAGTAAGTGGAAACTGATTTACCCTAAAGAGGGTGTATTTATATAACCTCCCTGCACTCCCTCTCCCAGGCGGAATGTATCAGAGGTTACCATCGAGCACGAGCAGCGCTGGGCTGCGCTGGGATCTGGGAGGCCTAGGGCAGTCCCCAGAGGTCCATGGCTCCCGTCTGGTTTCTCAGTGTCAGGAGAGGCATTCCCTGGGTGTCTGTTTGTGCCAGGCGTCTCTGGGTGCTTGTGCCAGGCGTCTCTGGGTGCCTAGACTGTCCCCTCACTGCTCTCCGGGTCCTTCTTCCTTCCTTTTCATTATCTCACTCTTATCAGCAACATAGGCACGAAAGGCACGTGCAGAGAATGAGGAAGGCCACAGGAAAGAAGCTGAGAAGCATGGCTCGAGTGACCGCAGTGACACGTGACTCCCCATAGTCAAGGGGTCCTGTAGACTCTTTTATAGCCTTGTTAACCTGTTTTTGCACATAAAATGGAGTCAAAGGAGACCAATAAGTGGGCATACACTTAAATGGCAAGTTTTACCAGCCAAAATTCTTTCCCAGAATATAGCTACAGAAACAGATAAAATGCGCTTTCCTTACTTCCTGCCTGAGTATTTATACACCCTGGGTAAACTGGTGCTACTTCTAAAGCCAGCACTTCACCCAACCAATCCTCAACGAGAAAAGTGGGTTAATAGAGTAAGGTAATGAAAGCGAGTGAGACTTTCAAGAGATTCAGACCAATGAGCAGCATCTTCATTAATATTAGAAGATTTCATCTTTTTCTTTAGCATATGTATAAAAATATAGAAAATAAGAGTAAACAACCCATGAACTCAAAGAAGATCACATGACCGCCAAGGTCTCACTGGGACTTGGTGAATGCAGCCTGGGCCTGTCATGGGGTACATCTTGCTGGAAGGAGAGAGAACTAATAGGGACAGGAAGGAGGCAGGAAATCCCGCAAGACCCTCCAGTGTACGTGCGGGTGTAACGGGCTGCAGGTGAGCACACTGCAGACGGTCGGGCAGACGGGAGATGTAGGGGACCCTCCCTATCTTGGATTATAATCTGGAACAGGGGCCAGACAGACCAGTGAGGAGGGCTTCAACTATCCTAGCGCCTACAAGAAGGCCTGTTACCTAAAACAGAGCACCTGGTAAATTGGCCACACTTGAGAAAATCACATTCTTTTAGATGTGGGGAATAGGTCGCTGCTCACTGCATGCAACCCTAAAAAGGGAGAGACTCAGGAGGGACGGTGGGCTCTTCGAGATGAAACGAATCGTGACTAATCCTGGAGAGGTGGCAACAGGGACAGATCTAAAGGAGCTATTGTGTTTTTCATGACATGTTCTGTTTAGGAAAGGACATGTACAAAGATAGAAGGAAGGGCACAGTACCAAGGACAAACTGAGAAGAGTGACACATTTCTGTGAGAACAGTGTCTGACTTGAGCTGAGGCTTGCAGAAAAAAATGCTAAAGTTGGCCAGAAAAAAGAAAAAAGAGTGGTGGTACTGCATTATTTTTGTTATGATTGAAAAAGGGAGGAGGCCACTGCTCAGGGATCATGGTAGCATATTAACAGAGGATAGAGAAAGTGAGATGATTCAACTCCCGTTTGATGTCTAACGTCTCCATAAAAGCAAAATAGTCTTCTAACTGGAAAGACTCAAAGCAGCATCATTAAAAGAGCCCTGGACACCGAGGGAAGTGGGTTGTGATATAGCAGTAAGTGGCGTGTCCTCTCAGCCCCTTTTGTCCAGGTCTCCCGGCCCTGCAGGCTCACATCCTCGGACCCCGTACCAGCCTGCAAAGAGGACGGCAGAGCCAATGTGCTTGATCTCTGAGGAACTACTGCAGACTGGAGAGTTCCAGAGGACTGTTATCAGCAAACGTCCCAGTTTATGCAAGAAGGAAAGATATAGTTTCTGCTATATGGACCAGTAAGTCCGGCAAAATTTAGTTTTAGAACCATATAATAGTTCTTTAAGCCCTTCAGAAAGAAGAGATGAATTTTAAGAACTAGCATGGATTTGAGAAACAGATGCAGGACCAAATGACTCTGTGGACCTTTTATCTTATAGGCAGGGGCAGACTGGGGAAGGCCACAGTTACTGTGTACCTTGAAGCCAACAAAGAAACAAATATTGGCTCTGTATCTATTCAGACCCTTGACAATACAGGAACATGAGCCCTGGACTCCCAGATCCCCGTAGCGGGCTGCGGACATTCTGAACCCCGTACATTCTTGAGCCCGGCAGGCTACCCGCAGCCTCCGCGCTTTTGCCACGGTGTTCCCTCACGTGAAGTTTCCTTCCTTACACCCTCTGTCTGCCTGTTTGTTTTTTAAACAGCTCCTTCTCTTGGAAACTTTCTCTTCCGCTGAATATGATTTAGAAGTCCCTTATCCGTGCTCGCCAAGCACTCTGAGCTCTCTGCTGTCACTATGGAAATGTCCTTTCCTTGGGCTACTACTGTCAGCTTCCTCATCTGCCTCCCCCAGCTCCTGCAAGCTCCCCAAGGGGACTGGATTTCCAAAGCCCCGCACTGTGCCAGGCACAGAGGGGACCCTAGAGACACGATGAGTGTTTGAATGAGTTTTGCTTAGAGGTTCAAAGAATGAGTTTTGAAAGAGGTAGTCTCTAATCGTGTTCTGTGGGCTTCTCTAGGTCTAGACTTTTATCAATGGCTTAGCGGAATAATATACTTTCAGAGACTATAAAGCTGAGAAAGAAGATAATTAGATCAAAAGCTCAAGGTTCGAGATCCAACAATCTACAGAGGGGTCATAAAGTGTGAAAACAGATAACTTTTTTGGTATAAGTTGATTTTCTTAATTTTCCTGTGGCATGCTAATGGCACAATTTTGTTTGTTTTCTTTTATTTCATTTGGGGTAAAAATCAGAGACATACCATCTGAGGCAATGCATTGCAGATGAATATATAGGTACTGATGGAAATTTGCATTAATGTACCATATCCATTGCAACTTTGTACAATGCTCTGAACTATGCATTGCTAATGAAGGACAGTACACTGAATATATCATGTAATGTCGTTGACCATATTGTATACTATAACATAATATCAGTAAGCTACTTATTTTATATGTTCGTCTATGTTTCCAAATGTTATGAACACTCTATAGTTAAAAACCTCACAACCAATAATAACATTTTAATAGAAATAATCATGGGCCAGGCGCGGTGGCTCACGCCTGTAATCCTAGCTCTCTGGGAGGCCGAGGCAGGAGGATTGTTTGAGCTCAGGAGTTCGAAACCAGCATGAGCAAGAGCGAGACCCTGTCTCTACTAAAAATAGAAAGAAATTAATCGGACAACTAAAAATATATAGAAAAAAAATTAGCCAGGCATGGTGGTGCATGCCTGTAGTCCCAGCTACTCGGGAGGCTGAGGCAGGAGGATCGCTTGAGCCCAGGAGTTTGAGGCTGCTGTGAGATAGGATGACACCACAGCACTCTAGCCCAGGCAACACAGTGAGACTCTGTCTCAAAAAAAAAAAAAAAAAAAAAATAATCATGAAGCTTCATATGAGGTCTCAGATAAGGTCAATTAGTAATCTACAGTATGGGAATATCTGGCTTTATCCATCCATCTGAGCACTCACTATATGCTAAATCCTATATTAGGATCTACAAATTTAGTGGAAAACAAACACTGCCTCCCCTGTCCTTACATCCTAGTGGAGGGAAGTAGATAAGAAGTAAATAATTACAAATGCATATGAGGCCCATGAGTAAAATAAAAGAATATACGATGGGGACAGGGAGACCTTGGATAAGGGGGTATGCAGATGCATCTCTGAGGCTGCAGGAAGTTTAGTGAGGAAGAGCTGGGTGGGGCCTGGCTGGCCACCAGCTCTATGTGAGTCAAGGATGTGTGTGACTGTTGAAAGTAACTGCAAGCCTGGGTCATATGAGCAAAAGCAGAGTGGTGGGTGAAATCAAGGGCCGTGACAATCCTATTGCCTCTGTGGTGGTCACACCACTTCCAGACCATCTGCTACAGTGGCAAGTGCTACACTTTCATTGAGCATATCCAGAAGAGGGGTCTAGAAATCACGATTTATGAGGCAAGGTTGGAAGAACTAGGAAAGTTTAGTTTGCAGAAGAAACCACCAGGGAGTCATCTTTAAAATATCTGAAGATTCAAGATGCTCAGAAGATAATGAGTCCATTCTGTGTTATACTAGGAGTCCAAGCCTGAACTACTGAGAGGACAGCATAGCGTAGTTCAAAACAAGAGAGACATTTCTAATAGAATTAGAGCTATACAGAAATGGAATAGGGTTTTTGAAGAAGTGAGCACCCTATCCTCAGAAGTATTCAAACAGAGATTAGGCAAACATCTGTTAAAAATAGTGAGAGGGGAATCCCTACATTGGGCAAAAGATTTCTTTCAAGAACACATCTTTGGGAATGAGGTAGAGCTTTATTTCTCTGAGTGGAAGATTTTCCCATCTTGGAATGCCAAATCATTTTTAAAATATTTGAGCTACAAGGAACAATAATGCCAAGCACTTCAGATCCCCTCATCCTTCTAGGAGCTTCTGTTTCCTTGGAAGAGTGATTTCCTGAAGATCAAAGGAACTGATCTATCTTTAGTCATGGGCTTCTCTTGTCACTGGGGCAGAGGATGTCTTCCAGGGAGGCCCAAGCCTGAGCAGGAAGATGTGGACTTCTTGCCTTCCCTGCCCTCCGCAACAGTGAGATCATGGAGGACGGGAGCCCTGCAGGTGTGCCCCATCGTTAGGAGAAGTGGCCTCCGCTCACTAGTATTTCTGAGACTCAGTACATGGGGACCAAGGACCATGCCAAGGCTCCCAACAACAGCATTTCACTAGAAACAACTGCATGATGCCTTCGCTCATGTCCGTTGTGCCTGTGCGTACGTGTGTGTTTGCACGTGTTTAAGTAAAGCTCTCTGAACTTGTGTTATCAGGTGACCCTGAGGCTCAGGTCAAAGGCTCAGTTCTACCCAGGAGTGTGGAGAACTTTCTCTGGAAAGGCATAAGGCCGCTCCCTTGCTCTGGAATGTGGATTTATCTCAGGCAGACAGGTGCTCCACTTTCTGTTCTAATGTCCTTTTTAGGCTCTGTCTTCACACACAGGCTTAACTGAACTCTACAGTGTAGACAGCCAATTTAATTGCTCAGTATAATCGTTTTATGATTATGATTTGATAGTGTATCAACTCTGTCCTACTCATCTTTGGAATAGAAATTAAATCAAAACCCATTCAGATTAAGGCTTAAGGCAGTGATAAACTTCGATTCCAGGCCAATGTGTTTTTCATCTATTTACTTTGTGAACAAGACATGTGTTTTTGGAAGTACAGTGGAGAACACGGGATATAAGTTCAGTGAAACACCCATACCTGAGCCACAGACAACAAAAACAAACAGTGCCAACAGCCATGGTCCTACAGGATATTTCTCTTCTTGTGGCCTCTAAAAGGGAATGGGAAAAGTAAGATTAGGTTCATTGATTCAATAAACATTTATTGAGTACTACAGGCATTGTGCTTGGTACTGGGGATTCGAGAATGAGACAGACTTGTTCTCAACCCTCAGTGGGCAGACAGAGACGAATAAAGTCAATTATAAAGGCTTGAGATAGGTTTGTAAAAATCCATCAATAACCTTATAACTTGATTAATGCCTTTGTAACTGAATGAACTTGGTGGTCTTAAATATTTAGGGGACAGATAGGGTATTAAGACATAAACCAATATAGTGATTTGGGAGCCAAAATGACATTAATGATTGCTTCCATTTGTTGAACGCATGCTATATGCCAGGCATTAGGCTAGGCAGTCTATGACCATTATTTCCAGCATGCATGACTCTATGCAAGGCAAGTTTTATTATTTCTATTTTGAAGTTGAGAAACTGAGGCTCAAAGTTTGTTAACTTGAACAAGAGCTGGGATTCAAATTTAGGTTTGCTTTTTTACAGAACCTGGGTAGTTTTCCATGAATAGATTCCTGTTTAATTCCTGCATCTGTGAATTCTAAGCAGGATCACAGGAGCACAAATATTTTCTTAAAATCTTCTATATACCAAAAGAAATTAGGAAGTGAGTAAAATGGAAATCCCTGGAACAACAGAAGCACCACAGCACCCGTGAATGGATATGAGTAAAGCAGAATTTGCAAAAAAGCTCTGGTGAAGTTTGCACTTGGGAGAAGTCTCTGCATTCTCTGGGAAGCAGAAGGGACTGGTGAACCTGCACAGATGTAGCCCTACATACCTCCTACTCTTCTCAAACCAAAAGCACAGACATAATAAGAACGGCCCACCACAACACCTCTAGGTCTATTTGCAGGTAGGGCTTGGACCTTTTAAAACCAAACCAATCAATGCAACAACAAATATCTTCTGAGAGATGTATCAAAAAAAGCAGTGAATTTCTCAAATAAAAAGGGAGAAGAAAGAGAGTGGAAAAAACCAAAGGACTCACTAATTACTTTCTCATGGCCTGAGCAAAAAATAGTGTGTATTCAATATAATTTAAAGAGCTCTCACGTACACACAAAAAGAAAAACATGTTGGTAGAGCAGCCATATTGACAAATGTTTATTTGTGGTTGAAATCATAAAACCTGATTTCAGATTTCAAGTAAATGCTGTTGACATTTTAAAATTACTTTTGACATTATAAAATATGGGCTAAAAAGTATGTTCCTATCCATATGCATATGACAGCTACATATTCAGACTGAAGGTATGTAATACTAGTGTTCCAAAAAAATGAGTGGTGGGCAGGTGTGGTGGTTCACACCTATGATTCCAGCACTTTGGGAAGCCAAGGTGGGAGGATCGCTTGAGGCCACAAATTCGAGATCAGCCTGGGCAACATAGCAAGACCCTGTCTCTACAAAGAGTAAAAAAAATTAGCTGGGTTTGGCGGCATGTACCTGTAGTCCCGGCTACTCAGGAGGACCCCTTGAGCCCAGGAGTTTGAGGCTGCAGTGCACTGCACGTCTCATTGCACTCCAGCCTGGGCGACAGAGTGAGACTCTGTCTCTAAAAATAAAATAAATAAATAAAAAGCCAGAAAAACAGTCGTGCTGTCATCAAGGATGTAATTTTCTGAAATGCTGAGCAAGTTTTAATAAAGTTTCTAACAATAAAATAGCATAATCTTCCTTGGATTTTCATTACAGTTGCTTTCCTGTAAAATTTATCATATATTAAAATTGATGTGTTGTATTTACATATAAAATCAAGTTAAGTTCTAGGCTCATGTAAATAAAAATTGGCTTTTCACCTAAAAAAAAAAAAAAACCCTTATTTCATTATAGATAAGTCAACAAAATTCTTTAGTTTTCAGCTTACCTGTTACATTCTTAGAGAGCTTTCCCTTTTTGACCTCACTTGGGTTCACTTGTCACTTGTATGGCCATGTACTTTTTCTTGATAGCATTTGTCACAGTTTGTAGATCTATATTTATTCCTGTGATAATGCATTTGATATCTGTCTCTCCATGAGACTGCAAACCCCACAAGGGCAGGGACTATGTCTTTTTCATGTAATCAATGTATAGAAGTGCCTGGCACAAAACTTAAATATAGGAGATAATAAATGTTCATCGAACAACAAATAAGCATACAAGTTCCATTAAATATGATTTTTAAAGTCAGGTAGAGTAAACACAGGGTCTAGGAAGGCTATTGTCTTTTTATTAATACTTCCTAATTGGTGCAGGGTTATGAGCATTTCTCTTACTAGAGAAGAATGGATTAAAGTGTCAATGGCAGGTAGACTTTGACTAAGGATTAAAACCATTCACTTCTCTGTCCTCAACAAGCTTTTATCTACCACCCATTAAATGCTCGTAGGTCACACTAAGGGAATCAGTGGCTGCTCTTGGCCAGACAAGGACAAAATCAGTCTTAAATAATTGCATAAGATAACTGTGTCAGGCCAAGTTCAGATCAAGTAAATAACAGAGATATTAAATACAGTTACCTGAGCAAAGTGTGACATTTACCCTTCCCACCTGCTTCCACTACCTCCTTCCTCACAATTTGTCATTCTTGCCCAGAAACCAATTCTGTTGCTGTGGTCCCATTAATGCCATATAAAACATTCATTTTAGCTCAGTTTTCAGCAAAGCCAACAAGTGAATTCAGAAGCCTATAAATGAATTATTGGCCTAGTACAGATATCAAATGGAGTCCTTTATTTTTCATTTGCAGAAAAACAGATTATCAGCAGGCGGAGTTGGAAGTATATAACACAAAAAGCTTTTGAATGACATTCTCCAATGAATCAACATTATTTGGGAACTTTGGATGATCTTAATAGCAATATGTCCTTTTTTGACAGCTTTGGGTTACATTTTTTTGAAACAGTGCCCAGCACAATTCTACTGGGACAATTCACATAAACCTGACTCTATTGCTGAGAAAGGTAAGTAAAGCAGTAGTAATTCTGCAAACAACACGGTTTACTTCAAACATGAGTTTGCCACTTTCTGAGGCTCCAAAATGTCAGGGAATTGCTTTCCCTGTGATAAGATACCAGCAGGGTAACTGAGAACTCTGAAATTTAAGTTTCCCCTTCATTCTGGAGAAGTTACTACTGTATAATCACAAAATGATTATTCCATTTCTCTGTTTCTTGGATTAACATGCTATCTGGGAAAATAATATTGATTTACCCCTAAGCTGTTAGCTAATAATGAAATACTGAAGCATCTGCATACAATTAAAGGACTATTAGTCTGAATTTTCAGTTGGAATCTATACATATGTTTCCATTTACTGAATTTCATCCTGAATAAGTGATCTTTTGCAAGTGACTTCTATCAAAGTATAATCATGTTTGACTTATAATTGGGAAAATTAGATTTAGAATTTATAGAGTTTCTTTTTGAAAGAGAATTTCATTTTTCTTTTTGGATGCTTATTCACTTACAATAAAGTTAACCAAAAACCCCTCCAACCAATTCAAAGCAAATATTTATTGTGGCTTAATTTGGAAACCTTTCATTACAAATTCATTCTGGCCATTTAAAAACCCTCATAGGCGCCAGGCACTTTTGGAGGGCCCACCTCATAGTATATCAAAACCTATTGAAATGCACTCATACTGCACATTAAATATAATTTAAACATAGTTCTGAAAGTTGAATTGACTTGAATGGCAGGTGACTAGTTACATTTTCTAAATATTTAAACAGTGTTTTCCAATTTTTTCCATTTTCTTTTCTTATTTTGGAGCCAATACTTTTTGTTTTAGGTCCCAAATATTTTCTAGTGGTCTTGCAAAGCTAGAGGTGGCAGACACTGAGTCTACAGAGCCTAATGGATAAAACAGCCCTGAAAGTTAGCTCTTGTTTTCAAGTTACATAAGTTGTCAACGGAGATCTGACAACTGAACTCTGGTTCTTTAGTGCTTTAAAAGGGGCCACACAACTAGACATTTTTTCGCTATGTCAGCTAGTAGGTCTGATACCTTGAGAAAGAAGAATTGATTTCCTAGGGATATAAAAACCTATGTGCCTTAACATCCATTATAAATTGTTTTTCAATGTCAATTTGGGCAGCAATTTCTTTTCCTGGGTAAAAATAAATAGGGAAAGTATGTTTTCCCTGTTTGAAAGAATGGTTCCAATTTGATGGCACATTGACATTTTGCTGCCCTATCACAACTAAATGATCTAATTGCTAAATGAGAGAAGTTTAAGCATTACTTAAGCCTAGAGCTGTGTGTGCATCTCTGAGCAGAGTTTGATCTTAATGTTTCTCTGCCATAATACTGCCATAATTCTTGGTTTTGCAAGAATTCCAGTGTGATGATTACAGATCCAGCTTTTTGCTCAGTTAATCAAACCAGCATAATTTCTTTGGCTAAAAGGAATTGCTTGTTCGAATCTGCAAGCTTTTTCAGCCAAACCCCAAGCTTCAGCTGGATTTCCACTTAACTGTATGGAGTAATAGATCCCAGGCGCCTTTGCTCATAGACTTGGAGGCTGAGTCTGCCCAACAACCCATCCAACTCACGCCTTTGAATGTCCAAAGTCTCAGGCCTCGCATTTTATGTTGAAGAGAATCTGCTTTGCTAAAAGAAACCCCTGAGCATAGGCACAGGTTGTACTTAAAAGCCCAGTTACAAAGCTTTAATCTCCAGTTCTGGGGCACAGATCGCTTGGCAATAAACTGGTCTCTAAAGTTATACCGTCAGAATGAGCCTGAGCTCACAGGGTGGGGGAAGAGTAATGTTGCACTTAGATTTAGTCCAGGGGCAGCAGAAGGCCTCACTGGAAAAGAGGAGGAAAAAGAGGGGAATGGGGGTCCGATTCCCACTCCCCACTTTGAGCCTTTTCAACTTCTCCAGGGAGATCATCACAACCAGGCTGCAAAGCAAACCTTATCGTTGTGTGCGTCTGTTGGGGAGGGAGGACAGGGGTGGAGTCTGGGAGGGGGAGATAACAAGTGGTCTCCATTTACCCATTCATTGATTCAACTCATTCTTTCAACAAACGATCTAGCACCTATTAGGTTCCAGGCCCTGTGCCATGCAGTTGGCTTAATTGGCCCCTGAGGATGTGGCTTTCCGTCTTTCCCAGGGACCAAGAAGGCCGGATTCGCTCCTGTGGTGGGGGATGGGGGGGCTCCTGAGCGCCTCCACGGTAGCCCAGACAGCCACTCCCAGAGGGGCCACGACCAACCAGCGCCCTCTCCGCCCACGAGGGCGCCCAGAAGCCCGCGCTGTCCTGGGCCGGGCTCTCAGCCCCCACCTCGCAGGCCCCGTGGGGCGGGCCGGGCGCCCAGAGCGGAGCAGGGGAGGGAGGGGAGGGAAAGGAGGGAGGGGAGGAGGAGGGGAGGGGAGGCTGTCCCTGCAACGCGGCCCGCTCGCCCGGCCCCGCCCCGCCCGGCGCTGCCCGCTCGGCCGGCCGGCGCCGCCCCCGCCTTACCAGGGTTTTGGCTACGTTCCCCCTCTGGGTGATGTTTTTGCTGTGCTTCTCATTAGCCATCCGGATCCGCTGCTTGGCCACCATGGCTTGGGCGCTCCGAAATGCTCCCGCCTGTAAGGATGCCCCCGCGTTAGCCCCTACGACAGGGCCGCGCGCGTCCCGCCGAGGGCCCGCGGCTCGCCCCGGGCGCTGCAGGTGGCTCGGCGCGGCCGCGAACCCCGCTCACCCCGCTCGCCGAGCCCCCGCGAGCCGGCTCCAGAGAGAGGCCAGCGCCCGGACGGAAGTAATCTCTCATCTCAGGAAACCCTCTCCGACTTCCTCGCCATCCTTCCGGTCCCCCCAGCTACCTACCCAGCGCGGCCACCGAGGCAGGCGCCGCCGCGCGTCCTCCCGCACCGACCGGCTGGGGCGGCCCCGCGAGTCGCGGTCTGGCGGCGGAACGCGGCGGGGCCGAGGGTTCGGGCGGCCGCGGCGTTTGTGAGCGCGTCGGGGGCGGGGGCGCGGCCGCTCCTGGCTCGTGGGCGCGGGACCGGCCAGGCCCAGCCGAGGCCCCAGGCCTGGGCGCCCGGTCTCTCCGCACCGCCGCCCCCCTGACGAGGTCTGGCCCTCAAGAGACAAGTAGAACCAGACCAGACACTCTAAAGGCGCCTCCCTTTAGAGAGGGGGTCTGGGGAAGGCCCCCACGCTAGGGCACCCCATTGCGGGACCTTTCTTCAGGGCTGCACAAAGGGCTGCTTTGTAAGATGCCGAGAGGAGACTCGAAGCTGGAACCCCTGTGGGATGGGGTGGGGTGTGAGGATGGAATTGGAACAGGCCGTGGTAGTTGTGGGGGTTACACTGGAAGATGGGCCAACGACACATCTGAGCCGAACATGCAGGAAGGATGAAGAGGTCGTGGGCCTGCAGCCCAGGTCCGATTTGGTGGTCACTGCCCAAAGCTGAAGCTTTGACCAGCCTTGACTCCCCACCGCCCAGGGCAGCTTGGACCTCCCTCCAGCCACCCCTGTCCCTAGGGGTCTGAGTGTGGACTCCCGGGCTGAAGTGGGCATTTTCCTGTAGCGTTTATGTGCCTTCCGGACGCTGGTGTGTGGGCTCTTCCGATTGCCTAGTGGGGGTTGGGTGCAGGAAGGGGTTCAGTTCCTCACTTTTCCGCGTGGTGAACACGTTGGCGTTAGCTGTTAGAAGCTCAGAAGAGTGGGGCAGAAGAAAAGGGAGAACTTGACCTGGAGGATTTGGGGCAGCGGGAAGTGGGGATCCAGGGTGTCGGTGGAGGCAAGCGCTAGCACCCCCGGTGTGGGGAAGAAGCACTGTGGCCTTTGTCGCCCAGCTCTACCTGGTGCACCTGCAGCCCTTCTCTTGCAGCTGTGGGTGGCTGGGTTTCCGTAGGGTTTTGTGTGGGTAAAATCCCCCATGTCCATGGCCAGTTAGGGACTCTTCTAGAAGCTGGTCCCTCCCGACTCCCATACACCCTTCTATTCATTCAAGCTTCAATACGAGCTGTTCTGGGGGCTGCGTGGTGTAACCCAGACAGAATTACCGAAGATCATTAATATCATCAGGTCATTCCTTTTTCTACTCTATGGGTCAGCTCAGTTTGAATCAAGCTTCCATTGGCCTCTTCACCATTAGCACCAACATCACCACCATGATTTCAGGACTCCAATCAGGTCTGCCCAACTCTAGTTTCACGCTTTTGATAACTGCTGGCTTTTCAGCACTGGGGGCATTCCTACCTTAGTGACACCTGCTGAGCCTGGCTGTGGCATAAGGCCAGAAGTTTCCTCTACCTGAGGACTCACTCCTCTCAGATCACATCCAGATGCCTGGGCAGGAGGCAGAGGCAGATTCTCACCAGAGTTGAGTGGAGGCTTGGCTCTGAGGGACATAATGGAAAAGGTGGAGACAGAGATGCTTTCCCCTCTGCACCTTCTAGGGGACAAATGTTCTTCACTGAGAGAAGCCTGTCTTCCCACAGCCTCCGGCAGGACATCTTGTTTGGGGAAAAATTATTTATTGACCCTTAAGTCCTACTTGTTTCTGACCAATTTTACTCCTTTTTCCTGCTATACTTTTACAGCATTTTTAATTCGTTCGTTTTAATTATAAAGACTGCATATTCACAGTAAATAGTCAAACAGAAATAGGACATAAAGTGAAAAGTAAAGGTCTTTCCTTGTCTCCTCCCTCTCTTCAAAATTCCCATGGTTCCAGGTTGCCCTTCAAGTATTTTCTATACATATACAAGAGTATTTGTATATTCCTTTCCAAAAAACAAATGGAATCATGCTATACAAACTGTTCTGCCACTTGTTCTTCTCACTTAATTTATTGACAATATTATCATATCTCTCATATTCTACCTCTTTGTTTTTTGTAGTTACATTTCTGTCCCATGGTATGATTACACAGTAATATATTGAACTATTGATGGATAGTTAGTTCTAGCATTTTTTGTGATTGCCAATTACGCTTTAGTGAATATCCCTATACATTTATCTTTATGTACTTGTGCAAGTACATCTGTGTGTGAGATTGTGAAATATATATTTGGTCGGAGTCCCTGCTCCCTGACACAAAGCTCCTAAAATCCTTGGAATCTCCACAGTGACGAAAGTGTCTTTTGTATGCTAATGAGATGATTCGTGGCTGGGGGACCCTAGATAGCTTCCCTTGGGGGCTGGTCACCGGAAAGACCAGACATGATTAGAGAGTTGGCACTTTAAGAGAGGAGATAGGAGCTGAAGGTTGAATCCACCCCAATGGCCAATGGTTTCATAGGTCATGCCTACATAACAAAGCCTCTATAAAAGCCCAAAAGGTCTGGGTTAGGGGAGCTTCTGGATAGCTGAACACGTGGTTCCTGGAGGGTGGCAGGCCCAGAGGGGGCGTGGATGCTCCGTACCCTGTCCCACATACCTTGCATCTTTTCTACGTAGTTGTTCGTCTATATCGTTTGTAACATCCTTTATTATAAACGAGTAAACAGAAGTAAAGTGTTTTGTGAGCCGCTCTAGCAAATCAGTCCAACCAAGATGGGGGTTGTGGGAACCGAGGTTTACAGCCAGTGGGTCAAAGGTATAAGTCACGACCTACTACTTGCGATTAGCATCTGAAGGGGGGGCGTGGTCCTGTGGGACTGAACCCTGAACCTGGGCCATCTCCAGGTGGATAGTGTCGGAACTGAATTGAATTAGGACACCCAGCTGGCATCCACTGCAGAATCGCTTGTCGTGTGGGAAAACAACCCCCGGACGTCTGGTGTCAGAAGTGTTGTGTTTGCTGTGTGAGCGTAGGGAAAACACTTTATTTCTACATCACAGCACTGTGCAAGTAGATTCCTGGAAGTGAAATTACTGCAAATTTTTATGTCTTTGGTTGGAGGTACTCGCTGTTTTTGGATGAGGAAAGCTTGTGCTGAGACCACCCCTGCTTTTGTCCCCCTAGTCAGGCCAGCTCCTCTGTGGTCTCCGTCTGCTGACTGCCTGGAGGGCTTTACTGCCCAAGAATAGTTTTCCAGCACTGATCCTGTTCCTTCCTCCACCCAGCCTCCAAACCCTTCCGCAGGGGGCTGGGCCAAGGGCCAAAGCTGTTTCCCTGGAGTTCCAGAGTCACCACCAGACTAGGAAGAGCAACTCCTGGAGTCGCCTTGCTCTTTTGAGGACTTGGAGGGGAGTGGAAACTTGATCCAGAGTCGAAAGGTCCCCTGGCTTAATCCTTGCTGGCACAGGAATTTCATGACATGCCAGTAGCATGTAGTGCTCAACCACAGCTTCTAAAATTGCTATGGGTAAAGTGCCAGAAAACTGCTAACTGTTAAAATTTCACTTTGGCTGGTAATTTTTTCAGCCTTCAGAGCAAAAATTCCTAAAAAGCTTATGTACGTTAATTGTAAGTGTGCCCCACTTGGGGCACTGGATTTGTGACTGCAGAGACTGGGATTTGCCCATATTTATAAATGATGTATTGTCAAAGCATACAGATGCTATACTATTGAACTGTGATGTAGCGGACACCTGTCATTTTTCTGTGGCTGACCAGCATGCAAACTTCCTTCCTGTGTGGTGAGTCTTTCCTGTGGACCTTCTCTCCCACTCTGGAGCGCAAGGAGCCACACACTTGGTCTCCCAACGCCTGACAACTAGGACTTCAGCCTGTGACCCAACTTGGCCAGTCAATTCTTGTGTTTGGAACTTTGAATCTTGATCAAGTGATACAAAGACAAAGGGACAAGTTAAACTTCATGGCGGTGGCCAGTCCCTAGAGGCAGGCAGTGTCTAGCAGTCGTGGTGGTGGAACCAGTGTGGTGTCCTTTTTATTCTGTGTACCTGCAATCCTTATGATAAATTCTTCTTCTGCTTCCACTGGCCAGAGTTTGTTTGTGTTGTTTACAGCCAAGAAGCCTGACTCATGCATATAAAAATAAACAAAAGACCAGAACGTCCTCCTTGGTCATTTCCCCTTCCAGATCTGAAAAGATAGTCATGTCACTTGAAGCCTTCAGACATTGTTAGCCAGTGGCTTCTCTTCAACTTACCTCACCAAGGGGAACTGAGTATAGAGGCCTTGGTGACAGGTGCTGTGGGTGGCCACATCTCAATTATGGACGGGAAGTGGTTGACAGGCACACCCTGTGTAAATAAAACCAGCAGATCACCAACTACAAATGAATACTTTCTCCTTATCCAAACCATTTCCAATACTGCTAGAGAAGAGGAAAATTTGGCAAATCTCAAATCATCTCCTTTCGTACATACTACTTACATTCTGGTGGAAATGTTTATGAGAGTGTCTCTGTTGTGGACAGAGAAAAATAAGAAGAAAGTTTACAGCCAGTGTTATCTGCTGCATGCATTGGAATCAACTCAGTGCACTAGATTATGATTTTATGGAATCATGCTATGTTGTAACTGGAAGGAAACTCATTCATTCGTTAGTTTGGTGTTTGTCGAGTTCAATGGTTGCTAGGAGACTTTCTGCTTTAGGGAGCTCTCAGTTTTCCAGAGGGGACGCATAAGTAAATATTGTGAGATTGCCCTAATTCCGCAAATAAGTAAAAGCCTCAGAATTGCAAAGGGAATTGTAGCAGAGCTGAAAGCAGAACTGAGGCCTCTCGACTTCTCATTTTTCTCGAAAGAAACTTTAGCAGGTAAACTTGAGTGGGAGCCAGGGTAACAGGGCTCCCCCCGCAAGGCTGAGCTTTGGAGTAGCTTATACATGCACAAAAAATAAATCTCTCTATCTCTCTTTCACACACACCTGCAAATACACACACACACACCCACACACACAGCAGAACAAAGATAAACTACATTTCAGACCCCGAAGGCTTCAACTTTGGTCCACAAATGGTGGCACAAGACAGACTTTAACCATTATGATAGTTTTATAATTCCTTGACCCTAGAGGTGATCAGATTAAGCTTTAAAATGCGAGATGTGATTACCCATCTTGAGTCTGTAATTGCCTTGCCACATCTGTTATTAATAGCAGTAAAACCATTGTATCCCAGAGGAAAAAAAACACACCCTGCTATAGTAGTTTCCCTAATCACCTCCCACAGCAATTCACTCACAAGTGAAGAGATGAGAGGTGCTTCCACATGTTGGAGCTCAAGCTGTGGCCATGTCCCTGCTAAAATTTCATCAGTTATTTCAGCACAAAGCCACCTTGTTTCTGTTCAATCAGGTGCATCTTTTTAATGGCTGGAAGAGTTTCCTGGCAGGGAAGAAATAACAACATCAGTAATCATATTTAGCGTTGTCTGAGCATTTACTGAGCACCAGGCACCGTGCCAGACACTTCACCTGCACTTTCTCACTTCTTCTTACCCTGTAAGTACGTGGATTCTGCAAACAGACAAATCCTGGCTCCTCCACTTATTTATGATATAAGTCTCTTTCTTCGTCTATAAAGTGGGGATGATAGCAACAATACTCACTAGACAAGGTTGTTTTGAGATTAGGTAGAATAATCCTTGTTAAAAGCATTAAGCGCAGAGCCTGGGCGGCCCATGGCAATCACTTAATAAATATCAGCTACCACTATTATTGTCATCTCCATTTTACCACTGAGGAAACAGATTTATAAAAGTTAAGTAACTTGCCCAAGGAAGGTCAAAACAAATGAACCATAGACCCTGACCACACTACCATACCAAAGGGATATAGAGAAAAGTAGGTCTCCCTCCTCCCTGATCCTAAATTCAAAGCAACCCCTGTTACTTCTTCCGCGTGTGTCTATGTATAGTCAAGTATGTATGCATGATATATTTCAACATATATACGTATTTGCTCATTTATGTATATGTTAAAAGCTCTTTACAAAATCCTTTTTATCTCTTAAAAATCTCAAATAGTATTGTATTACTCAATATAACCTGTATCTTATTTTTGTTCTTGTATTTTTTTTTACTTAATATTTCATGGAGATTGATCCATATCATCACATCTAGACCTATTTAATTCTTTTAAAATGACTGCATGGTATTGCATTGTATATAGATACCATAATTAATTCAGCCAATCACCTATTGATGAATATTTAGGTTATTTAAGATTTTTGCTACTTCAAATCAACAAATAGCCTTGTATATGTGTTTTTGCAAAGATGCATGCGGATATCTATTGGAGAGCTTTTTAGAAATATAATTCACTGAGTCCAAATTATGTGCCAAATTATCCTCCAGAGAGGTTTCTCAATTTATACTCCCTACATAATATATGTGAGGGTGGTTAGGCTATTTTTTTATAGTTGTGTGACATTGGATAAACATTCCTGGGTAAGTAGCATTACTTCTTTCTGTTTCTTTATAAAAAGTTTACTAATTAGATTGAATGCTATGCTTATGAGGCCAAAGTCATGAATTTGTCCACTAAGTAGTCAATTAACTTTGCTGTATCAAGGTTAGTTCTTTCTGGAGTCTCTGAGTCACAATAGGAACCATGGACAGATATGCAATGGACTGTAAGCTTCTTCAAGTTATAGACCAACTGTATGCATCATGTAATATCCCGGAGGCTAGCATGATGACATAAAAACTGAGAGGATTTGCAGGGGGAATTCAGGTATTAATTACACTACATCTATTCAGTGGTTTATATAGTTCATATTTCATTCATTCAGAGAAGATGTCAACTCGTGTTAGATACACAAAGCAGGTTCACACTCCAAGCTGTGACCCAGGCATCTAAAATAGATAATAATCTAAACCCTCTTTTAATTGCCTATGTTATTTTCCTTTGATCTAAATAAAGAGTTAAATTACCATTTTAAATACATTAACGTACATGTTTTATGGATTCAATTAACTTATTCCTCTTTGTAGTTGTTTGTTTTTATCTTTGTCAGGTCAAATTTAAACAAAAGTCCAGTCTTTTACAATAACTTCATCACAAAGTTACTCAGAAGGAGCTGCGCAGATGCTCAGGAA
The DNA here is from genome assembly GCF_000956105.1 of Propithecus coquereli. Taxonomy (NCBI): domain Eukaryota; kingdom Metazoa; phylum Chordata; class Mammalia; order Primates; family Indriidae; genus Propithecus; species Propithecus coquereli. The sequence goes on along the minus strand of NW_012134969.1, from coordinate 6,172,438 downwards.
TGCTAAGGGCCTTTCCAAATGCCAGCAAATTAAACCTAGGATCGCAGCTTCTAAAAAATTTGGAGACCTGTCACATCCAATATACTTTAAAAGGATTTTGTAAAGAGCTTATTGGCAGTGATGCGTATGGATTAGCAAACCATCTGCAGAAAGCCCAGATGTTTTCAGGGAACTGTTTTCACCAGGACCACAGCAACTTTTTAATCACACAGCGTTCCTGGGCAATTATGTACGTGGGGAGCTCTGGGCCACTCTGGTTTTCTCAGCTTCATCCGGGTAGATCTGCTTGCTACGGAGGGGTTTCCCTAAAGTTGTTAAATACCAAAATGAAACCTGAGCCAAGGTCAGGAAATAGGTGGGGACTAGGAAGAGGAAGCTTTGAAGGGATCTTTACTGTAGAAAGGAGCATTAGAACCCTCATGTCACCTGGAAATACAAGCCTGAGGCCAGAGCCATGGTCCCTCTCCCACGACAGACAGACGTGCACACCCATTTCGTCTGGGAGCAGACATCAGGAAAGAGCCAATCTGTGGGAAGAAAGGAAGTGATTCAGAGTGGTGGGCAATCATTAGCACTAAGCCGATTCCCAGGAATTCCTCTGAGCATGATATTGGGTGTGTGGTTTAAGCTGCCCTTTGACTCCAGAGCCCTTTGTCCAAATGTGACAAGATACCAGCAAAGGGTGACATGTGCTACAGCCTCCACCCTTGGGTCAGGCCTCAGGGAATAGTGTGAATTCTTTCTGACAGATAGGCAGAGGGTTCTATTGTCCACGTTTTACAGCAGTTTACAGGGCTTAATTAGTCAATCCTCACACCACCCTACTGGGAGATAGGTCAGTGTTGTTATTATTCCAGGTTTTCAGCTGAGAAACCAGCACACAGATGGTGACTGCTACAGAATGTCTATAGAGGAGGGCCCTAAAGGAACAACAGTCTCGTTTGCAGTGGGGCAGGGTGGACAGTGGCAGGGATATGTTTTGAAGTTGTGTTTGCATAACACTTTTTATAAACTTGAGAAAACCTCAAATGCGCCCAACTCCTACTCCAATCACCATGTTCTTGGCACCACCATTGCTCACAGGACATGACTTTGCCTGGGGTTCTCATGTACCTGTGGTGGTGTTGGGTGAGGGTTCGGGTTGCCTGGCTCCTCTACTCACTGCCAGGACTCCCGGTTTGACAATCTAAGACCCCTCCTCCTTCACAGACCCATGGCACCTCAGGGTTGAAAAGGACCTGGGAGATTAACCAGTCTAGCTCTCCATTAAAGGTGATGCAAAGGAACCACCAGAAGATAGAAAAACTAATCATGGTGGTTGCTTGGCAACTGAGAGTGATGATTTCCATATGCAAAAACCGTACTCAATGAATCTGAGTGTGTGTATGTGTGTGTGTGTGTGTGTGTGTGTGTATGTGTGTATAAAGAGGGGGCTCATTTTCTGCTGCTGTCTCTATCATTTTGATAATATGTAGAACATAGTTAAATTGAATTTCTTCATTTTAACACAGCTAATTATTATAATCCTCTAGTAAAAGTCGTACACACTATTTGGCAGTTACAGGAAAAAGGTCTAGAAGGAAGAAAATGTGACTGGTTGGACCGAGGGTTTTTTGTTCTTTGGCTCTGGAGGAGTAGAAAATATGTTTCTTTCAGACGACTGTGGTTCACTTTAGCATTACTGGTTAAATAAGAAATGTTCCCAAATTCACTTGCAAGCCTGGTTCTCCAGGAAGCTCCATGATCGATTCCATCTAAACTCTGTTTTCCTTGAGCACTTTGGGGCTCCGTTTGGCCTTTATTCCTTTCCCATTGTTGGACCACCTGAGTGTGTTTACTTGGCTCATATTTGATGATCTGCTTTCCTTTTCTCTGGCCGTGGTCCCTGTGGCACTTTTCACAGTGTTGAATAGACATTTCAAAGGCGGGGACGTTCAGGCCGTGGATTTGTGATGAGCAGAATTGTCCCGTAATGAGTTGGTGTCGCCTGAGTGCACGTCCAGCACTTTGACTCGATGTAATAGGAACGCACTGAACGACTACACAGAGAGCTTTCAAAAGAGAAGACTCGACTTATAAACAAAGCATCTAACTCATTCTGTAGCTCTATGAGTCTGACGAGAAAACAGGTTTTAATTAATTCTGTCTACGTACAGCCAACCACAACTGATTTTTTAATGTGCTCTGGTTGTCTTTGTGCTCATGCCTCTGTGAAGAGCTCATGGAAAGATGAGGTCCATCTGGGTCTTTCTTTATCTGGACATGGCCAAGGGTGCCAGAGAGACAGACTCTGTTTGCGTTGCCTGGGACCCACATTTCCTCCTGCTTTTTCATCCCTTCTGAGCTGCTCAGACCCAGGCAGCCCATGGGAACTTCTTGGTGAGTGGCCGTGTGGCTTTGTGGCCTCTGTGTCTGGTTTACTCCAACCTTTTCTGCTCCGCTCCATCCAAAGTCATGTCATGATTGGTGTTAAGTCATCCTCTCCCGGTTCCTCTCCTGCTCTCGGGGTTATCCTTTCTCCTCCCCTGCCCAAACCCACAGCGTCTAATCAGCACCCAGCAGAGCTTTATTACACACTTGGCTTTCTCAGTGACAACTTAATGAAAAGGGACCTTAACTCCCCTTCTTGTTCTCCCTGTCCATCCCCTTAACTTCGACTTCACCCCGTGCGAACTCGCTCTGATAAATGGTGTGGTTTGCTCTCCCCTTGCCTGGGCTGTTGAGATCTGGAAACAGTTGACTCATCTGACACTTATTTCCATAGCTGAACTTGTCTAAATCAAATCGTGGTCTCTTGTGCTTCATTGGCTATTTGTTTTCTTAACTCTGAACTGTGCCTCCTCCTCCCCATGCCCCTCCATCCTGTGTATTTTGTTTACTCAATGTGGGTGGTTGCCAATATAGAAGGAAGAAAATGACCAGTTAGGTCTCCGAGTAGTTTAGGAGGAGGAGGAGGAGGAAAGGGACAGGAGGCCAGCCAGAGAGGGACTGGGCCACTTGGAAAACTTCTGGCTGAACACGTCCTCACCAGCCTATGACCGGGGACAGATGTCCGCAGAGTTGACTAAATGCTGCCTCATGCCCATAATAGTCGGTTTTGTGAAATATACTCCCTCCCATGTCTACCAGTTCTTTATTGGTCTTTTCTCTTAGGATTCGCTTTTTTTTTTTTCCCAGAAGGGATCTTCATTCTATTGTTATTGCAAATGGCTGAGACAGCCTATCTGTATTTTGTTGTGTGGTAAAATATACGTAACAAAATTTAACCATTTTAAAGTGTACAATTCAGCGGCGTTAAGTACATTGATGATGCTGTGTAAATATCACCACTCTTTCCAGAACTTTCTCATCATCCCAAACTCTATACCTGTTAAACAATTATGTCCCCATCCGCTGGGAACCTCTATTTTATCCCTGTCTTAATGAAGTTGCCTGTTCTAGGTACTGAGATGTAGCTTGGTTTTCTTAAAATGATAATAATTGGCTGGAAGCCTCAATGCGCTTCTGTTAGGTGGCTGAATGACTGTTTGTGGAACTGAGTTGTTCCTTAAGTAATCCAGGAAACAGTGATGATTCACCTGAATTACTCATATTCCTACTCCTAGCAAACAGTTTGACTTTTCTTCATATTGTGCACTTCAAAAGCCTTCTTTTCTCCCTTCTCTTCATTTATGGTAATTTTCAAAAAGGTTACTAAAAACTGGTCCGGCATAAAAAGGTGTCCATTACTCTGGTTACGGGCCTTAGGAGATGATTCTAATAACTGGCTTTGAAACAAATTCCCTTTACTGTTTTTAAAAATTGTGGTAAAATATACATAACGTAAAATTGACCATTTTAGCCAGCTTTCGGTGTGCAGTTCTGTGCAATTAAGAACCTTCACCTTGTTATGCAACCACCACCAAAATCCAACTCCAGAACTTTTCCATCATCTCAAATGGAACCTCTGCACCCATTAAACAGTAGCTCCCAATAGTCCCCTGCCCCTGTCCCTGGTAACCTCGATTCTATTTTCTGCCTCTATGAATTTGCCTATTATAGGTACCTCGTATAATTTCCCTTAATGGACTCAATGTATACTAATCCCATTCAACAGCAGAAATGGGATTCCACAAGAAGGGAACTTGTAAAACTTCTGGCCTTTATTTCAGGCATATATTTTGACATGGCTGGACTTGTAGATAGAGATTTAAAACCCCAAATTACCTGGTTATAGACCAGCCTTTTGTGATTCCTTTACGTTGATAAGGGAACCACTTGAACAGATGTTGTCCATGTTGGGTCAGTTTCTTCTTGGGAAACAGAAATCACACGGGCTAATGTTTCTTTGACTGTAGCCAAGGCGTGCTGATTGCTAGAAGGGAGATGATTTCATCGAGGAACTGTGACTTAGTTTAACAGTGGGAGTATGGGCGCTTGGGCTCACTCAAAGCACTCGCAAATTTTGGAACAGGTCACTCAAGTGACTGTCTCAATGTCATGGTTAGAGACTTTGTCATTATCTCTCATTTTTGGAGAGTGGGAGGGAGGAGGGAGAAAAGGATTTGAATTTGTTTTCTCCCATCTTGGTCCAGGAAGGCTCAAGATTAATGTGCAGACCTATTTAAAAATAAACCGAAGAGCAAAAGCACAAAATGCTTCTCTTGGTAGAATACTCAGGCTCCATCTGTTTTCATGAAGCCTTTTCTGATAACTCAGCTGGGGACTTTCGCCTCTTCTGAAATCCTGCTGCCCTTTTCTGGAGTCATCTGGCACAGACCATATATTGCCTTAGAAAGTGCTTATCTGTGTTTAAGTTCTGACTTACTCCCCGATAGGATTATAAGCTCATCGAGAGCAAGAATCAGGTCTTCTACTCAGAATCCACTTTGCACTTGCCCTTAGGCAGACATCAAACATCAACCAAACTCAGCAACTCCCACAGCAGGTGGTCAGTTATGATTTGACCAGATTGTTGCTAGACGGGATAATGTCCGTTCTGCACTCTTTGGGCCTTTTTTTTCCCCCTGACTTTCCATTCTTTACCTTTACCCCTTTTCTCCTCCACACCTATGGGAATTCCCTTGTTTCCTTCCGTGCTACCTAAAGCAAGAGCTCTTGAGCTTTTAGGGGCAGCTGTGGTAGAGTAGAAAGAACACTGAATTTGGAATTGGAAGTCGTGGGCTTGGGTTCTGGAACTCTGTCACCTGGGAAGGCCTTGATGTTCTCATCGGTAGAAATGAGCTAACAATACTTCCTCTGCACAGCTGCCGTGAGGATTAAACGTGGAAGAGGATGTCCAAGGGACCTGTAATCATGTAATGATACATAGGGAGGCACTAGAGCGGTTGGGACATGGCCTTGGGTGCCAGCGTGCCTGGGTTTGAATCTTGAATCAGCGTTGTTACCTTGGCTGTGCCACTTAGACACTGCGGGTCTCAGATTCCTCATCTGTTCCATGGGTGGGGAACCTGCAGCTGTCTGATTTCAAGATTGTTCTTTTTTAAGCACCAAAGGAGGCAAGAAAAGCTTCATCTTTCTCTGCTGCACCCCTTATAATAAAAGGATTTGTTATATAAAATTTGAATTCAGTCAAAAGCCCGCACTTAAGGACCTAGAAGGCCACAGTATGGCCTTAAGGCCACAAGTTCCCCACCCCTGAGAGACGCATAGTAGGCACCATGAGAAATGATGATTATGTAATCATAAAGGGTTATTATTACTGAATGTAGACATCCCAGTCTTATCCCCGGTTTTATATTCTATTCTTTCTCGTTCTTTTTTTACCCCGATCTGTAAGGTGTTTCCACTTAGATATTTTAAATCTGTTTGTCTAAAATGGAACATGTTGTTGTAATCCAAGTTTCCACTAAACCTTTATAGCTGCTCAACTCTACCACTGCTGGGGAGTGATGGTCCTCAGTTCTTAGTTACCCAAGTTTATATTCTAACTGTAGTCCTTGATTCTCTCCCCTCACCTTCCTCCATGTCCCAGTCATCAATGGAATGTGCTATTGCAGACATACTTAGGTTCGGCCAAAAGGGCTGCAGACAATGTTCTTTGCTCTAAGAGAATCATTTGTGACCGAGTCTGGAGAGGACACGTTAGGTTCCATTCAAAAGCACTGACTGCTAGACTCAGTTGGAGAGCCTAGATATTGTTGTTTTCTCAACTTTAGAAGCAACAACCAAGGGTGTGAATCTCAACATTTCCTACTCTGAAGTCTTTGTCATAATGTTCAGGACTCAGTCAGATCTCCTGAACATGCGCTAGATGTCTCCTTCATACGATTAAATGTGTTTAATATGTTAAAGTGTAGTTTTGCTTTTGTCTGTGTGGTTATTTGATTAGTGCTGGTGTCTCCTCTGGGCTGTAAACTCCATGGGAGTGGATACCATATCTGCTGGTACTTACCATGTTATCCCTAGGACCAAGCAGAATAAAGATAAATGGTGTCAGTTAACTGAATACATGAAAACCAAAATACACTAATATTAGTAGTTTTACTTCAAGAGCTACTCAACATTCAGTAAAAATTCTAGATTTCTAAATCTTCAACGTCCTTTTTGAAGCTAGAAGTTCAGGTTAAATTAAACTCATATCAGAGTGGTTAGGGGCATAGGATTTGAGTTCAAATTCTGACTTTCCACTTATTTGTTGAGTGACCTAAGGCAATTATTTGACTTCTCTAAATCTCAACTTCATCACTTGTAAAAACCAGTTTAATAATACTTGATCTCCTCGAGTAGTGTATAACACTTGGTGCATAGTAAACATTCAGTGAAAGGTAGCAGTTGTAATTAGCCAATTGTTTTGGCTGGAAGTTCCACAGAATACAGAATAAACTCTTGTGCCAACCTTGCACATGGAAATAACGGATGATGACTAGCAATGGGCCGTAAATACAAGCTTATTGAAGATTAAAATCACTCCTTTAAAGACATCTGGGAATCTCACCTTTTTGGTTTGAAAATAAAAACACAGACGTATTTTTAATTACGTATATTCTAATCCTGTCTGAACTGTATTAAAAAAATCTACCACATAATAAACTTGACACGTGTTTATGACCACATTTTCTAGGAGCGATTTCCATGTGATGCGTTGTTTCGCAGATTGTGTTACTAGCGAGTTAGGCAGAAGGGAAAATAAGACATCAAATTGACATCTTGGATAGATGAAAATACAGATTAATGGGGCCGGGGAATACATTCAGGGCTGTAGGGAAGTATACTGTAAGTTGAGCAGTAATTTCATTAGAATATACCAGAAGACATAGGCAAATTGCCAGGCTGGGATATGACAAAAGTGAATACGTTGGCTTTTGCTGTCACAGCAGATTGTCAAATTTTATAAAGAAATGATTTTATGGGTCCATGAATTGGAAGGAAAGAAAAAGAAGAGAAATTCAGGGCTGTTGCTCATGAGATGGGCTGAAAGGGTGATCAGAAAAGTGAGAAAC